>NW_028126504.1:600000-1050798 GCF_965194825.1 Balaenoptera physalus
CTACTAGCCTTATGACGTTGATTTCATGGCTGAGTGATATTCCATTGTACATAAGGACCACAACTTCTTTATCCATTTTTCTCTTTCCTGGGATATTTAAGGTGTAACGAAGTGGAGGTTCTTGTCAACAGAGCAGCCCTAAACTTTGGGGTGCCTGTGTCTTGCTGATTTTTAGTTTTCCCAATTTATACGCCCATGAGTGGAAGTGCCCTATGCTCCCTAAGCTGATTTTTTTCGATGTTTCAGGACACACCGTGCACTTCTCCAGAGTGGCTGTTGGCAATTTACATCCCGCCCATCAGCGTAGCCAGGCTCCCGTTTCTCCATGGCCTGTTTTGCATTTCTGGTTTTGACACTTTATTCAGCATGGCCCTTTTGACCGATGGGAAGCGAGACTTCTTTGTAGCGCTGATTTGCCTTTCCAGGTTGCTTGGTTGGCCAAAAAGGGCGTATGCGTTTTTTCCTGAATATATTCAGCAAAAAACGCATACGCCCTTTTTGGCCAAGGGCATCATTGTCGAGGTTTTACCGCTTTTCCTGTGCTTTAAAGGCGATTCGAATCTCCCTCCTGAAATCTGTTTCCTGCAATTCTGCCTTGCTTTCCAATCCTCTTCGTTGCCTTCCCTCAATATATTTGTGGACGAGAGTCATCATTTATAAGTCTGCAGGTTTGTGAATTGCAGTGCCCCTGAGCTCCATTTTTCAACTCGCTTTCTTGGGAGCTGGCCGCAAAAGCGCAGGATTGCTTCAGGCCCTATTCTGGTCCCGGGCGGCAGGCTGAGCCTGTGGTTAATTCTTCTTCCTGATGGGAAAATAGAGTGACCTGTGCCTGTCCCAACACCTAGAGCTAGTCTCTCATTGGTTCCCCCTCTTCCCGTTCATCCTCAGGACAAATTGCAACCTGTACGGAACAGGAGGTTAAAGGTGCTGATTCTCCAAGGAGGGAGATTGCTAGTAAAGCGGCTGGAATGGCAAACCCGAGCACAAGGAGATGAGAAATGAGGTGCGTTTTGAAAACCTTTCCGGATCACACGGTGTACCATCTTCTGGGTTTCTCATGCATGCTTTCGATGTAGGAAGATGCCCTTGAACCTGGAAATTTGGGACCCATGGGATGGGTACCACGCAGTATTACTTTAAAGGGTCTGCGTTTGCTCACCCAACCTCACCAAACCTCTCAGCCCCAAGAGTGTCCACCCTTATGTCTCAATCAACTGTGGGTCTAGATATGGTCAATCCAGGTGGCATCACAGCCCCTGAACGAATTTTGTAAGAATTTCTCTCTCTTTCACTGTCTTTGTTTCACGGGTTTTTAAAAGTAATTGATTTTTATAATGGGGTTTACCTGCTTTTCACTGCTGTGTTTTTGCCGCTTTACACCCACTGGACTCACTTACAGAGAGATATCAATGCATAGGTTTTAAGATTCTTACTAGTCAGATATATTCTTGGGCGGTGAATAGGGGGTGTTGAGTCCAATTCACTGAGCAAGGAGTAGGTCTTGTCTATTACCTATTGGGTTTATGGAACGGTATCTGAGCTAATTTGAAACCCTTGTTTTATGCATCACCCCACCTCACCTTTCCCGTTAAGCAGCCATAGTGTGTTTTCTAAACGTGTTACCCAGCTCTGATTTGTAATTCAGTTCAAGTGTAGCGGTTTTTATATTCCCTCTATAAGTGATATCTTATGATAAGTATCTTTTTCTGTGTGACTTATTTCACTTAGAATCGTCCTACCTAAATCCACTCATCTTGCTGCTACTAGCCTTATGACGTTGATTTCATGGCTGAGTGATATTCCATTGTACATAAGGACCACAACTTCTTTATCCATTTTTCTCTTTCCTGGGATATTTAAGGTGTAACGAAGTGGAGGTTCTTGTCAACAGAGCAGCCCTAAACTTTGGGGTGCCTGTGTCTTGCTGATTTTTAGCTTTCCCAATTTATACGCCCATGAGTGGAAGTGCCCTATGCTCCCTAAGCTGATTTTTTTCGATGTTTCAGGACACACCGTGCACTTCTCCAGAGTGGCTGTTGGCAATTTACATCCCGCCCATCAGCGTAGCCAGGCTCCCGTTTCTCCATGGCCTGTTTTGCATTTCTGGTTTTGACACTTTATTCAGCATGGCCCTTTTGACCGATGGGAAGCGAGACTTCTTTGTAGCGCTGATTTGCCTTTCCAGGTTGCTTGGTTGGCCAAAAAGGGCGTATGCGTTTTTTCCTGAATATATTCAGCAAAAAACGCATACGCCCTTTTTGGCCAAGGGCATCATTGTCGAGGTTTTGCCGCTTTTCCTGTGCTTTAAAGGCGATTCGAATCTCCCTCCTGAAATCTGTTTCCTGCAATTCTGCCTTGCTTTCCAATCCTCTTCGTTGCCTTCCCTGAATATATTTGTGGACGAGAGTCATCATTTATAAGTCTGCAGGTTTGTGAATTGCAGTGCCCCTGAGCTCCATTTTTCAACTCGCTTTCTTGGGAGCTGGCCGCAAAAGCGCAGGATTGCTTCAGGCCCTATTCTGGTCCCGGGCGGCAGGCTGAGCCTGTGGTTAATTCTTCTTCCTGATGGGAAAATAGAGTGACCTGTGCCTGTCCCAACACCTAGAGCTAGTCTCTCATTGGTTCCCCCTCTTCCCGTTCATCCTCAGGACAAATTGCAACCTGTACGGAACAGGAGGTTAAAGGTGCTGATTCTCCAAGGAGGGAGATTGCTAGTAAAGCGGCTGGAATGGCAAACCCGAGCACAAGGAGATGAGAAATGAGGTGCGTTTTGAAAACCTTTCCGGATCACACGGTGTACCATCTTCTGGGTTTCTCATGCATGCTTTCGATGTAGGAAGATGCCCTTGAACCTGGAGATTTGGGACCCATGGGATGGGTACCACGCAGTATTACTTTAAAGGGACTGCGTTTGCTCACCCAACCTCACCAAACCTCTCAGCCCCAAGAGTGTCCACCCTTATGTCTCAATCAACTGTGGGTCTAGATATGGTCAATCCAGGTGGCATCACAGCCCCTGAACGAATTTTGTAAGAATTTCTCTCTCTTTCACTGTCTTTGTTTCACGGGTTTTTAAAAGTAATTGATTTTTATAATGGGGTTTACCTGCTTTTCACTGCTGTGTTTTTGACGCTTTACACCCACTGGACTCACTTACAGAGAGATATCAATGCATAGGTTTTAAGATTCTTACTAGTCAGATATATTCTTGGGCGGTGAATAGGGGGTGTTGAGTCCAATTCACTGAGCAAGGAGTAGGTCTTGTCTATTACCTATTGGGTTTATGGAACGGTATCTGAGCTAATTTGAAACCCTTGTTTTATGCATCACCCCACCTCACCTTTCCCGTTAAGCAGCCATAGTGTGTTTTCTAAACGTGTTACCCTGCTCTGATTTGTAATTCAGTTCAAGGGTAGCGGTTTTTATATTCCCTCTATAAGTGATATCTTATGATAAGTATCTTTTTCTGTGTGACTTATTTCACTTAGAATCGTCCTACCTAAATCCACTCATCTTGCTGCTACTAGCCTTATGACGTTGATTTCATGGCTGAGTGATATTCCATTGTACATAAGGACCACAACTTCTTTATCCATTTTTCTCTTTCCTGGGATATTTAAGGTGTAACGAAGTGGAGGTTCTTGTCAACAGAGCAGCCCTAAACTTTGGGGTGCCTGTGTCTTGCTGATTTTTAGTTTTCCCAATTTATACGCCCATGAGTGGAAGTGCCCTATGCTCCCTAAGCTGATTTTTTTCGATGTTTCAGGACACACCGTGCACTTCTCCAGAGTGGCTGTTGGCAATTTACATCCCGCCCATCAGCGTAGCCAGGCTCCCGTTTCTCCATGGCCTGTTTTGCATTTCTGGTTTTGACACTTTATTCAGCATGGCCCTTTTGACCGATGGGAAGCGAGACTTCTTTGTAGCGCTGATTTGCCTTTCCAGGTTGCTTGGTTGGCCAAAAAGGGCGTATGCGTTTTTTCCTGAATATATTCAGCAAAAAACGCATACGCCCTTTTTGGCCAAGGGCATCATTGTCGAGGTTTTGCCGCTTTTCCTGTGCTTTAAAGGCGATTCGAATCTCCCTCCTGAAATCTGTTTCCTGCAATTCTGCCTTGCTTTCCAATCCTCTTCGTTGCCTTCCCTGAATATATTTGTGGACGAGAGTCATCATTTATAAGACTGCAGGTTTGTGAATTGCAGTGCCCCTGAGCTCCATTTTTCAACTCGCTTTCTTGGGAGCTGGCCGCAAAAGCGCAGGATTGCTTCAGGCCCTATTCTGGTCCCGGGCGGCAGGCTGAGCCTGTGGTTAATTCTTCTTCCTGATGGGAAAATAGAGTGACCTGTGCCTGTCCCAACACCTAGAGCTAGTCTCTCATTGGTTCCCCCTCTTCCCGTTCATCCTCAGGACAAATTGCAACCTGTACGGAACAGGAGGTTAAAGGTGCTGATTCTCCAAGGAGGGAGATTGCTAGTAAAGCGGCTGGAATGGCAAACCCGAGCACAAGGAGATGAGAAATGAGGTGCGTTTTGAAAACCTTTCCGGATCACACGGTGTACCATCTTCTGGGTTTCTCATGCATGCTTTCGATGTAGGAAGATGCCCTTGAACCTGGAAATTTGGGACCCATGGGATGGGTACCACGCAGTATTACTTTAAAGGGTCTGCGTTTGCTCACCCAACCTCACCAAACCTCTCAGCCCCAAGAGTGTCCACCCTTATGTCTCAATCAACTGTGGGTCTAGATATGGTCAATCCAGGTGGCATCACAGCCCCTGAACGAATTTTGTAAGAATTTCTCTCTCTTTCACTGTCTTTGTTTCACGGGTTTTTAAAAGTAATTGATTTTTATAATGGGGTTTACCTGCTTTTCACTGCTGTGTTTTTGCCGCTTTACACCCACTGGACTCACTTACAGAGAGATATCAATGCATAGGTTTTAAGATTCTTACTAGTCAGATATATTCTTGGGCGGTGAATAGGGGGTGTTGAGTCCAATTCACTGAGCAAGGAGTAGGTCTTGTCTATTACCTATTGGGTTTATGGAACGGTATCTGAGCTAATTTGAAACCCTTGTTTTATGCATCACCCCACCTCACCTTTCCCGTTAAGCAGCCATAGTGTGTTTTCTAAACGTGTTACCCAGCTCTGATTTGTAATTCAGTTCAAGGGTAGCGGTTTTTATATTCCCTCTATAAGTGATATCTTATGATAAGTATCTTTTTCTGTGTGACTTATTTCACTTAGAATCGTCCTACCTAAATCCACTCATCTTGCTGCTACTAGCCTTATGACGTTGATTTCATGGCTGAGTGATATTCCATTGTACATAAGGACCACAACTTCTTTATCCATTTTTCTCTTTCCTGGGATATTTAAGGTGTAACGAAGTGGAGGTTCTTGTCAACAGAGCAGCCCTAAACTTTGGGGTGCCTCTGTCTTGCTGATTTTTAGTTTTCCCAATTTATACGCCCATGAGTGGAAGTGCCCTATGCTCCCTAAGCTGAGTTTTTTCGATGTTTCAGGACACACCGTGCACTTCTCCAGAGTGGCTGTTGGCAATTTACATCCCGCCCATCAGCATAGCCAGGCTCCCGTTTCTCCATGGCCTGTTTTGCATTTCTGGTTTTGACACTTTATTCAGCATGGCCCTTTTGACCGATGGGAAGCGAGACTTCTTTGTAGCGCTGATTTGCCTTTCCAGGTTGCTTGGTTGGCCAAAAAGGGCGTATGCGTTTTTTCCTGAATATATTCAGCAAAAAACGCATACGCCCTTTTTGGCCAAGGGCATCATTGTCGAGGTTTTGCCGCTTTTCCTGTGCTTTAAAGGCGATTCGAATCTCCCTCCTGAAATCTGTTTCCTGCAATTCTGCCTTGCTTTCCAATCCTCTTCGTTGCCTTCCCTGAATATATTTGTGGACGAGAGTCATCATTTATAAGTCTGCAGGTTTGTGAATTGCAGTGCCCCTGAGCTCCATTTTTCAACTCGCTTTCTTGGGAGCTGG
Source organism: Balaenoptera physalus (assembly GCF_965194825.1). Lineage (NCBI taxonomy): Eukaryota > Metazoa > Chordata > Mammalia > Artiodactyla > Balaenopteridae > Balaenoptera > Balaenoptera physalus. The sequence continues at coordinate 606,007 of NW_028126504.1, forward strand.
CCGCAAAAGCGCAGGATTGCTTCAGGCCCTATTCTGGTCCCGGGCGGCAGGCTGAGCCTGTGGTTAATTCTTCTTCCTGATGGGAAAATAGAGTGACCTGTGCCTGTCCCAACACCTAGAGCTAGTCTCTCATTGGTTCCCCCTCTTCCCGTTCATCCTCAGGACAAATTGCAACCTGTACGGAACAGGAGGTTAAAGGTGCTGATTCTCCAAGGAGGGAGATTGCTAGTAAAGTGGCTGGAATGGCAAACCCGAGCACAAGGAGATGAGAAATGAGGTGCGTTTTGAAAACCTTTCCGGATCACACGGTGTACCATCTTCTGGGTTTCTCATGCATGCTTTCGATGTAGGAAGATGCCCTTGAACCTGGAAATTTGGGACCCATGGGATGGGTACCACGCAGTATTACTTTAAAGGGTCTGCGTTTGCTCACCCAACCTCACCAAACCTCTCAGCCCCAAGAGTGTCCACCCTTATGTCTCAATCAACTGTGGGTCTAGATATGGTCAATCCAGGTGGCATCACAGCCCCTGAACGAATTTTGTAAGAATTTCTCTCTCTTTCACTGTCTTTGTTTCACGGGTTTTTAAAAGTAATTGATTTTTATAATGGGGTTTACCTGCTTTTCACTGCTGTGTTTTTGCCGCTTTACACCCACTGGACTCACTTACAGAGAGATATCAATGCATAGGTTTTAAGATTCTTACTAGTCAGATATATTCTTGGGCGGTGAATAGGGGGTGTTGAGTCCAATTCACTGAGCAAGGAGTAGGTCTTGTCTATTACCTATTGGGTTTATGGAACGGTATCTGAGCTAATTTGAAACCCTTGTTTTATGCATCACCCCACCTCACCTTTCCCGTTAAGCAGCCATAGTGTGTTTTCTAAACGTGTTACCCAGCTCTGATTTGTAATTCAGTTCAAGGGTAGCGGTTTTTATATTCCCTCTATAAGTGATATCTTATGATAAGTATCTTTTTCTGTGTGACTTATTTCACTTAGAATCGTCCTACCTAAATCCACTCATCTTGCTGCTACTAGCCTTATGACGTTGATTTCATGGCTGAGTGATATTCCATTGTACATAAGGACCACAACTTCTTTATCCATTTTTCTCTTTCCTGGGATATTTAAGGTGTAACGAAGTGGAGGTTCTTGTCAACAGAGCAGCCCTAAACTTTGGGGTGCCTGTGTCTTGCTGATTTTTAGTTTTCCCAATTTATACGCCCATGAGTGGAAGTGCCCTATGCTCCCTAAGCTGATTTTTTTCGATGTTTCAGGACACACCGTGCACTTCTCCAGAGTGGCTGTTGGCAATTTACATCCCGCCCATCAGCGTAGCCAGGCTCCCGTTTCTCCATGGCCTGTTTTGCATTTCTGGTTTTGACACTTTATTCAGCATGGCCCTTTTGACCGATGGGAAGCGAGACTTCTTTGTAGCGCTGATTTGCCTTTCCAGGTTGCTTGGTTGGCCAAAAAGGGCGTATGCGTTTTTTCCTGAATATATTCAGCAAAAAACGCATACGCCCTTTTTGGCCAAGGGCATCATTGTCGAGGTTTTGCCGCTTTTCCTGTGCTTTAAAGGCGATTCGAATCTCCCTCCTGAAATCTGTTTCCTGCAATTCTGCCTTGCTTTCCAATCCTCTTCGTTGCCTTCCCTCAATATATTTGTGGACGAGAGTCATCATTTATAAGTCTGCAGGTTTGTGAATTGCAGTGCCCCTGAGCTCCATTTTTCAACTCGCTTTCTTGGGAGCTGGCCGCAAAAGCGCAGGATTGCTTCAGGCCCTATTCTGGTCCCGGGCGGCAGGCTGAGCCTGTGGTTAATTCTTCTTCCTGATGGGAAAATAGAGTGACGTGTGCCTGTCCCAACACCTAGAGCTAGTCTCTCATTGGTTCCCCCTCTTCCCGTTCATCCTCAGGACAATTTGCAACCTGTACGGAACAGGAGGTTAAAGGTGCTGATTCTCCAAGGAGGGAGATTGCTAGTAAAGCGGCTGGAATGGCATACCCGAGCACAAGGAGATGAGAAATGAGGTGCCTTTTGAAAACCTTTCCGGATCACACGGTGTACCATCTTCTGGGTTTCTCATGCAAGCTTTCGATGTAGGAAGATGCCCTTGAACCTGGAGATTTGGGACCCATGGGATGGGTACCACTCAGTATTACTTTAAAGGGTCTGCGTTTGCTCACCCAACCTCACCAAACCTCTCAGCCCCAAGAGTGTCCACCCTTATGTCTCAATCAACTGTGGATCTAGATATGGTCAATCCAGGTGGCATCACAGCCCCTGAACGAATTTTGTAAGAATTTCTCTCTCTTTCACTGTCTTTGTTTCACGGGTTTTTAAAAGTAATTGATTTTTATAATGGGGTTTACCTGCTTTTCACTGCTGTGTTTTTGCCGCTTTACACCCACTTGACTCACTTACAGAGAGATATCAATGCATAGGTTTTAAGATTCTTACTAGTCAGATATATTCTTGGGTGGTGAATAGGGGGTGTTGAGTCCAATTCACTGAGCAAGGAGTAGGTCTTGTCTATTACCCATTGGGTTTATGGAACGGTATCTGAGCTAATTTGAAACCCTTGTTTTATGCATCACCCCACCTCACCTTTCCCGTTAAGCAGCCATAGTGTGTTTTCTAAACGTGTGACCCTGCTCTGATTTGTAATTCAGTTCAAGGGTAGCGGTTTTTATATTCCCTCTATAAGTGATATCTTATGATAAGTATCTTTTTCTGTGTGACTTATTTCACTTAGAATCGTCCTACCTAAATCCACTCATCTTGTGCTACTAGCCTTATGACGTTGATTTCATGGCTGAGTGATATTCCATTGTACATAGGACCACAACTTCTTTATCCATTTTTCTCTTTCCTGGGATATTTAAGGTGTAACGAAGTGGAGGTTCTTGTCAACAGAGCAGCCCTAAACTTTGGGGTGCCTGTGTCTTGCTGATTTTTAGTTTTCCCAATTTATACGCCCATGAGTGGAAGTGCCCTATGCTCCCTAAGCTGATTTTTTTCCGATGTTTCAGGACACACCGTGCACTTCTCCAGAGTGGCTGTTGGCAATTTACATCCCGCCCATCAGCGTAGCCAGGCTCCCGTTTCTCCATGGCCTGTTTTGCATTTCTGGTTTTGACACTTTATTCAGCATGGCCCTTTTGACCGATGGGAAGCGAGACTTCTTTGTAGCGCTGATTTGCCTTTCCAGGTTGCTTGGTTGGCCAAAAAGGGCGTATGCGTTTTTTCCTGAATATATTCAGGAAAAAACGCATACGCCCTTTTTGGCCAAGGGCATCATTGTCGAGGTTTTGCCGCTTTTCCTGTACTTTAAAGGCGATTCGAATCTCCCTCCTGAAATCTGTTTCCTGCAATTCTGCCTTGCTTTCCAATCCTCTTCGTTGCCTTCCCTCAATATATTTGTGGACGAGAGTCATCATTTATAAGTCTGCAGGTTTGTGAATTGCAGTGCCCCTGAGCTCCATTTTTCAACTCGCTTTCTTGGGAGCTGGCCGCAAAAGCGCAGGATTGCTTCAGGCCCTATTCTGGTCCCGGGCGGCAGGCTGAGCCTGTGGTTAATTCTTCTTCCTGATGGGAAAATAGAGTGACCTGTGCCTGTCCCAACACCTAGAGCTAGTCTCTCATTGGTTCCCCCTCTTCCCGTTCATCCTCAGGACAAATTGCAACCTGTACGGAACAGGAGGTTAAAGGTGCTGATTCTCCAAGAAGGGAGATTGCTAGTAAAGCAGCTGGAATGGCGAACTCGAGCACAAGGAGATGAGAAATGAGGTGCGTTTTGGAAACCTTTCCCGATCACACGGTGTACCATCTTCTGGGTTTCTCATGCATGTTTTCGATGGAGGAAGATGCCCTTGAACCTGGAGATTTGGGACAAATGGGATGGGTACACGCAGTATTACTTTAAAGGGTCTGCGTTTGCTCACCCAACCTCACCAAACCTCTCAGCCCCAAGAGTATCCACCCTTATGACTCAATCAGCTGTGGGTCTAGATATCGTAAATCCAGGTGGCATCACAGCCAATGAACGAATTTTGTAAGAATTTCTCTCTCTTTCACTGTCTTTGTTTCACGGGTTTTTTAAAGTAATTGATTTTTATAATGGGGTTTAGCAGCTTTTCACTGCTGTGTTTCTGCCGCTTTACACCCACTTGACTCACTTACAGAGAGATATCAATGCATAGGTTTTAAGATTCTTACTAGTCAGATATATTCTTGGGCGGTGAATAGGGGGTGTTGAGTCCAATTCACTGAGCAAGGAGTAGGTCTTGTCTATTACCTATTGGGTTTATGGAACGATATCTGAGCTAATTTGAAACCCTTGTTTTATGCATCACCCCACCTCACCTTTCCCGTTAAGCAGCCATACTGTGTTTTCTAAACGTGTGACCCTGCTCTGATTTGTAATTCAGTTCAAGGGTAGCGGTTTTTATATTCCCTCTATAAGTGATATCTTATGATAAGTATCTTTTTCTGTGTGACTTATTTCACTTAGAATCGTCCTGCCTAAATCCACTCATCTTGCTGCTACTAGCCTTATGACGTTGATTTCATGGCTGAGTGATATTCCATTGTACATAAGGACCACAACTTCTTTATCCATTTTTCTCTTTTCTGGGACATTTAAGGTGTAACGAAGTGGAGGTTCTTGTCAACAGAGCAGCCCTAAATTTTGGGGTGCCTGTGTCTTGCTGATTTTTAGTTTTCCCAATTTATACGCCCATGAGTGGAAGTGCCCTATGCTCCCTAAGCTGATTTTTTTAGATGTTTCAGGACACACCGTGTACTTCTCCAGAGTGGCTGTTGGCAATTTACATCCCGCCCATCAGCGTAGCCAGGCTCCCGTTTCTCCATGGCCTGTTTTGCATTTCTGGTTTTGACACTTTATTCAGCATGGCCCTTTTGACCGATGGGAAGCGAGACTTCTTTGTAGCGCTGATTTGCCTTTCCAGGTTGCTTGGTTGGCCAAAAAGGGCGTATGCGTTTTTTCCTGAATATATTCAGCAAAAAACGCATACGCCCTTTTTGGCCAAGGGCATCATTGTCGAGGTTTTGCCGCTTTTCCTGTGCTTTAAAGGCGATTCGAATCTCCCTCCTGAAATCTGTTTCCTGCAATTCTGCCTTGCTTTCCAATCCTCTTCGTTGCCTTCCCTCAATATATTTGTGGACGAGAGTCATCATTTATAAGTCTGCAGGTTTGTGAATTGCAGTGCCCCTGAGCTCCATTTTTCAACTCTCTTTCTTGGGAGCTGGCCGCAAAAGCGCAGGATTGCTTCAGGCCCTATTCTGGTCCCGGGCGGCAGGCTGAGCCTGTGGTTAATTCTTCTTCCTGATGGGAAAATAGAGTGACCTGTGCCTGTCCCAAAACCTAGAGCTAGTCTCTCATTGGTTCCCCCTCTTCCCGTTCATCCTCAGGAAATATTGCAACCTGTACGGAACAGGAGGTTAAAGGTACTGATTCTCCAAGAAGGGAGATTGCTAGTAAAGCAGCTGGAATGGCGAACTCGAGCACAAGGAGATGAGAAATGAGGTGCGTTTTGGAAACCTTTCCCGATCACACGGTGTACCATCTTCTGGGTTTCTCATGCATGTTTTCGATGGAGGAAGATGCCCTTGAACCTGGAGATTTGGGACAAATGGGATGGGTACACGCAGTATTACTTTAAAGGGTCTGCGTTTGCTCACCCAACCTCACCAAACCTCTCAGCCCCAAGAGTATCCACCCTTATGACTCAATCAGCTGTGGGTCTAGATATCGTAAATCCAGGTGGCATCACAGCCAATGAACGAATTTTGTAAGAATTTCTCTCTCTTTCACTGTCTTTGTTTCACGGGTTTTTTAAAGTAATTGATTTTTATAATGGGGTTTAGCAGCTTTTCACTGCTGTGTTTCTCCCGCTTTACACCCACTTGACTCACTTACAGAGAGTTATCAATACATAGGTTTTAAGATTCTTACTAGTCAGATATATTCTTGGGCGGTGAATAGGGGGTGTTGAGTCCAATTCATTGAAGAAGGAGTAGGTCTTGTCTATTACATATTGGGTTTATGGAACGGTATCTGAGCTAATTTTAATCCCTTGTTTTAGCATCACCCCGCCTCACCTTTCCCGTTAAGCAGCCATAGTGTGTTTTCTAAACGTGTGACTCTATTCTGTTTTGTAATTCAGTTCAAGGGTAGCGGTTTTTACATTCCCTCTATAAGTGATATCTTATGATAAGTATCTTTTTCTGTGTGACTTATTTCACTTAGAATCGTCCTACCTAAATCCACTCATCTTGCTGCTACTAGCCTTATGACGTTGATTTCATGGCTGAGTGATATTCCATTGTACATAAGGACCACAACTTCTTTATCCATTTTTCTCTTTCCTGGGATATTTAAGGTGTAACGAAGTGGAGGTTCTTGTCAACAGAGCAGCCCTAAACTTTGGGGTGCCTGTGTCTTGCTGATTTTTAGTTTTCCCAATTTATACGCCCATGAGTGGAAGTGCCCTATGCTCCCTAAGCTGAGTTTTTTCGATGTTTCAGGACACACCGTGCACTTCTCCAGAGTGGCTGTTGGCAATTTACATGCCGCCCATCAGCGTAGCCAGGCTCCCGTTTCTCCATGGCCTGTTTTGCATTTCTGGTTTTGACACTTTATTCAGCATGGCCCTTTTGACCGATGGGAAGTGAGACTTCTTTGTAGCGCTGATTTGCCTTTCCAGGTTGCTTGGTTGGCCAAAAAGGGCGTATGCGTTTTTTCCTGAATATATTCAGGAAAAAACGCATACGCCCTTTTTGGCCAAGGGCATCATTGTCGAGGTTTTGCCGCTTTTCCTGTGCTTTAAAGGCGATTCGAATCTCCCTTATGAAATCTGTTTCCTGCAATTCTGCCTTGCTTTCCAATCCTCTTCGTTGCCTTCCCTCAATATATTTGTGGACGAGAGTCATCATTTATAAGTCTGCAGGTTTGTGAATTGCAGTGCCCCTGAGCTCCATTTTTCAACTCGCTTTCTTGGGAGCTGGCCGCAAAAGCGCAGGATTGTTTCAGGCCCTATTCTGGTCCCGGGCGGCAGGCTGAGCCTGTGGTTAATTCTTCTTCCTGATGGGAAAATAGAGTGACCTGTGCCTGTCCCAACACCTAGACCTAGTCTCTCATTGGTTCTCCCTCTTCCCGTTCATCCTCAGGACAAATTGCAACCTGTACGGAACAGGAGGTTAAAGGTGCTGATTCTCCAAGGAGGGAAATTGCTAGTAAAGCGGCTGGAATAGCGAACCCGAGCACAAGGAGATGAGAAATGAGGTGCGTTTTAGAAACCTTTCCCGATCACACGGTGTACCATCTTCTGGATTTCTCATGCATGTTTTCGATGTAGGAAGATGCCCTTGAACCTGGAGATTTGGGACCCATGGGATGGGTACCACGCAGTATTACTTCAAAGGGTCTGCGTTTGCTCCCCCAACCTCACCAAACCTCTCAGTCCCAAGAGTGTCCACCCTTATGTCTCAATCACCTGTGGGTCTAGATATGGTCAATCCAGGTGGCATCAGAGCCCCTGAAAGAATTTTGTAAGAATTTCACTCTCTTTCACTGTCTTTGTTTCACGGGTTTTTAAAAGTAATTGATTTTTATAATGGGGTTTACCTGCTTTTCACTGCTGTGTTTTTGCCGCTTTACACCCACTTGACTCACTTACAGAGAGATATCAATGCATAGGTTTTAAGATTCTTACTAGTCAGATATATTCTTGGGCGGTGAATAGGGGGTGTTGAGTCCAATTCACTGAGCAAGGAGTAGGTCTTGTCTATTACCTATTGGGTTTATGGAACGATATCTGAGCTAATTTGAAACCCTTGTTTTATGCATCACCCCACCTCACCTTTCCCGTTAAGCAGCCATACTGTGTTTTCTAAACGTGTGACCCTGCTCTGATTTGTAATTCAGTTCAAGGGTAGCGGTTTTTATATTCCCTCTATAAGTGATATCTTATGATAAGTATCTTTTTCTGTGTGACTTATTTCACTTAGAATCGTCCTGCCTAAATCCACTCATCTTGCTGCTACTAGCCTTATGACGTTGATTTCATGGCTGAGTGATATTCCATTGTACATAAGGACCACAACTTCTTTATCCATTTTTCTCTTTTCTGGGACATTTAAGGTGTAACGAAGTGGAGGTTCTTGTCAACAGAGCAGCCCTAAATTTTGGGGTGCCTGTGTCTTGCTGATTTTTAGTTTTCCCAATTTATACGCCCATGAGTGGAAGTGCCCTATGCTCCCTAAGCTGATTTTTTTAGATGTTTCAGGACACACCGTGTACTTCTCCAGAGTGGCTGTTGGCAATTTACATCCCGCCCATCAGCGTAGCCAGGCTCCCGTTTCTCCATGGCCTGTTTTGCATTTCTGGTTTTGACACTTTATTCAGCATGGCCCTTTTGACCGATGGGAAGCGAGACTTCTTTGTAGCGCTGATTTGCCTTTCCAGGTTGCTTGGTTGGCCAAAAAGGGCGTATGCGTTTTTTCCTGAATATATTCAGCAAAAAACGCATACGCCCTTTTTGGCCAAGGGCATCATTGTCGAGGTTTTGCCGCTTTTCCTGTGCTTTAAAGGCGATTCGAATCTCCCTCCTGAAATCTGTTTCCTGCAATACTGCCTTGCTTTCCAATCCTCTTCGTTGCCTTCCCTCAATATATTTGTGGACGAGAGTCATCATTTATAAGTCTGCAGGTTTGTGAATTGCAGTGCCCCTGAGCTCCATTTTTCAACTCGCTTTCTTGGGAGCTGGCCGCAAAAGCGCAGGATTGCTTCAGGCCCTATTCTGGTCCCGGGCGGCAGGCTGAGCCTGTGGTTAATTCTTCTTCCTGATGGGAAAATAGAGTGACCTGTGCCTGTCCCAACACCTAGAGCTAGTCTCTCATTGGTTCCCCCTCTTCCCGTTCATCCTCAGGACAAATTGCAACCTGTACGGAACAGGAGGTTAAAGGTGCTGATTCTCCAAGAAGGGAGATTGCTAGTAAAGCAGCTGGAATGGCGAACTCGAGCACAAGGAGATGAGAAATGAGGTGCGTTTTGGAAACCTTTCCCGATCACACGGTGTACCATCTTCTGGGTTTCTCATGCATGTTTTCGATGGAGGAAGATGCCCTTGAACCTGGAGATTTGGGACAAATGGGATGGGTACACGCAGTATTACTTTAAAGGGTCTGCGTTTGCTCACCCAACCTCACCAAACCTCTCAGCCCCAAGAGTATCCACCCTTATGACTCAATCAGCTTTGGGTCTAGATATCGTAAATCCAGGTGGCATCACAGCCAATGAACGAATTTTGTAAGAATTTCTCTCTCTTTCACTGTCTTTGTTTCACGGGTTTTTTAAAGTAATTGATTTTTATAATGGGGTTTAGCAGCTTTTCACTGCTGTGTTTCTGCCACTTTACACCCACTTGACTCACTTACAGAGAGTTATCAATACATAGGTTTTAAGATTCTTACTAGTCAGATATATTCTTGGGCGGTGAATAGGGGGTGTTGAGTCCAATTCATTGAAGAAGGAGTAGGTCTTCTCTATTACATATTGGGTTTATGGAACGGTATCTGAGCTAATTTTAATCCCTTGTTTTAGCATCACCCCGCCTCACCTTTCCCGTTAAGCAGCCATAGTGTGTTTTCTAAACGTGTGACTCTATTCTGTTTTGTAATTCAGTTCAAGGGTAGCGGTTTTTACATTCCCTCTATAAGTGATATCTTATGATAAGTATCTTTTTCTGTGTGACTTATTTCACTTAGAATCGTCCTGCCTAAATCCACTCATCTTGCTGCTACTAGCCTTATGACATTGATTTCATGGCTGAGTGATATTCCATTGTACATAAGGACCACAACTTCTTTATCCATTTTTCTCTTTTCTGGGACATTTAAGGTGTAACGAAGTGGAGGTTCTTGTCAACAGAGCAGCCCTAAACTTTGGGGTGCCTGTGTCTTGCTGATTTTTAGTTTTCCCAATTTATACGCCCATGAGTGGAAGTGCCCTATGCTCCCTAAGCTGAGTTTTTTCGATGTTTCAGGACACACCGTGCACTTCTCCAGAGTGGCTGTTGGCAATTTACATGCCGCCCATCAGCGTAGCCAGGCTCCCGTTTCTCCATGGCGTGTTTTCCATTTCTGGTTTTGACACTTTATTCAGCATGGCCCTTTTGACCGATGGGAAGTGAGACTTCTTTGTAGCACTGATTTGCCTTTCCAGGTTGCTTGGTTGGCCAAAAAGGGCGTATGCGTTTTTTCCTGAATATATTCAGGAAAAAACGCATACGCCCTTTTTGGCCAAGGGCATCATTGTCGAGGTTTTGCCGCTTTTCCTGTGCTTTAAAGGCGATTCGAATCTCCCTCCTGAAATCTGTTTCCTGCAATACTGCCTTGCTTTCCAATCCTCTTCGTTGCCTTCCCTCAATATATTTGTGGACGAGAGTCATCATTTATAAGTCTGCAGGTTTGTGAATTGCAGTGCCCCTGAGCTCCATTTTTCAACTCGCTTTCTTGGGAGCTGGCCGCAAAAGCGCAGGATTGTTTCAGGCCCTATTCTGGTCCCGGGCGGCAGGCTGAGCCTGTGGTTAATTCTTCTTCCTGATGGGAAAATAGAGTGACCTGTGCCTGTCCCAACACCTAGACCTAGTCTCTCATTGGTTCTCCCTCTTCCCGTTCATCCTCAGGACAAATTGCAACCTGTACGGAACAGGAGGTTAAAGGTGCTGATTCTCCAAGGAGGGAAATTGCTAGTAAAGCGGCTGGAATAGCGAACCCGAGCACAAGGAGATGAGAAATGAGGTGCGTTTTAGAAACCTTTCCCGATCACACGGTGTACCATCTTCTGGATTTCTCATGCATGTTTTCGATGTAGGAAGATGCCCTTGAACCTGGAGATTTGGGACCCATGGGATGGGTACCACGCAGTATTACTTCAAAGGGTCTGCGTTTGCTCACCCAACCTCACCAAACCTCTCAGTCCCAAGAGTGTCCACCCTTATGTCTCAATCAGCTGTGGGTCTAGATATGGTCAATCCAGGTGGCATCAGAGCCCCTGAAAGAATTTTGTAAGAATTTCTCTCTCTTTCACTGTCTTTGTTTCACGGGTTTTTAAAAGTAATTGATTTTTATAATGGGTTTTACCTGCTTTTCACTGCTGTGTTTTTGCCGCTTTACACCCACTTGACTCACTTACAGAGAGATATCAATGCATAGGTTTTAAGATTCTTACTAGTCAGATATATTCTTGGGCGGTGAATAGGGGGTGTTGAGTCCAATTCACTGAGCAAGGAGTAGGTCTTGTCTATTACCTATTGGGTTTATGGAACGATATCTGAGCTAATTTGAAACCCTTGTTTTATGCATCACCCAACCTCACCTTTCCCGTTAAGCAGCCATACTGTGTTTTCTAAACGTGTGACCCTGCTCTGATTTGTAATTCAGTTCAAGGGTAGCGGTTTTTATATTCCCTCTATAAGTGATATCTTATGATAAGTATCTTTTTCTGTGTGACTTATTTCACTTAGAATCGTCCTGCCTAAATCCACTCATCTTGCTGCTACTAGCCTTATGACGTTGATTTCATGGCTGAGTGATATTCCATTGTACATAAGGACCACAACTTCTTTATCCATTTTTCTCTTTTCTGGGACATTTAAGGTGTAACGAAGTGGAGGTTCTTGTCAACAGAGCAGCCCTAAATTTTGGGGTGCCTGTGTCTTGCTGATTTTTAGTTTTCCCAATTTATACGCCCATGAGTGGAAGTGCCCTATGCTCCCTAAGCTGATTTTTTTAGATGTTTCAGGACACACCGTGTACTTCTCCAGAGTGGCTGTTGGCAATTTACATCCCGCCCATCAGCGTAGCCAGGCTCCCGTTTCTCCATGGGCTGTCTTGCATTTCTGGTTTTGACACTTTATTCAGCATGGCCCTTTTGACCGATGGGAAGCGAGACTTCTTTGTAGCGCTGATTTGCCTTTCCAGGTTGCTTGGTTGGCCAAAAAGTGTGTATGCGTTTTTTCCTGAATATATTCAGGAAAAAACGCATACGCCCATTTTGGCCAAGGGCATCATTGTCGAGGTTTTGCCGCTTTTCCTGTGCTTTAAAGGCGATTCGAATCTCCCTCCTGAAATCTGTTTCCTGCAATTCTGCCTTGCTTTCAAATCCTCTTCGTTGCCTTCCCTCAATATATTTGTGGACGAGAGTCATCATTTATAAGTCTGCAGGTTTGTGAATTGCAGTGCCCCTGAGCTCCATTTTTCAACTCGCTTTCTTGGGAGCTGGCCGCAAAAGCGCAGGATTGCTTCAGGCCCTATTCTGGTCCCGGGCGGCAGGCTGAGCCTGTGGTTAATTCTTCTTCCTGATGGGAAAATAGAGTGACCTGTGCCTGTCCCAACACCTAGAGCTAGTCTCTCATTGGTTCCCCCTCTTCCCGTTCATCCTCAGGACAAATTGCAACCTGTACGGAACAGGAGGTTAAAGGTGCTGATTCTCCAAGAAGGGAGATTGCTAGTAAAGCAGCTGGAATGGCGAACTCGAGCACAAGGAGATGAGAAATGAGGTGCGTTTTGGAAACCTTTCCCGATCACACGGTGTACCATCTTCTGGGTTTCTCATGCATGTTTTCGATGGAGGAAGATGCCCTTGAACCTGGAGATTTGGGACAAATGGGATGGGTACACGCAGTATTACTTTAAAGGGTCTGCGTTTGCTCACCCAACCTCACCAAACCTCTCAGCCCCAAGAGTATCCACCCTTATGACTCAATCAGCTGTGGGTCTAGATATCGTAAATCCAGGTGGCATCACAGCCAATGAACGAATTTTGTAAGAATTTCTCTCTCTTTCACTGTCTTTGTTTCACGGGTTTTTTAAAGTAATTGATTTTTATAATGGGGTTTAGCAGCTTTTCACTGCTGTGTTTCTGCCGCTTTACACCCACTTGACTCACTTACAGAGAGTTATCAATACATAGGTTTTAAGATTCTTACTAGTCAGATATATTCTTGGGCGGTGAATAGGGGGTGTTGAGTCCAATTCATTGAAGAAGGAGTAGGTCTTCTCTATTACATATTGGGTTTATGGAACGGTATCTGAGCTAATTTTAATCCCTTGTTTTAGCATCACCCCGCCTCACCTTTCCCGTTAAGCAGCCATAGTGTGTTTTCTAAACATGTGACTCTATTCTGTTTTGTAATTCAGTTCAAGGGTAGCGGTTTTTACATTCCCTCTATAAGTGATATCTTATGATAAGTATCTTTTTCTGTGTGACTTATTTCACTTAGAATCGTCCTACCTAAATCCACTCATCTTGCTGCTACTAGCCTTATGACGTTGATTTCATGGCTGAGTGATATTCCATTGTACATAAGGACCACAACTTCTTTATCCATTTTTCTCTTTCCTGGGATATTTAAGGTGTAACGAAGTGGAGCTTCTTGTCAACAGAGCAGCCCTAAACTTTGGGGTGCCTGTGTCTTGCTGATTTTTAGTTTTCCCAATTTATACGCCCATGAGTGGAAGTGCCCTATGCTCCCTAAGCTGAGTTTTTTCGATGTTTCAGGACACACCGTGCACTTCTCCAGAGTGGCTGTTGGCAATTTACATGCCGCCCATCAGCGTAGCCAGGCTCCCGTTTCTCCATGGCCTGTTTTGCATTTCTGGTTTTGACACTTTATTCAGCATGGCCCTTTTGACCGATGGGAAGTGAGACTTCTTTGTAGGGCTGATTTGCCTTTCCAGGTTGCTTGGTTGGCCAAAAAGGGCGTATGCGTTTTTTCCTGAATATATTCAGGAAAAAACGCATACGCCCTTTTTGGCCAAGGGCATCATTGTCGAGGTTTTGCCGCTTTTCCTGTGCTTTAAAGGCGATTCGAATCTCCCTCCTGAAATCTGTTTCCTGCAATTCTGCCTTGCTTTCCAATCCTCTTCGTTGCCTTCCCTCAATATATTTGTGGACGAGAGTCATCATTTATAAGTCTGCAGGTTTGTGAATTGCAGTGCCCCTGAGCTCCATTTTTCAACTCGCTTTCTTGGGAGCTGGCCGCAAAAGCGCAGGATTGTTTCAGGCCCTATTCTGGTCCCGGGCGGCAGGCTGAGCCTGTGGTTAATTCTTCTTCCTGATGGGAAAATAGAGTGACCTGTGCCTGTCCCAACAACTAGACCTAGTCTCTCATTGGTTCTCCCTCTTCCCGTTCATCCTCAGGACAAATTGCAACCTGTACGGAACAGGAGGTTAAAGGTGCTGATTCTCCAAGGAGGGAAATTGCTAGTAAAGCGGCTGGAATAGCGAACCCGAGCACAAGGAGATGAGAAATGAGGTGCGTTTTAGAAACCTTTCCCGATCACACGGTGTACCATCTTCTGGATTTCTCATGCATGTTTTCGATGTAGGAAGATGCCCTTGAACCTGGAGATTTGGGACCCATTGGATGGGTACCACGCAGTATTACTTCAAAGGGTCTGCGTTTGCTCCCCCAACCTCAACAAACCTCTCAGTCCCAAGAGTGTCCACCCTTATGTCTCAATCACCTGTGGGTCTAGATATGGTCAATCCAGGTGGCATCAGATCCCCTGAAAGAATTTTGTAAGAATTTCACTCTCTTTCACTGTCTTTGTTTCACGGGTTTTTAAAAGTAATTGATTTTTATAATGGGGTTTACCTGCTTTTCACTGCTGTGTTTTTGCCGCTTTACACCCACTTGACTCACTTACAGAGAGATATCAATGCATAGGTTTTAAGATTCTTACTAGTCAGATATATTCTTGGGCGGTGAATAGGGGGTGTTGAGTCCAATTCACTGAGCAAGGAGTAGGTCTTGTCTATTACCTATTGGGTTTATGGAACGATATCTGAGCTAATTTGAAACCCTTGTTTTATGCATCACCCAACCTCACCTTTCCCGTTAAGCAGCCATACTGTGTTTTCTAAACGTGTGACCCTGCTCTGATTTGTAATTCAGTTCAAGGGTAGCGGTTTTTATATTCCCTCTATAAGTGATATCTTATGATAAGTATCTTTTTCTGTGTGACTTATTTCACTTAGAATCGTCCTGCCTAAATCCACTCATCTTGCTGCTACTAGCCTTATGACGTTGATTTCATGGCTGAGTGATATTCCATTGTACATAAGGACCACAACTTCTTTATCCATTTTTCTCTTTTCTGGGACATTTAAGGTGTAACGAAGTGGAGGTTCTTGTCAACAGAGCAGCCCTAAACTTTGGGGTGCCTGTGTCTTGCTGATTTTTAGTTTTCCCAATTTATACGCCCATGAGTGGAAGTGCCCTATGCTCCCTAAGCTGAGTTTTTTCGATGTTTCAGGACACACCGTGCACTTCTCCAGAGTGGCTGTTGGCAATTTACATGCCGCCCATCAGCGTAGCCAGGCTCCCGTTTCTCCATGGCCTGTTTTCCATTTCTGGTTTTGACACTTTATTCAGCATGGCCCTTTTGACCGATGGGAAGTGAGACTTCTTTGTAGCACTGATTTGCCTTTCCAGGTTGCTTGGTTGGCCAAAAAGGGCGTATGCGTGTTTTCCTGAATATATTCAGGAAAAAACGCATACGCCCTTTTTGGCCAAGGGCATCATTGTCGAGGTTTTGCCGCTTTTCCTGTGCTTTAAAGGCGATTCGAATCTCCCTCCTGAAATCTGTTTCCTGCAATTCTGCCTTGCTTTCCAATCCTCTTCGTTGCCTTCCCTCAATATATTTGTGGACGAGAGTCATCATTTATAAGTCTGCAGGTTTGTGAATTGCAGTGCCCCTGAGCTCCATTTTTCAACTCGCTTTCTTGGGAGCTGGCCGCAAAAGCGCAGGATTGTTTCAGGCCCTATTCTGGTCCCGGGCGGCAGGCTGAGCCTGTGGTTAATTCTTCTTCCTGATGGGAAAATAGAGTGACCTGTGCCTGTCCCAACACCTAGACCTAGTCTCTCATTGGTTCTCCCTCTTCCCGTTCATCCTCAGGACAAATTGCAACCTGTACGGAACAGGAGGTTAAAGGTGCTGATTCTCCAAGGAGGGAAATTGCTAGTAAAGCGGCTGGAATAGCGAACCCGAGCACAAGGAGATGAGAAATGAGGTGCGTTTTAGAAACCTTTCCCGATCACACGGTGTACCATCTTCTGGATTTCTCATGCATGTTTTCGATGTAGGAAGATGCCCTTGAACCTGGAGATTTGGGACCCATGGGATGGGTACCACGCAGTATTACTTCAAAGGGTCTGCGTTTGCTCACCCAACCTCACCAAACCTCTCAGTCCCAAGAGTGTCCACCCTTATGTCTCAATCAGCTGTGGGTCTAGATATGGTCAATCCAGGTGGCATCAGAGCCCCTGAAAGAATTTTGTAAGAATTTCTCTCTCTTTCACTGTCTTTGTTTCACGGGTTTTTAAAAGTAATTGATTTTTATAATGGGTTTTACCTGCTTTTCACTGCTGTGTTTTTGCCGCTTTACACCCACTTGACTCACTTACAGAGAGATATCAATGCATAGGTTTTAAGATTCTTACTAGTCAGATATATTCTTGGGCGGTGAATAGGGGGTGTTGAGTCCAATTCACTGAGCAAGGAGTAGGTCTTGTCTATTACCTATTGGGTTTATGGAACGATATCTGAGCTAATTTGAAACCCTTGTTTTATGCATCACCCAACCTCACCTTTCCCGTTAAGCAGCCATACTGTGTTTTCTAAACGTGTGACCCTGCTCTGATTTGTAATTCAGTTCAAGGGTAGCGGTTTTTATATTCCCTCTATAAGTGATATCTTATGATAAGTATCTTTTTCTGTGTGACTTATTTCACTTAGAATCGTCCTGCCTAAATCCACTCATCTTGCTGCTACTAGCCTTATGACGTTGATTTCATGGCTGAGTGATATTCCATTGTACATAAGGACCACAACTTCTTTATCCATTTTTCTCTTTTCTGGGACATTTAAGGTGTAACGAAGTGGAGGTTCTTGTCAACAGAGCAGCCCTAAACTTTGGGGTGCCTGTGTCTTGCTGATTTTTAGTTTTCCCAATTTATACGCCCATGAGTGGAAGTGCCCTATGCTCCCTAAGCTGAGTTTTTTCGATGTTTCAGGACACACCGTGCACTTCTCCAGAGTGGCTGTTGGCAATTTACATGCCGCCCATCAGCGTAGCCAGGCTCCCGTTTCTCCATGGCCTGTTTTCCATTTCTGGTTTTGACACTTTATTCAGCATGGCCCTTTTGACCGATGGGAAGTGAGACTTCTTTGTAGCACTGATTTGCCTTTCCAGGTTGCTTGGTTGGCCAAAAAGGGCGTATGCGTTTTTTCCTGAATATATTCAGGAAAAAACGCATACGCCCTTTTTGGCCAAGGGCATCATTGTCGAGGTTTTGCCGCTTTTCCTGTGCTTTAAAGGCGATTCGAATCTCCCTCCTGAAATCTGTTTCCTGCAATTCTGCCTTGCTTTCCAATCCTCTTCGTTGCCTTCCCTCAATATATTTGTGGACGAGAGTCATCATTTATAAGTCTGCAGGTTTGTGAATTGCAGTGCCCCTGAGCTCCATTTTTCAACTCGCTTTCTTGGGAGCTGGCCGCAAAAGCGCAGGATTGTTTCAGGCCCTATTCTGGTCCCGGGCGGCAGGCTGAGCCTGTGGTTAATTCTTCTTCCTGATGGGAAAATAGAGTGACCTGTGCCTGTCCCAACACCTAGACCTAGTCTCTCATTGGTTCTCCCTCTTCCCGTTCATCCTCAGGACAAATTGCAACCTGTACGGAACAGGAGGTTAAAGGTGCTGATTCTCCAAGGAGGGAAATTGCTAGTAAAGCGGCTGGAATAGCGAACCCGAGCACAAGGAGATGAGAAATGAGGTGCGTTTTAGAAACCTTTCCCGATCACACGGTGTACCATCTTCTGGATTTCTCATGCATGTTTTCGATGTAGGAAGATGCCCTTGAACCTGGAGATTTGGGACCCATGGGATGGGTACCACGCAGTATTACTTCAAAGGGTCTGCGTTTGCTCACCCAACCTCACCAAACCTCTCAGTCCCAAGAGTGTCCACCCTTATGTCTCAATCAGCTGTGGGTCTAGATATGGTCAATCCAGGTGGCATCAGAGCCCCTGAAAGAATTTTGTAAGAATTTCTCTCTCTTTCACTGTCTTTGTTTCACGGGTTTTTAAAAGTAATTGATTTTTATAATGGGTTTTACCTGCTTTTCACTGCTGTGTTTTTGCCGCTTTACACCCACTTGACTCACTTACAGAGAGATATCAATGCATAGGTTTTAAGATTCTTACTAGTCAGATATATTCTTGGGCGGTGAATAGGGGGTGTTGAGTCCAATTCACTGAGCAAGGAGTAGGTCTTGTCTATTACCTATTGGGTTTATGGAACGATATCTGAGCTAATTTGAAACCCTTGTTTTATGCATCACCCAACCTCACCTTTCCCGTTAAGCAGCCATACTGTGTTTTCTAAACGTGTGACCCTGCTCTGATTTGTAATTCAGTTCAAGGGTAGCGGTTTTTATATTCCCTCTATAAGTGATATCTTATGATAAGTATCTTTTTCTGTGTGACTTATTTCACTTAGAATCGTCCTGCCTAAATCCACTCATCTTGCTGCTACTAGCCTTATGACGTTGATTTCATGGCTGAGTGATATTCCATTGTACATAAGGACCACAACTTCTTTATCCATTTTTCTCTTTTCTGGGACATTTAAGGTGTAACGAAGTGGAGGTTCTTGTCAACAGAGCAGCCCTAAACTTTGGGGTGCCTGTGTCTTGCTGATTTTTAGTTTTCCCAATTTATACGCCCATGAGTGGAAGTGCCCTATGCTCCCTAAGCTGAGTTTTTTCGATGTTTCAGGACACACCGTGCACTTCTCCAGAGTGGCTGTTGGCAATTTACATGCCGCCCATCAGCGTAGCCAGGCTCCCGTTTCTCCATGGCCTGTTTTCCATTTCTGGTTTTGACACTTTATTCAGCATGGCCCTTTTGACCGATGGGAAGTGAGACTTCTTTGTAGCACTGATTTGCCTTTCCAGGTTGCTTGGTTGGCCAAAAAGGGCGTATGCGTTTTTTCCTGAATATATTCAGGAAAAAACGCATACGCCCTTTTTGGCCAAGGGCATCATTGTCGAGGTTTTGCCGCTTTTCCTGTGCTTTAAAGGCGATTCGAATCTCCCTCCTGAAATCTGTTTCCTGCAATTCTGCCTTGCTTTCCAATCCTCTTCGTTGCCTTCCCTCAATATATTTGTGGACGAGAGTCATCATTTATAAGTCTGCAGGTTTGTGAATTGCAGTGCCCCTGAGCTCCATTTTTCAACTCGCTTTCTTGGGAGCTGGCCGCAAAAGCGCAGGATTGTTTCAGGCCCTATTCTGGTCCCGGGCGGCAGGCTGAGCCTGTGGTTAATTCTTCTTCCTGATGGGAAAATAGAGTGACCTGTGCCTTTCCCAACACCTAGACCTAGTCTCTCATTGGTTCTCCCTCTTCCCGTTCATCCTCAGGACAAATTGCAACCTGTACGGAACAGGAGGTTAAAGGTGCTGATTCTCCAAGGAGGGAAATTGCTAGTAAAGCGGCTGGAATAGCGAACCCGAGCACAAGGAGATGAGAAATGAGGTGCGTTTTAGAAACCTTTCCCGATCACACG
This sequence comes from Balaenoptera physalus, assembly GCF_965194825.1. Lineage (NCBI taxonomy): Eukaryota > Metazoa > Chordata > Mammalia > Artiodactyla > Balaenopteridae > Balaenoptera > Balaenoptera physalus. Next base: position 625,667 of record NW_028126504.1, read on the forward strand.
GTGTACCATCTTCTGGATTTCTCATGCATCTTTTCGATGTAGGAAGATGCCCTTGAACCTGGAGATTTGGGACCCATGGGATGGGTACCACGCAGTATTACTTCAAAGGGTCTGCGTTTGCTCACCCAACCTCACCAAACCTCTCAGTCCCAAGAGTGTCCACCCTTATGTCTCAATCAGCTGTGGGTCTAGATATGGTCAATCCAGGTGGCATCAGAGCCCCTGAAAGAATTTTGTAAGAATTTCTCTCTCTTTCACTGTCTTTGTTTCACGGGTTTTTAAAAGTAATTGATTTTTATAATGGGTTTTACCTGCTTTTCACTGCTGTGTTTTTGCCGCTTTACACCCACTTGACTCACTTACAGAGAGATATCAATGCATAGGTTTTAAGATTCTTACTAGTCAGATATATTCTTGGGCGGTGAATAGGGGGTGTTGAGTCCAATTCACTGAGCAAGGAGTAGGTCTTGTCTATTACCTATTGGGTTTATGGAACGATATCTGAGCTAATTTGAAACCCTTGTTTTATGCATCACCCAACCTCACCTTTCCCGTTAAGCAGCCATACTGTGTTTTCTAAACGTGTGACCCTGCTCTGATTTGTAATTCAGTTCAAGGGTAGCGGTTTTTATATTCCCTCTATAAGTGATATCTTATGATAAGTATCTTTTTCTGTGTGACTTATTTCACTTAGAATCGTCCTGCCTAAATCCACTCATCTTGCTGCTACTAGCCTTATGACGTTGATTTCATGGCTGAGTGATATTCCATTGTACATAAGGACCACAACTTCTTTATCCATTTTTCTCTTTTCTGGGACATTTAAGGTGTAACGAAGTGGAGGTTCTTGTCAACAGAGCAGCCCTAAATTTTGGGGTGCCTGTGTCTTGCTGATTTTTAGTTTTCCCAATTTATACGCCCATGAGTGGAAGTGCCCTATGCTCCCTAAGCTGATTTTTTTAGATGTTTCAGGACACACCGTGTACTTCTCCAGAGTGGCTGTTGGCAATTTACATCCCGCCCATCAGCGTAGCCAGGCTCCCGTTTCTCCATGGGCTGTCTTGCATTTCTGGTTTTGACACTTTATTCAGCATGGCCCTTTTGACCGATGGGAAGCGAGACTTCTTTGTAGCGCTGATTTGCCTTTCCAGGTTGCTTGGTTGGCCAAAAAGTGTGTATGCGTTTTTTCCTGAATATATTCAGGAAAAAACGCATACGCCCATTTTGGCCAAGGGCATCATTGTCGAGGTTTTGCCGCTTTTCCTGTGCTTTAAAGGCGATTCGAATCTCCCTCCTGAAATCTGTTTCCTGCAATTCTGCCTTGCTTTCCAATCCTCTTCGTTGCCTTCCCTCAATATATTTGTGGACGAGAGTCATCATTTATAAGTCTGCAGGTTTGTGAATTGCAGTGCCCCTGAGCTCCATTTTTCAACTCGCTTTCTTGGGAGCTGGCCGCAAAAGCGCAGGATTGCTTCAGGCCCTATTCTGGTCCCGGGCGGCAGGCTGAGCCTGTGGTTAATTCTTCTTCCTGATGGGAAAATAGAGTGACCTGTGCCTGTCCCAACACCTAGAGCTAGTCTCTCATTGGTTCCCCCTCTTCCCGTTCATCCTCAGGACAAATTGCAACCTGTACGGAACAGGAGGTTAAAGGTGCTGATTCTCCAAGAAGGGAGATTGCTAGTAAAGCAGCTGGAATGGCGAACTCGAGCACAAGGAGATGAGAAATGAGGTGCGTTTTGGAAACCTTTCCCGATCACACGGTGTACCATCTTCTGGGTTTCTCATGCATGTTTTCGATGGAGGAAGATGCCCTTGAACCTGGAGATTTGGGACAAATGGGATGGGTACACGCAGTATTACTTCAAAGGGTCTGCGTTTGCTCACCCAACCTCACCAAACCTCTCAGCCCCAAGAGTGTCCACCCTTATGTCTCAATCAGCTGTGGGTCTAGATATGGTCAATCCACGTGGCATCACAGCCCCTGAACGAATTTTGTAAGAATTTCTCTCTCTTTCACTGTCTTTGTTTCACGGGTTTTTAAAAGTAATTGATTTTTATAATGGGGTTTACCTGCTTTTCACTGCTGTGTTTTTGCCGCTTTACACCCACTGGACTCACTTACAGAGAGATATCAATGCATAGGTTTTAAGATTCTTACTAGTCAGATATATTCTTGGGCGGTGAATAGGGTGTGTTGAGTCCAATTCACTGAGCAAGGAGTAGGTCTTGTCTATTACCTATTGGGTTTATGGAACGGTATCTGAGCTAATTTGAAACCCTTGTTTTATGCATCACCCCACCTCACCTTTCCCTTTAAGCAGCCATAGTGTGTTTTCTAAACGTGTGACCCTGCTCTGATTTGTAATTCAGTTCAAGGGTAGCGGTTTTTATATTCCCTCTATAAGTGATATCTTATGATAAGTATCTTTTTCTGTGTGACTTATTTCACTTAGAATCGTCCTACCTAAATCCACTCATCTTGCTGCTACTAGCCTTATGACGTTGATTTCATGGCTGAGTGATATTCCATTGTACATAAGGACCACAACTTCTTTATCCATTTTTCTCTTTCCTGGGATATTTAAGGTGTAACGAAGTGGAGGTTCTTGTCAACAGAGCAGCCCTAAACTTTGGGGTGCCTGTGTCTTGCTGATTTTTAGTTTTCCCAATTTATACGCCCATGAGTGGAAGTGCCCTATGCTCCCTAAGCTGAGTTTTTTCGATGTTTCAGGACACACCGTGCACTTCTCCAGAGTGGCTGTTGGCAATTTACATCCCGCCCATCAGCGTAGCCAGGCTCCCGTTTCTCCATGGTCTGTCTTGCATTTCTGGTTTTGACACTTTATTCAGCATGGCCCTTTTGACCGATGGGAAGCGAGACTTCTTTGTAGCGCTGATTTGCCTTTCCAGGTTGCTTGGTTGGCCAAAAAGGGCGTATGCGTTTTTTCCTGAATATATTCAGGAAAAAACGCATACGCCCTTTTTGGCCAAGGGCATCATTGTCGAGGTTTTGCCGCTTTTCCTGTGCTTTAAGGCGATTCGAATCTCCCTCCTGAAATCAGTTTCCTGCAATTCTGCCTTGCTTTCAAATCCTATTCGTTGCCTTCCCTCAACATATTTGTGGACGAGAGTCATCATTTATAAATCTGCAGGTTTTTGAATTGCAGTGCCCCTGAGCTCCATTTTTCAACTCGCTTTCTTGGGAGCTGGCCGCAAAAGCGCAGGATTGCTTCAGGCCCTATTCTGGTCCCGGGCGGCAGGCTGAGCCTGTGGTTAATTCTTCTTCCTGATGGGAAAATAGAGTGACCTGTGCCTGTCCCAACACCTAGAGCTAGTCTCTCATTGGTTCCCCCTCTTCCCGTTCATCCTCAGGACAAATTGCAACCTGTACGGAACAGGAGGTTAAAGGTGCTGATTCTCCAAGGAGGGAGATTGCTAGTAAAGCGGCTGGAATGGCAAACACGAGCACAAGGAGATGAGAAATGAGGTGCGTTTTGAAAACCTTTCCGGATCACACGGTGTACCATCTTCTGGGTTTCTCATGCATGCTTTCGATGTAGGAAGATTCCCTTGAACCTGGAGATTTGGGACCCATGGGATGGGTACCACGCAGTATTACTTTAAAGGGTCTGCGTTTGCTCACCCAACCTCACCAAACCTCTCAGCCCCAAGAGTGTCCACCCTTATGTCTCAATCAGCTGTGGGTCTAGATATGGTCAATCCACGTGGCATCACAGCCCCTGAACGAATTTTGTAAGAATTTCTCTCTCTTTCACTGTCTTTGTTTCACGGGTTTTTAAAAGTAATTGATTTTTATAATGGGGTTTACCTGCTTTTCACTGCTGTGTTTTTGCCGCTTTACACCCACTGGACTCACTTACAGAGAGATATCAATGCATAGGTTTTAAGATTCTTACTAGTCAGATATATTCTTGGGCGGTGAATAGGGTGTGTTGAGTCCAATTCACTGAGCAAGGAGTAGGTCTTGTCTATTACCTATGGGGTTTATGGAACGGTATCTGAGCTAATTTGAAACCCTTGTTTTATGCATCACCCCACCTCACCTTTCCCTTTAAGCAGCCATAGTGTGTTTTCTAAACGTGTGACCCTGCTCTGATTTGTAATTCAGTTCAAGGGTAGCGGTTTTTATATTCCCTCTATAAGTGATATCTTATGATAAGTATCTTTTTCTGTGTGACTTATTTCACTTAGAATCGTCCTACCTAAATCCACTCATCTTGCTGCTACTAGCCTTATGACGTTGATTTCATGGCTGAGTGATATTCCATTGTACATAAGGACCACAACTTCTTTATCCATTTTTCTCTTTCCTGGGATATTTAAGGTGTAACGAAGTGGAGGTTCTTGTCAACAGAGCAGCCCTAAACTTTGGGGTGCCTGTGTGTTGCTGATTTTTAGTTTTCCCAATTTATACGCCCATGAGTGGAAGTGCCCTATGCTCCCTAAGCTGAGTTTTTTCGATGTTTCAGGACACACCGTGCACTTCTCCAGAGTGGCTGTTGGCAATTTACATCCCGCCCATCAGCGTAGCCAGGCTCCCGTTTCTCCATGGTCTGTCTTGCATTTCTGGTTTTGACACTTTATTCAGCATGGCCCTTTTGACCGATGGGAAGCGAGACTTCTTTGTAGCGCTGATTTGCCTTTCCAGGTTGCTTGGTTGGCCAAAAAGGGCGTATGCGTTTTTTCCTGAATATATTCAGGAAAAAACGCATACGCCCTTTTTGGCCAAGGGCATCATTGTCGAGGTTTTGCCGCTTTTCCTGTGCTTTAAGGCGATTCGAATCTCCCTCCTGAAATCAGTTTCCTGCAATTCTGCCTTGCTTTCAAATCCTATTCGTTGCCTTCCCTCAACATATTTGTGGACGAGAGTCATCATTTATAAATCTGCAGGTTTTTGAATTGCAGTGCCCCTGAGCTCCATTTTTCAACTCGCTTTCTTGGGAGCTGGCCGCAAAAGCGCAGGATTGCTTCAGGCCCTATTCTGGTCCCGGGCGGCAGGCTGAGCCTGTGGTTAATTCTTCTTCCTGATGGGAAAATAGAGTGACCTGTGCCTGTCCCAACACCTAGAGCTAGTCTCTCATTGGTTCCCCCTCTTCCCGTTCATCCTCAGGACAAATTGCAACCTGTACGGAACAGGAGGTTAAAGGTGCTGATTCTCCAAGGAGGGAGATTGCTAGTAAAGCGGCTGGAATGGCAAACACGAGCACAAGGAGATGAGAAATGAGGTGCGTTTTGAAAACCTTTCCGGATCACACGGTGTACCATCTTCTGGGTTTCTCATGCATGCTTTCGATGTAGGAAGATTCCCTTGAACCTGGAGATTTGGGACCCATGGGATGGGTACCACGCAGTATTACTTTAAAGGGTCTGCGTTTGCTCACCCAACCTCACCAAACCTCTCAGCCCCAAGAGTGTCCACCCTTATGTCTCAATCAGCTGTGGGTCTAGATATGGTCAATCCACGTGGCATCACAGCCCCTGAACGAATTTTGTAAGAATTTCTCTCTCTTTCACTGTCTTTGTTTCACGGGTTTTTAAAAGTAATTGATTTTTATAATGGGGTTTACCTGCTTTTCACTGCTGTGTTTTTGCCGCTTTACACCCACTGGACTCACTTACAGAGAGATATCAATGCATAGGTTTTAAGATTCTTACTAGTCAGATATATTCTTGGGCGGTGAATAGGGTGTGTTGAGTCCAATTCACTGAGCAAGGAGTAGGTCTTGTCTATTACCTATTGGGTTTATGGAACGGTATCTGAGCTAATTTGAAACCCTTGTTTTATGCATCACCCCACCTCACCTTTCCCTTTAAGCAGCCATAGTGTGTTTTCTAAACGTGTGACCCTGCTCTGATTTGTAATTCAGTTCAAGGGTAGCGGTTTTTATATTCCCTCTATAAGTGATATCTTATGATAAGTATCTTTTTCTGTGTGACTTATTTCACTTAGAATCGTCCTACCTAAATCCACTCATCTTGCTGCTACTAGCCTTATGACGTTGATTTCATGGCTGAGTGATATTCCATTGTACATAAGGACCACAACTTCTTTATCCATTTTTCTCTTTCCTGGGATATTTAAGGTGTAACGAAGTGGAGGTTCTTGTCAACAGAGCAGCCCTAAACTTTGGGGTGCCTGTGTGTTGCTGAATTTTAGTTTTCCCAATTTATACGCCCATGAGTGGAAGTGCCCTATGCTCCCTAAGCTGAGTTTTTTCGATGTTTCAGGACACACCGTGCACTTCTCCAGAGTGGCTGTTGGCAATTTACATCCCGCCCATCAGCGTAGCCAGGCTCCCGTTTCTCCATGGCCTGTCTTGCATTTCTGGTTTTGACACTTTATTCAGCATGGCCCTTTTGACCGATGGGAAGCGAGACTTCTTTGTAGCGCTGATTTGCCTTTCCAGGTTGCTTGGTTGGCCAAAAAGGGCGTATGCGTTTTTTCCTGAATATATTCAGCAAAAAACGCATACGCCCTTTTTGGCCAAGGGCATCATTGTCGAGGTTTTGCCGCTTTTCCTGTGCTTTAAGGCGATTCGAATCTCCCTCCTGAAATCAGTTTCCTGCAATTCTGCCTTGCTTTCAAATCCTCTTCGTTGCCTTCCCTCAACATATTTGTGGACGAGAGTCATCATTTATAAATCTGCAGGTTTTTGAATTGCAGTGCCCCTGAGCTCCATTTTTCAACTCGCTTTCTTGGGAGCTGGCCGCAAAAGCGCAGGATTGCTTCAGGCCCTATTCTGGTCCCGGGCGGCAGGCTGAGCCTGTGGTTAATTCTTCTTCCTGATGGGAAAATAGAGTGACCTGTGCCTGTCCCAACACCTAGAGCTAGTCTCTCATTGGTTCCCCCTCTTCCCGTTCATCCTCAGGACAAATTGCAACCTGTACGGAACAGGAGGTTAAAGGTGCTGATTCTCCAAGGAGGGAGATTGCTAGTAAAGCGGCTGGAATGGCAAACACGAGCACAAGGAGATGAGAAATGAGGTGCGTTTTGAAAACCTTTCCGGATCACACGGTGTACCATCTTCTGGCTTTCTCATGCATGCTTTCGATGTAGGAAGATTCCCTTGAACCTGGAGATTTGGGACCCATGGGATGGGTACCACGCAGTATTACTTTAAAGGGTCTGCGTTTGCTCACCCAACCTCACCAAACCTCTCAGCCCCAAGAGTGTCCACCCTTATGTCTCAATCAGCTGTGGGTCTAGATATGGTCAATCCACGTGGCATCACAGCCCCTGAACGAATTTTGTAAGAATTTCTCTCTCTTTCACTGTCTTTGTTTCACGGGTTTTTAAAAGTAATTGATTTTTATAATGGGGTTTACCTGCTTTTCACTGCTGTGTTTTTGCCGCTTTACACCCACTTGACTCACTTACAGAGAGATATCAATGCATAGGTTTTAAGATTCTTACTAGTCAGATATATTCTTGGGTGGTGAATAGGGGGTGTTGAGTCCAATTCACTGAGCAAGGAGTAGGTCTTCTCTATTACCCATTGGGTTTATGGAACGGTATCTGAGCTAATTTGAAACCCTTGTTTTATGCATCACCCCACCTCACCTTTCCCGTTAAGCAGCCATAGTGTGTTTTCTAAACGTGTTACCCTGCTCTGATTTGTAATTCAGTTCAAGGGTAGCGGTTTTTATATTCCCTCTATAAGTGATATCTTATGATAAGTATCTTTTTCTGTGTGACTTATTTCACTTAGAATCGTCCTACCTAAATCCACTCATGTTGCTGCTACTAGCCTTATGACGTTGATTTCATGGCTGAGTGATATTCCATTGTACATAAGGACCACAACTTCTTTATCCATTTTTCTCTTTCCTGGGATATTTAAGGTGTAACGAAGTGGAGGTTCTTGTCAACAGAGCAGCCCTAAACTTTGGGGTGCCTGTGTCTTGCTGATTTTTAGTTTTCCCAATTTATACGCCCATGAGTGGAAGTGCCCTATGCTCCCTAAGCTGAGTTTTTTCGATGTTTCAGGACACACCGTGCACTTCTCCAGAGTGGCTGTTGGCAATTTACATGCCGCCCATCAGCGTAGCCAGGCTCCCGTTTCTCCATGGCCTGTTTTGCATTTCTGGTTTTGACACTTTATTCAGCATGGCCCTTTTGACCGATGGGAAGTGAGACTTCTTTGTAGCGCTGATTTGCCTTTCCAGGTTGCTTGGTTGGCCAAAAAGGGCGTATGCGTTTTTTCCTGAATATATTCAGGAAAAAACGCATACGCCCTTTTTGGCCAAGGGCATCATTGTCGAGGTTTTGCCGCTTTTCCTGTGCTTTAAAGGCGATTCGAATCTCCCTCCTGAAATCTGTTTCCTGCAATTCTGCCTTGCTTTCCAATCCTCTTCGTTGCCTTCCCTCAATATATTTGTGGACGAGAGTCATCATTTATAAGTCTGCAGGTTTGTGAATTGCAGTGCCCCTGAGCTCCATTTTTCAACTCGCTTTCTTGGGAGCTGGCCGCAAAAGCGCAGGATTGCTTCAGGCCCTATTGTGGTCCCGGGCGGCAGGCTGAGCCTGTGGTTAATTCTTCTTCCTGATGGGAAAATAGAGTGACCTGTGCCTGTCCCAACACCTAGAGCTAGTCTCTCATTGGTTCCCCCTCTTCCCGTTCATCCTCAGGACAAATTGCAACCTGTACGGAACAGGAGGTTAAAGGTGCTGATTCTCCAAGAAGGGAGATTGCTAGTAAAGCAGCTGGAATGGCGAACTCGAGCACAAGGAGATGAGAAATGAGGTGCGTTTTGGAAACCTTTCCAGATCACACGGTGTACCATCTTCTGGGTTTCTCATGCATGTTTTCGATGGCGGAAGATGCCCTTGAACCTGGAGATTTGGGACAAATGGGATGGGTACACGCAGTATTACTTTAAAGGGTCTGCGTTTGCTCACCCAACCTCACCAAACCTCTCAGCCCCAAGAGTATCCACCCTTATGACTCAATCAGCTGTGGGTCTAGATATCGTAAATCCAGGTGGCATCACAGCCCCTGAACGAATTTTGTAAGAATTTCTCTCTCTTTCACTGTCTTTGTTTCACGGGTTTTTAAAAGTAATTGATTTTTATAATGGGGTTTAGCAGCTTTTCACTGCTGTGTTTCTGCCGCTTTACACCCACTTGACTCACTTACAGAGAGTTATCAATACATAGGTTTTAAGATTCTTACTAGTCAGATATATTCTTGGGTGGTGAATAGGGGGTGTTGAGTCCAATTCACTGAGCAAGGAGTAGGTCTTGTCTATTACATATTGGGTTTATGGAACGGTATCTGAGCTAATTTTAATCCCTTCTTTTAGCATCACCCCGCCTCACCTTTCCCGTTAAGCAGCCATAGTGTGTTTTCTAAACGTGTGATTCTATTCTGTTTTGTAATTCAGTTCAAGGGTAGCGGTTTTTACATTCCCTCTATAAGTGATATCTTATGATAAGTATCTTTTTCTGTGTGACTTATTTCACTTAGAATCGTCCTACCTAAATCCACTCATCTTGCTGCTACTAGCCTTATGACGTTGATTTCATGGCTGAGTGATATTCCATTGTACATAAGGACCACAACTTCTTTATCCATTTTTCTCTTTCCTGGGATATTTAAGGTGTAACGAAGTGGAGGGTCTTGTCAACAGAGCAGCCCTAAACTTTGGGGTGCCTGTGTCTTGCTGATTTTTAGTTTTCCCAATTTATACGCCCATGAGTGGAAGTGCCCTATGCTCCCTAAGCTGAGTTTTTTAGATGTTTCAGGACACACCGTGGACTTCTCCAGAGTGGCTGTTGGCAATTTACATCCAGCCCATCAGCGTATCCAGGCTCCCGTTTCTCCATGGGCTGTCTTGCATTTCTGGTTTTGACACTTTATTCAGCATGGCCCTTTTGACCGATGGGAAGCGAGACTTCTTTGTAGCGCTGATTTGCCTTTCCAGGTTGCTTGGTTGGCCAAAAAGGGCGTATGCGTTTTTTCCTGAATATATTCAGGAAAAAACGCATACGTCCTTTTTCGCCAAGGTCATCATTGTCGAGGTTTTTGCCACTTTTGCTGTGCTTTAAAGGCGATTCGAATCTCCCTCCTGAAATCTGTTTCCTGCAATTCTGCCTTGCTTTCAAATCCTCTTCGTTGCCTTCCCTCAATATATTTGTGGACGAGAGTCATCATTTATAAGTCTGCAGGTTTGTGAATTGCAGTGCCCCTGAGCTCCATTTTTCAACTCGCTTTCTTGGGAGCTGGCCGCAAAAGCGCAGGATTGCTTCAGGCCCTATTCTGGTCCCGGGCGGCCGGCTGAGCCTGTGGTTAATACTTCTTCCTGATGGGAAAATAGAGTGACCTGTGCCTGTCCCAACACCTAGACCTAGTCTCTCATTGGTTCTCCCTCTTCCCGTTCATCCTCAGGACAAATTGCAACCTGTACGGAACAGGAGGTTAAAGGTGCTGATTGTCCAAGGAGGGAAATTGCTAGTAAAGCGGCTGGAATAGCGAACCCGAGCACAAGGAGATGAGAAATGAGGTGCGTTTTAGAAACCTTTCCCGATCACACGGTGTACCATCTTGTGGATTTCTCATGCATGTTTTCGATGTAGGAAGATGCCCTTGAACCTGGAGATTTGGGACCCATGGGATGGGTACCACGCAGTATTACTTCAAAGGGTCTGCGTTTGCTCACCCAACCTCACCAAACCTCTCAGCCCCAAGAGTGTCCACCCTTATGTCTCAATCAGCTGTGGGTCTAGATATGGTCAATCCACGTGGCATCACAGCCCCTGAACGAATTTTGTAAGAATTTCTCTCTCTTTCACTGTCTTTGTTTCACGGGTTTTTAAAAGTAATTGATTTTTATAATGGGGTTTACCTGCTTTTCACTGCTGTGTTTTTGCCGCTTTACACCCACTGGACTCACTTACAGAGAGATATCAATGCATAGGTTTTAAGATTCTTACTAGTCAGATATATTCTTGGGCGGTGAATAGGGTGTGTTGAGTCCAATTCACTGAGCAAGGAGTAGGTCTTGTCTATTACCTATTGGGTTTATGGAACGGTATCTGAGCTAATTTGAAACCCTTGTTTTATGCATCACCCCACCTCACCTTTCCCTTTAAGCAGCCATAGTGTGTTTTCTAAACGTGTGACCCTGCTCTGATTTGTAATTCAGTTCAAGGGTAGCGGTTTTTATATTCCCTCTATAAGTGATATCTTATGATAAGTATCTTTTTCTGTGTGACTTATTTCACTTAGAATCGTCCTACCTAAATCCACTCATCTTGCTGCTACTAGCCTTATGACGTTGATTTCATGGCTGAGTGATATTCCATTGTACATAAGGACCACAACTTCTTTATCCATTTTTCTCTTTCCTGGGATATTTAAGGTGTAACGAAGTGGAGGTTCTTGTCAACAGAGCAGCCCTAAACTTTGGGGTGCCTGTGTGTTGCTGAATTTTAGTTTTCCCAATTTATACGCCCATGAGTGGAAGTGCCCTATGCTCCCTAAGCTGAGTTTTTTCGATGTTTCAGGACACACCGTGCACTTCTCCAGAGTGGCTGTTGGCAATTTACATCCCGCCCATCAGCGTAGCCAGGCTCCCGTTTCTCCATGGCCTGTCTTGCATTTCTGGTTTTGACACTTTATTCAGCATGGCCCTTTTGACCGATGGGAAGCGAGACTTCTTTGTAGCGCTGATTTGCCTTTCCAGGTTGCTTGGTTGGCCAAAAAGGGCGTATGCGTTTTTTCCTGAATATATTCAGCAAAAAACGCATACGCCCTTTTTGGCCAAGGGCATCATTGTCGAGGTTTTGCCGCTTTTCCTGTGCTTTAAGGCGATTCGAATCTCCCTCCTGAAATCAGTTTCCTGCAATTCTGCCTTGCTTTCAAATCCTCTTCGTTGCCTTCCCTCAACATATTTGTGGACGAGAGTCATCATTTATAAATCTGCAGGTTTTTGAATTGCAGTGCCCCTGAGCTCCATTTTTCAACTCGCTTTCTTGGGAGCTGGCCGCAAAAGCGCAGGATTGCTTCAGGCCCTATTCTGGTCCCGGGCGGCAGGCTGAGCCTGTGGTTAATTCTTCTTCCTGATGGGAAAATAGAGTGACCTGTGCCTGTCCCAACACCTAGAGCTAGTCTCTCATTGGTTCCCCCTCTTCCCGTTCATCCTCAGGACAAATTGCAACCTGTACGGAACAGGAGGTTAAAGGTGCTGATTCTCCAAGGAGGGAGATTGCTAGTAAAGCGGCTGGAATGGCAAACACGAGCACAAGGAGATGAGAAATGAGGTGCGTTTTGAAAACCTTTCCGGATCACACGGTGTACCATCTTCTGGCTTTCTCATGCATGCTTTCGATGTAGGAAGATTCCCTTGAACCTGGAGATTTGGGACCCATGGGATGGGTACCACGCAGTATTACTTTAAAGGGTCTGCGTTTGCTCACCCAACCTCACCAAACCTCTCAGCCCCAAGAGTGTCCACCCTTATGTCTCAATCAGCTGTGGGTCTAGATATGGTCAATCCACGTGGCATCACAGCCCCTGAACGAATTTTGTAAGAATTTCTCTCTCTTTCACTGTCTTTGTTTCACGGGTTTTTAAAAGTAATTGATTTTTATAATGGGGTTTACCTGCTTTTCACTGCTGTGTTTTTGCCGCTTTACACCCACTTGACTCACTTACAGAGAGATATCAATGCATAGGTTTTAAGATTCTTACTAGTCAGATATATTCTTGGGTGGTGAATAGGGGGTGTTGAGTCCAATTCACTGAGCAAGGAGTAGGTCTTCTCTATTACCCATTGGGTTTATGGAACGGTATCTGAGCTAATTTGAAACCCTTGTTTTATGCATCACCCCACCTCACCTTTCCCGTTAAGCAGCCATAGTGTGTTTTCTAAACGTGTTACCCTGCTCTGATTTGTAATTCAGTTCAAGGGTAGCGGTTTTTATATTCCCTCTATAAGTGATATCTTATGATAAGTATCTTTTTCTGTGTGACTTATTTCACTTAGAATCGTCCTACCTAAATCCACTCATCTTGCTGCTACTAGCCTTATGACGTTGATTTCATGGCTGAGTGATATTCCATTGTACATAAGGACCACAACTTCTTTATCCATTTTTCTCTTTCCTGGGATATTTAAGGTGTAACGAAGTGGAGGTTCTTGTCAACAGAGCAGCCCTAAACTTTGGAGTGCCTGTGTCTTGCTGATTTTTAGTTTTCCCAATTTATACGCCCATGAGTGGAAGTGCCCTATGCTCCCTAAGCTGATTTTTTTCGATGTTTCAGGACACACCGTGCACTTCTCCAGAGTGGCTGTTGGCAATTTACATCCCGCCCATCAGCGTAGCCAGGCTCCCGTTTCTCCATGGCCTGTTTTGCATTTCTGGTTTTGACACTTTATTCAGCATGGCCCTTTTGACCGATGGGAAGCGAGACTTCTTTGTAGCGCTGATTTGCCTTTCCAGGTTGCTTGGTTGGCCAAAAAGGGCGTATGCGTTTTTTCCTGAATATATTCAGCAAAAAACGCATACGCCCTTTTTGGCCAAGGGCATCATTGTCGAGGTTTTGCCGCTTTTCCTGTGCTTTAAAGGCGATTCGAATCTCCCTCCTGAAATCTGTTTCCTGCAATTCTGCCTTGCTTTCCAATCCTCTTCGTTGCCTTCCCTCAATATATTTGTGGACGAGAGTCATCATTTATAAGTCTGCAGGTTTGTGAATTGCAGTGCCCCTGAGCTCCATTTTTCAACTCGCTTTCTTGGGAGCTGGCCGCAAAAGCGCAGGATTGCTTCAGGCCCTATTGTGGTCCCGGGCGGCAGGCTGAGCCTGTGGTTAATTCTTCTTCCTGATGGGAAAATAGAGTGACCTGTGCCTGTCCCAACACCTAGAGCTAGTCTCTCATTGGTTCCCCCTCTTCCCGTTCATCCTCAGGACAAATTGCAACCTGTACGGAACAGGAGGTTAAAGGTGCTGATTCTCCAAGAAGGGAGATTGCTAGTAAAGCAGCTGGAATGGCGAACTCGAGCACAAGGAGATGAGAAATGAGGTGCGTTTTGGAAACCTTTCCAGATCACACGGTGTACCATCTTCTGGGTTTCTCATGCATGTTTTCGATGGCGGAAGATGCCCTTGAACCTGGAGATTTGGGACAAATGGGATGGGTACACGCAGTATTACTTTAAAGGGTCTGCGTTTGCTCACCCAACCTCACCAAACCTCTCAGCCCCAAGAGTATCCACCCTTATGACTCAATCAGCTGTGGGTCTAGATATCGTAAATCCAGGTGGCATCACAGCCCCTGAACGAATTTTGTAAGAATTTCTCTCTCTTTCACTGTCTTTGTTTCACGGGTTTTTAAAAGTAATTGATTTTTATAATGGGGTTTAGCAGCTTTTCACTGCTGTGTTTCTGCCGCTTTACACCCACTTGACTCACTTACAGAGAGTTATCAATACATAGGTTTTAAGATTCTTACTAGTCAGATATATTCTTGGGTGGTGAATAGGGGGTGTTGAGTCCAATTCACTGAGCAAGGAGTAGGTCTTGTCTATTACATATTGGGTTTATGGAACGGTATCTGAGCTAATTTTAATCCCTTCTTTTAGCATCACCCCGCCTCACCTTTCCCGTTAAGCAGCCATAGTGTGTTTTCTAAACGTGTGATTCTATTCTGTTTTGTAATTCAGTTCAAGGGTAGCGGTTTTTACATTCCCTCTATAAGTGATATCTTATGATAAGTATCTTTTTCTGTGTGACTTATTTCACTTAGAATCGTCCTACCTAAATCCACTCATCTTGCTGCTACTAGCCTTATGACGTTGATTTCATGGCTGAGTGATATTCCATTGTACATAAGGACCACAACTTCTTTATCCATTTTTCTCTTTCCTGGGATATTTAAGGTGTAACGAAGTGGAGGGTCTTGTCAACAGAGCAGCCCTAAACTTTGGGGTGCCTGTGTCTTGCTGATTTTTAGTTTTCCCAATTTATACGCCCATGAGTGGAAGTGCCCTATGCTCCCTAAGCTGAGTTTTTTAGATGTTTCAGGACACACCGTGGACTTCTCCAGAGTGGCTGTTGGCAATTTACATCCAGCCCATCAGCGTATCCAGGCTCCCGTTTCTCCATGGGCTGTCTTGCATTTCTGGTTTTGACACTTTATTCAGCATGGCCCTTTTGACCGATGGGAAGCGAGACTTCTTTGTAGCGCTGATTTGCCTTTCCAGGTTGCTTGGTTGGCCAAAAAGGGCGTATGCGTTTTTTCCTGAATATATTCAGGAAAAAACGCATACGTCCTTTTTCGCCAAGGTCATCATTGTCGAGGTTTTTGCCACTTTTGCTGTGCTTTAAAGGCGATTCGAATCTCCCTCCTGAAATCTGTTTCCTGCAATTCTGCCTTGCTTTCAAATCCTCTTCGTTGCCTTCCCTCAATATATTTGTGGACGAGAGTCATCATTTATAAGTCTGCAGGTTTGTGAATTGCAGTGCCCCTGAGCTCCATTTTTCAACTCGCTTTCTTGGGAGCTGGCCGCAAAAGCGCAGGATTGCTTCAGGCCCTATTCTGGTCCCGGGCGGCCGGCTGAGCCTGTGGTTAATACTTCTTCCTGATGGGAAAATAGAGTGACCTGTGCCTGTCCCAACACCTAGACCTAGTCTCTCATTGGTTCTCCCTCTTCCCGTTCATCCTCAGGACAAATTGCAACCTGTACGGAACAGGAGGTTAAAGGTGCTGATTGTCCAAGGAGGGAAATTGCTAGTAAAGCGGCTGGAATAGCGAACCCGAGCACAAGGAGATGAGAAATGAGGTGCGTTTTAGAAACCTTTCCCGATCACACGGTGTACCATCTTGTGGATTTCTCATGCATGTTTTCGATGTAGGAAGATGCCCTTGAACCTGGAGATTTGGGACCCATGGGATGGGTACCACGCAGTATTACTTCAAAGGGTCTGCGTTTGCTCACCCAACCTCACCAAACCTCTCAGCCCCAAGAGTGTCCACCCTTATGTCTCAATCAGCTGTGGGTCTAGATATGGTCAATCCACGTGGCATCACAGCCCCTGAACGAATTTTGTAAGAATTTCTCTCTCTTTCACTGTCTTTGTTTCACGGGTTTTTAAAAGTAATTGATTTTTATAATGGGGTTTACCTGCTTTTCACTGCTGTGTTTTTGCCGCTTTACACCCACTGGACTCACTTACAGAGAGATATCAATGCATAGGTTTTAAGATTCTTACTAGTCAGATATATTCTTGGGCGGTGAATAGGGTGTGTTGAGTCCAATTCACTGAGCAAGGAGTAGGTCTTGTCTATTACCTATTGGGTTTATGGAACGGTATCTGAGCTAATTTGAAACCCTTGTTTTATGCATCACCCCACCTCACCTTTCCCTTTAAGCAGCCATAGTGTGTTTTCTAAACGTGTGACCCTGCTCTGATTTGTAATTCAGTTCAAGGGTAGCGGTTTTTATATTCCCTCTATAAGTGATATCTTATGATAAGTATCTTTTTCTGTGTGACTTATTTCACTTAGAATCGTCCTACCTAAATCCACTCATCTTGCTGCTACTAGCCTTATGACGTTGATTTCATGGCTGAGTGATATTCCATTGTACATAAGGACCACAACTTCTTTATCCATTTTTCTCTTTCCTGGGATATTTAAGGTGTAACGAAGTGGAGGTTCTTGTCAACAGAGCAGCCCTAAACTTTGGGGTGCCTGTGTCTTGCTGATTTTTAGTTTTCCCAATTTATACGCCCATGAGTGGAAGTGCCCTATGCTCCCTAAGCTGAGTTTTTTCGATGTTTCAGGACACACCGTGCACTTCTCCAGAGTGGCTGTTGGCAATTTACATCCCGCCCATCAGCGTAGCCAGGCTCCCGTTTCTCCATGGCCTGTCTTGCATTTCTGGTTTTGACACTTTATTCAGCATGGCCCTTTTGACCGATGGGAAGCGAGACTTCTTTGTAGCGCTGATTTGCCTTTCCAGGTTGCTTGGTTGGCCAAAAAGGGCGTATGCGTTTTTTCCTGAATATATTCAGCAAAAAACGCATACGCCCTTTTTGGCCAAGGGCATCATTGTCGAGGTTTTGCCGCTTTTCCTGTGCTTTAAGGCGATTCGAATCTCCCTCCTGAAATCAGTTTCCTGCAATTCTGCCTTGCTTTCAAATCCTCTTCGTTGCCTTCCCTCAACATATTTGTGGACGAGAGTCATCATTTATAAATCTGCAGGTTTTTGAATTGCAGTGCCCCTGAGCTCCATTTTTCAACTCGCTTTCTTGGGAGCTGGCCGCAAAAGCGCAGGATTGCTTCAGGCCCTATTCTGGTCCCGGGCGGCAGGCTGAGCCTGTGGTTAATTCTTCTTCCTGATGGGAAAATAGAGTGACCTGTGCCTGTCCCAACACCTAGAGCTAGTCTCTCTTTGGTTCCCCCTCTTCCCGTTCATCCTCAGGACAAATTGCAACCTGTACGGAACAGGAGGTTAAAGGTGCTGATTCTCCAAGGAGGGAGATTGCTAGTAAAGCGGCTGGAATGGCAAACACGAGCACAAGGAGATGAGAAATGAGGTGCGTTTTGAAAACCTTTCCGGATCACACGGTGTACCATCTTCTGGCTTTCTCATGCATGCTTTCGATGTAGGAAGATTCCCTTGAACCTGGAGATTTGGGACCCATGGGATGGGTACCACGCAGTATTACTTTAAAGGGTCTGCGTTTGCTCACCCAACCTCACCAAACCTCTCAGCCCCAAGAGTGTCCACCCTTATGTCTCAATCAGCTGTGGGTCTAGATATGGTCAATCCACGTGGCATCACAGCCCCTGAACGAATTTTGTAAGAATTTCTCTCTCTTTCACTGTCTTTGTTTCACGGGTTTTTAAAAGTAATTGATTTTTATAATGGGGTTTACCTGCTTTTCACTGCTGTGTTTTTGCCGCTTTACACCCACTTGACTCACTTACAGAGAGATATCAATGCATAGGTTTTAAGATTCTTACTAGTCAGATATATTCTTGGGTGGTGAATAGGGGGTGTTGAGTCCAATTCACTGAGCAAGGAGTAGGTCTTCTCTATTACCCATTGGGTTTATGGAACGGTATCTGAGCTAATTTGAAACCCTTGTTTTATGCATCACCCCACCTCACCTTTCCCGTTAAGCAGCCATAGTGTGTTTTCTAAACGTGTTACCCTGCTCTGATTTGTAATTCAGTTCAAGGGTAGCGGTTTTTATATTCCCTCTATAAGTGATATCTTATGATAAGTATCTTTTTCTGTGTGACTTATTTCACTTAGAATCGTCCTACCTAAATCCACTCATCTTGCTGCTACTAGCCTTATGACGTTGATTTCATGGCTGAGTGATATTCCATTGTACATAAGGACCACAACTTCTTTATCCATTTTTCTCTTTCCTGGGATATTTAAGGTGTAACGAAGTGGAGGTTCTTGTCAACAGAGCAGCCCTAAACTTTGGGGTGCCTGTGTCTTGCTGATTTTTAGTTTTCCCAATTTATACGCCCATGAGTGGAAGTGCCCTATGCTCCCTAAGCTGAGTTTTTTCGATGTTTCAGGACACACCGTGCACTTCTCCAGAGTGGCTGTTGGCAATTTACATGCCGCCCATCAGCGTAGCCAGGCTCCCGTTTCTCCATGGCCTGTTTTGCATTTCTGGTTTTGACACTTTATTCAGCATGGCCCTTTTGACCGATGGGAAGTGAGACTTCTTTGTAGCGCTGATTTGCCTTTCCAGGTTGCTTGGTTGGCCAAAAAGGGCGTATGCGTTTTTTCCTGAATATATTCAGGAAAAAACGCATACGCCCTTTTTGGCCAAGGGCATCATTGTCGAGGTTTTGCCGCTTTTCCTGTGCTTTAAAGGCGATTCGAATCTCCCTCCTGAAATCTGTTTCCTGCAATTCTGCCTTGCTTTCCAATCCTCTTCGTTGCCTTCCCTCAATATATTTGTGGACGAGAGTCATCATTTATAAGTCTGCAGGTTTGTGAATTGCAGTGCCCCTGAGCTCCATTTTTCAACTCGCTTTCTTGGGAGCTGGCCGCAAAAGCGCAGGATTGCTTCAGGCCCTATTGTGGTCCCGGGCGGCAGGCTGAGCCTGTGGTTAATTCTTCTTCCTGATGGGAAAATAGAGTGACCTGTGCCTGTCCCAACACCTAGAGCTAGTCTCTCATTGGTTCCCCCTCTTCCCGTTCATCCTCAGGACAAATTGCAACCTGTACGGAACAGGAGGTTAAAGGTGCTGATTCTCCAAGAAGGGAGATTGCTAGTAAAGCAGCTGGAATGGCGAACTCGAGCACAAGGAGATGAGAAATGAGGTGCGTTTTGGAAACCTTTCCAGATCACACGGTGTACCATCTTCTGGGTTTCTCATGCATGTTTTCGATGGCGGAAGATGCCCTTGAACCTGGAGATTTGGGACAAATGGGATGGGTACACGCAGTATTACTTTAAAGGGTCTGCGTTTGCTCACCCAACCTCACCAAACCTCTCAGCCCCAAGAGTATCCACCCTTATGACTCAATCAGCTGTGGGTCTAGATATCGTAAATCCAGGTGGCATCACAGCCCCTGAACGAATTTTGTAAGAATTTCTCTCTCTTTCACTGTCTTTGTTTCACGGGTTTTTAAAAGTAATTGATTTTTATAATGGGGTTTAGCAGCTTTTCACTGCTGTGTTTCTGCCGCTTTACACCCACTTGACTCACTTACAGAGAGTTATCAATACATAGGTTTTAAGATTCTTACTAGTCAGATATATTCTTGGGTGGTGAATAGGGGGTGTTGAGTCCAATTCACTGAGCAAGGAGTAGGTCTTGTCTATTACATATTGGGTTTATGGAACGGTATCTGAGCTAATTTTAATCCCTTCTTTTAGCATCACCCCGCCTCACCTTTCCCGTTAAGCAGCCATAGTGTGTTTTCTAAACGTGTGATTCTATTCTGTTTTGTAATTCAGTTCAAGGGTAGCGGTTTTTACATTCCCTCTATAAGTGATATCTTATGATAAGTATCTTTTTCTGTGTGACTTATTTCACTTAGAATCGTCGTACCTAAATCCACTCATCTTGCTGCTACTAGCCTTATGACGTTGATTTCATGGCTGAGTGATATTCCATTGTACATAAGGACCACAACTTCTTTATCCATTTTTCTCTTTCCTGGGATATTTAAGGTGTAACGAAGTGGAGGGTCTTGTCAACAGAGCAGCCCTAAACTTTGGGGTGCCTGTGTCTTGCTGATTTTTAGTTTTCCCAATTTATACGCCCATGAGTGGAAGTGCCCTATGCTCCCTAAGCTGAGTTTTTTAGATGTTTCAGGACACACCGTGGACTTCTCCAGAGTGGCTGTTGGCAATTTACATCCAGCCCATCAGCGTATCCAGGCTCCCGTTTCTCCATGGGCTGTCTTGCATTTCTGGTTTTGACACTTTATTCAGCATGGCCCTTTTGACCGATGGGAAGCGAGACTTCTTTGTAGCGCTGATTTGCCTTTCCAGGTTGCTTGGTTGGCCAAAAAGGGCGTATGCGTTTTTTCCTGAATATATTCAGGAAAAAACGCATACGTCCTTTTTCGCCAAGGTCATCATTGTCGAGGTTTTTGCCACTTTTGCTGTGCTTTAAAGGCGATTCGAATCTCCCTCCTGAAATCTGTTTCCTGCAATTCTGCCTTGCTTTCAAATCCTCTTCGTTGCCTTCCCTCAATATATTTGTGGACGAGAGTCATCATTTATAAGTCTGCAGGTTTGTGAATTGCAGTGCCCCTGAGCTCCATTTTTCAACTCGCTTTCTTGGGAGCTGGCCGCAAAAGCGCAGGATTGCTTCAGGCCCTATTCTGGTCCCGGGCGGCCGGCTGAGCCTGTGGTTAATACTTCTTCCTGATGGGAAAATAGAGTGACCTGTGCCTGTCCCAACACCTAGACCTAGTCTCTCATTGGTTCTCCCTCTTCCCGTTCATCCTCAGGACAAATTGCAACCTGTATGGAACAGGAGGTTAAAGGTGCTGATTGTCCAAGGAGGGAAATTGCTAGTAAAGCGGCTGGAATAGCGAACCCGAGCACAAGGAGATGAGAAATGAGGTGCGTTTTAGAAACCTTTCCCGATCACACGGTGTACCATCTTGTGGATTTCTCATGCATGTTTTCGATGTAGGAAGATGCCCTTGAACCTGGAGATTTGGGACCCATGGGATGGGTACCACGCAGTATTACTTCAAAGGGTCTGCGTTTGCTCACCCAACCTCACCAAACCTCTCAGCCCCAAGAGTGTCCACCCTTATGTCTCAATCAGCTGTGGGTCTAGATATGGTCAATCCACGTGGCATCACAGCCCCTGAACGAATTTTGTAAGAATTTCTCTCTCTTTCACTGTCTTTGTTTCACGGGTTTTTAAAAGTAATTGATTTTTATAATGGGGTTTACCTGCTTTTCACTGCTGTGTTTTTGCCGCTTTACACCCACTGGACTCACTTACAGAGAGATATCAATGCATAGGTTTTAAGATTCTTACTAGTCAGATATATTCTTGGGCGGTGAATAGGGTGTGTTGAGTCCAATTCACTGAGCAAGGAGTAGGTCTTGTCTATTACCTATTGGGTTTATGGAACGGTATCTGAGCTAATTTGAAACCCTTGTTTTATGCATCACCCCACCTCACCTTTCCCTTTAAGCAGCCATAGTGTGTTTTCTAAACGTGTGACCCTGCTCTGATTTGTAATTCAGTTCAAGGGTAGCGGTTTTTATATTCCCTCTATAAGTGATATCTTATGATAAGTATCTTTTTCTGTGTGACTTATTTCACTTAGAATCGTCCTACCTAAATCCACTCATCTTGCTGCTACTAGCCTTATGACGTTGATTTCATGGCTGAGTGATATTCCATTGTACATAAGGACCACAACTTCTTTATCCATTTTTCTCTTTCCTGGGATATTTAAGGTGTAACGAAGTGGAGGTTCTTGTCAACAGAGCAGCCCTAAACTTTGGGGTGCCTGTGTCTTGCTGATTTTTAGTTTTCCCAATTTATACGCCCATGAGTGGAAGTGCCCTATGCTCCCTAAGCTGAGTTTTTTCGATGTTTCAGGACACACCGTGCACTTCTCCAGAGTGGCTGTTGGCAATTTACATCCCGCCCATCAGCGTAGCCAGGCTCCCGTTTCTCCATGGCCTGTCTTGCATTTCTGGTTTTGACACTTTATTCAGCATGGCCCTTTTGACCGATGGGAAGCGAGACTTCTTTGTAGCGCTGATTTGCCTTTCCAGGTTGCTTGGTTGGCCAAAAAGGGCGTATGCGTTTTTTCCTGAATATATTCAGCAAAAAACGCATACGCCCTTTTTGGCCAAGGGCATCATTGTCGAGGTTTTGCCGCTTTTCCTGTGCTTTAAGGCGATTCGAATCTCCCTCCTGAAATCAGTTTCCTGCAATTCTGCCTTGCTTTCAAATCCTCTTCGTTGCCTTCCCTCAACATATTTGTGGACGAGAGTCATCATTTATAAATCTGCAGGTTTTTGAATTGCAGTGCCCCTGAGCTCCATTTTTCAACTCGCTTTCTTGGGAGCTGGCCGCAAAAGCGCAGGATTGCTTCAGGCCCTATTCTGGTCCCGGGCGGCAGGCTGAGCCTGTGGTTAATTCTTCTTCCTGATGGGAAAATAGAGTGACCTGTGCCTGTCCCAACACCTAGAGCTAGTCTCTCATTGGTTCCCCCTCTTCCCGTTCATCCTCAGGACAAATTGCAACCTGTACGGAACAGGAGGTTAAAGGTGCTGATTCTCCAAGGAGGGAGATTGCTAGTAAAGCGGCTGGAATGGCAAACACGAGCACAAGGAGATGAGAAATGAGGTGCGTTTTGAAAACCTTTCCGGATCACACGGTGTACCATCTTCTGGCTTTCTCATGCATGCTTTCGATGTAGGAAGATTCCCTTGAACCTGGAGATTTGGGACCCATGGGATGGGTACCACGCAGTATTACTTTAAAGGGTCTGCGTTTGCTCACCCAACCTCACCAAACCTCTCAGCCCCAAGAGTATCCACCCTTATGACTCAATCAGCTGTGGGTCTAGATATCGTAAATCCAGGTGGCATCACAGCCCCTGAACGAATTTTGTAAGAATTTCTCTCTCTTTCACTGTCTTTGTTTCACGGGTTTTTAAAAGTAATTGATTTTTATAATGGGGTTTAGCAGCTTTTCACTGCTGTGTTTCTGCCGCTTTACACCCACTTGACTCACTTACAGAGAGTTATCAATACATAGGTTTTAAGATTCTTACTAGTCAGATATATTCTTGGGTGGTGAATAGGGGGTGTTGAGTCCAATTCACTGAGCAAGGAGTAGGTCTTGTCTATTACATATTGGGTTTATGGAACGGTATCTGAGCTAATTTTAATCCCTTCTTTTAGCATCACCCCGCCTCACCTTTCCCGTTAAGCAGCCATAGTGTGTTTTCTAAACGTGTGATTCTATTCTGTTTTGTAATTCAGTTCAAGGGTAGCGGTTTTTACATTCCCTCTATAAGTGATATCTTATGATAAGTATCTTTTTCTGTGTGACTTATTTCACTTAGAATCGTCCTACCTAAATCCACTCATCTTGCTGCTACTAGCCTTATGACGTTGATTTCATGGCTGAGTGATATTCCATTGTACATAAGGACCACAACTTCTTTATCCATTTTTCTCTTTCCTGGGATATTTAAGGTGTAACGAAGTGGAGGGTCTTGTCAACAGAGCAGCCCTAAACTTTGGGGTGCCTGTGTCTTGCTGATTTTTAGTTTTCCCAATTTATACGCCCATGAGTGGAAGTGCCCTATGCTCCCTAAGCTGAGTTTTTTAGATGTTTCAGGACACACCGTGGACTTCTCCAGAGTGGCTGTTGGCAATTTACATCCAGCCCATCAGCGTATCCAGGCTCCCGTTTCTCCATGGGCTGTCTTGCATTTCTGGTTTTGACACTTTATTCAGCATGGCCCTTTTGACCGATGGGAAGCGAGACTTCTTTGTAGCGCTGATTTGCCTTTCCAGGTTGCTTGGTTGGCCAAAAAGGGCGTATGCGTTTTTTCCTGAATATATTCAGGAAAAAACGCATACGTCCTTTTTCGCCAAGGTCATCATTGTCGAGGTTTTTGCCACTTTTGCTGTGCTTTAAAGGCGATTCGAATCTCCCTCCTGAAATCTGTTTCCTGCAATTCTGCCTTGCTTTCAAATCCTCTTCGTTGCCTTCCCTCAATATATTTGTGGACGAGAGTCATCATTTATAAGTCTGCAGGTTTGTGAATTGCAGTGCCCCTGAGCTCCATTTTTCAACTCGCTTTCTTGGGAGCTGGCCGCAAAAGCGCAGGATTGCTTCAGGCCCTATTCTGGTCCCGGGCGGCCGGCTGAGCCTGTGGTTAATACTTCTTCCTGATGGGAAAATAGAGTGACCTGTGCCTGTCCCAACACCTAGACCTAGTCTCTCATTGGTTCTCCCTCTTCCCGTTCATCCTCAGGACAAATTGCAACCTGTACGGAACAGGAGGTTAAAGGTGCTGATTGTCCAAGGAGGGAAATTGCTAGTAAAGCGGCTGGAATAGCGAACCCGAGCACAAGGAGATGAGAAATGAGGTGCGTTTTAGAAACCTTTCCCGATCACACGGTGTACCATCTTGTGGATTTCTCATGCATGTTTTCGATGTAGGAAGATGCCCTTGAACCTGGAGATTTGGGACCCATGGGATGGGTACCACGCAGTATTACTTCAAAGGGTCTGCGTTTGCTCACCCAACCTCACCAAACCTCTCAGCCCCAAGAGTGTCCACCCTTATGTCTCAATCAGCTGTGGGTCTAGATATGGTCAATCCACGTGGCATCACAGCCCCTGAACGAATTTTGTAAGAATTTCTCTCTCTTTCACTGTCTTTGTTTCACGGGTTTTTAAAAGTAATTGATTTTTATAATGGGGTTTACCTGCTTTTCACTGCTGTGTTTTTGCCGCTTTACACCCACTGGACTCACTTACAGAGAGATATCAATGCATAGGTTTTAAGATTCTTACTAGTCAGATATATTCTTGGGCGGTGAATAGGGTGTGTTGAGTCCAATTCACTGAGCAAGGAGTAGGTCTTGTCTATTACCTATTGGGTTTATGGAACGGTATCTGAGCTAATTTGAAACCCTTGTTTTATGCATCACCCCACCTCACCTTTCCCTTTAAGCAGCCATAGTGTGTTTTCTAAACGTGTGACCCTGCTCTGATTTGTAATTCAGTTCAAGGGTAGCGGTTTTTATATTCCCTCTATAAGTGATATCTTATGATAAGTATGTTTTTCTGTGTGACTTATTTCACTTAGAATCGTCCTACCTAAATCCACTCATCTTGCTGCTACTAGCCTTATGACGTTGATTTCATGGCTGAGTGATATTCCATTGTACATAAGGACCACAACTTCTTTATCCATTTTTCTCTTTCCTGGGATATTTAAGGTGTAACGAAGTGGAGGTTCTTGTCAACAGAGCAGCCCTAAACTTTGGGGTGCCTGTGTCTTGCTGATTTTTAGTTTTCCCAATTTATACGCCCATGAGTGGAAGTGCCCTATGCTCCCTAAGCTGAGTTTTTTCGATGTTTCAGGACACACCGTGCACTTCTCCAGAGTGGCTGTTGGCAATTTACATCCCGCCCATCAGCGTAGCCAGGCTCCCGTTTCTCCATGGCCTGTCTTGCATTTCTGGTTTTGACACTTTATTCAGCATGGCCCTTTTGACCGATGGGAAGCGAGACTTCTTTGTAGCGCTGATTTGCCTTTCCAGGTTGCTTGGTTGGCCAAAAAGGGCGTATGCGTTTTTTCCTGAATATATTCAGCAAAAAACGCATACGCCCTTTTTGGCCAAGGGCATCATTGTCGAGGTTTTGCCGCTTTTCCTGTGCTTTAAGGCGATTCGAATCTCCCTCCTGAAATCAGTTTCCTGCAATTCTGCCTTGCTTTCAAATCCTCTTCGTTGCCTTCCCTCAACATATTTGTGGACGAGAGTCATCATTTATAAATCTGCAGGTTTTTGAATTGCAGTGCCCCTGAGCTCCATTTTTCAACTCGCTTTCTTGGGAGCTGGCCGCAAAAGCGCAGGATTGCTTCAGGCCCTATTCTGGTCCCGGGCGGCAGGCTGAGCCTGTGGTTAATTCTTCTTCCTGATGGGAAAATAGAGTGACCTGTGCCTGTCCCAACACCTAGAGCTAGTCTCTCATTGGTTCCCCCTCTTCCCGTTCATCCTCAGGACAAATTGCAACCTGTACGGAACAGGAGGTTAAAGGTGCTGATTCTCCAAGGAGGGAGATTGCTAGTAAAGCGGCTGGAATGGCAAACACGAGCACAAGGAGATGAGAAATGAGGTGCGTTTTGAAAACCTTTCCGGATCACACGGTGTACCATCTTCTGGCTTTCTCATGCATGCTTTCGATGTAGGAAGATTCCCTTGAACCTGGAGATTTGGGACCCATGGGATGGGTACCACGCAGTATTACTTTAAAGGGTCTGCGTTTGCTCACCCAACCTCACCAAACCTCTCAGCCCCAAGAGTGTCCACCCTTATGTCTCAATCAGCTGTGGGTCTAGATATGGTCAATCCACGTGGCATCACAGCCCCTGAACGAATTTTGTAAGAATTTCTCTCTCTTTCACTGTCTTTGTTTCACGGGTTTTTAAAAGTAATTGATTTTTATAATGGGGTTTACCTGCTTTTCACTGCTGTGTTTTTGCCGCTTTACACCCACTTGACTCACTTACAGAGAGATATCAATGCATAGGTTTTAAGATTCTTACTAGTCAGATATATTCTTGGGTGGTGAATAGGGGGTGTTGAGTCCAATTCACTGAGCAAGGAGTAGGTCTTCTCTATTACCCATTGGGTTTATGGAACGGTATCTGAGCTAATTTGAAACCCTTGTTTTATGCATCACCCCACCTCACCTTTCCCGTTAAGCAGCCATAGTGTGTTTTCTAAACGTGTTACCCTGCTCTGATTTGTAATTCAGTTCAAGGGTAGCGGTTTTTATATTCCCTCTATAAGTGATATCTTATGATAAGTATCTTTTTCTGTGTGACTTATTTCACTTAGAATCGTCCTACCTAAATCCACTCATCTTGCTGCTACTAGCCTTATGACGTTGATTTCATGGCTGAGTGATATTCCATTGTACATAAGGACCACAACTTCTTTATCCATTTTTCTCTTTCCTGGGATATTTAAGGTGTAACGAAGTGGAGGTTCTTGTCAACAGAGCAGCCCTAAACTTTGGGGTGCCTGTGTCTTGCTGATTTTTAGTTTTCCCAATTTATACGCCCATGAGTGGAAGTGCCCTATGCTCCCTAAGCTGAGTTTTTTCGATGTTTCAGGACACACCGTGCACTTCTCCAGAGTGGCTGTTGGCAATTTACATGCCGCCCATCAGCGTAGCCAGGCTCCCGTTTCTCCATGGCCTGTTTTGCATTTCTGGTTTTGACACTTTATTCAGCATGGCCCTTTTGACCGATGGGAAGTGAGACTTCTTTGTAGCGCTGATTTGCCTTTCCAGGTTGCTTGGTTGGCCAAAAAGGGCGTATGCGTTTTTTCCTGAATATATTCAGGAAAAAACGCATACGCCCTTTTTGGCCAAGGGCATCATTGTCGAGGTTTTGCCGCTTTTCCTGTGCTTTAAAGGCGATTCGAATCTCCCTCCTGAAATCTGTTTCCTGCAATTCTGCCTTGCTTTCCAATCCTCTTCGTTGCCTTCCCTCAATATATTTGTGGACGAGAGTCATCATTTATAAGTCTGCAGGTTTGTGAATTGCAGTGCCCCTGAGCTCCATTTTTCAACTCGCTTTCTTGGGAGCTGGCCGCAAAAGCGCAGGATTGCTTCAGGCCCTATTGTGGTCCCGGGCGGCAGGCTGAGCCTGTGGTTAATTCTTCTTCCTGATGGGAAAATAGAGTGACCTGTGCCTGTCCCAACACCTAGAGCTAGTCTCTCATTGGTTCCCCCTCTTCCCGTTCATCCTCAGGACAAATTGCAACCTGTACGGAACAGGAGGTTAAAGGTGCTGATTCTCCAAGAAGGGAGATTGCTAGTAAAGCAGCTGGAATGGCGAACTCGAGCACAAGGAGATGAGAAATGAGGTGCGTTTTGGAAACCTTTCCAGATCACACGGTGTACCATCTTCTGGGTTTCTCATGCATGTTTTCGATGGCGGAAGATGCCCTTGAACCTGGAGATTTGGGACAAATGGGATGGGTACACGCAGTATTACTTTAAAGGGTCTGCGTTTGCTCACCCAACCTCACCAAACCTCTCAGCCCCAAGAGTATCCACCCTTATGACTCAATCAGCTGTGGGTCTAGATATCGTAAATCCAGGTGGCATCACAGCCCCTGAACGAATTTTGTAAGAATTTCTCTCTCTTTCACTGTCTTTGTTTCACGGGTTTTTAAAAGTAATTGATTTTTATAATGGGGTTTAGCAGCTTTTCACTGCTGTGTTTCTGCCGCTTTACACCCACTTGACTCACTTACAGAGAGTTATCAATACATAGGTTTTAAGATTCTTACTAGTCAGATATATTCTTGGGTGGTGAATAGGGGGTGTTGAGTCCAATTCACTGAGCAAGGAGTAGGTCTTGTCTATTACATATTGGGTTTATGGAACGGTATCTGAGCTAATTTTAATCCCTTGTTTTAGCATCACCCCGCCTCACCTTTCCCGTTAAGCAGCCATAGTGTGTTTTCTAAACGTGTGATTCTCTTCTGTTTTGTAATTCAGTTCAAGGGTAGCGGTTTTTACATTCCCTCTATAAGTGATATCTTATGATAAGTATCTTTTTCTGTGTGACTTATTTCACTTAGAATCGTCCTACCTAAATCCACTCATCTTGCTGCTACTAGCCTTATGACGTTGATTTCATGGCTGAGTGATATTCCATTGTACATAAGGACCACAACTTCTTTATCTATTTTTCTCTTTCCTGGGATATTTAAGGTGTAACGAAGTGGAGGTTCTTGTCAACAGAGCAGCCCTAAACTTTGGGGTGCCTGTGTCTTGCTGATTTTTAGTTTTCCGAATTTATACGCCCATGAGTGGAAGTGCCCTATGCTCCCTAAGCTGAGTTTTTTAGATGTTTCAGGACACACCGTGCACTTCTCCAGAGTGGCTGTTGGCAATTTACATCCCGCCCATCAGCGTAGCGAGGCTCCCGTTTCTCCATGGCCTGTCTTGCATTTCTGGTTTTGACACTTTATTCAGCATGGCCCTTTTGACCGATGGGAAGCGAGACTTCTTTGTAGCGCTGATTTGCCTTTCCAGGTTGCTTGGTTGGCCAAAAAGGGCGTATGCGTTTTTTCCTGAATATATTCAGGAAAAAACGCATACGCCCTTTTTGGCCAAGGTCATCTTTGTCGAGGTTTTGCCACTTTTGCTGTGCTTTAAAGGCGATTCGAATCTCCCTCCTGAAATCTGTTTCCTGCAATTCTGCCTTGCTTTCAAATCCTCTTCGTTGCCTTCCCTCAACATATTTGTGGACGAGAGTCATCATTTATAAGTCTGCAGGTTTGTGAATTGCAGTGCCCCTGAGCTCCATTTTTCAACTCGCTTTCTTGGGAGCTGGCCGCAAAAGCGCAGGATTGCTTCAGGCCCTATTCTGGTCCCGGGCGGCCGGCTGAGCATGTGGTTAATTCTTCTTCCTGATGGGAAAATAGAGTGACCTGTGCCTGTCCCAACACCTAGACCTAGTCTCTCATTGGTTCTCCCTCTTCCCGTTCATCCTCAGGACAAATTGCAACCTGTACGGAACAGGAGGTTAAAGGTGCTGATTCTCCAAGGAGGGAGATTGCTAGTAAAGCGGCTGGAATAGCGAACCCGAGGAAAAGGAGATGAGAAATGAGGTGCGTTTTAGAAACCTTTCCGGATCACACGGTGTACCATCTTCTGGGTTTCTCATGCATGTTTTCGATGTAGGAAGATGCCCTTGAACCTGGAGATTTGGGACCCATGGGATGGGTACCACGCAGTATTACTTCAAAGGGTCTGCGTTTGCTCACCCAACCTCACCAAACCTCTCAGTCCCAAGGGTGTCCACCCTTATGTCTCAATCAGCTGTGGGTCTAGATATGGTCAATCCAGGTGGCATCACAGCCCCTGAAAGAATTTTGTAAGAATTTCTCTCTCTTTCACTGTCTTTGTTTCACGGGTTTTTAAAAGTAATTGATTTTTATAATGGGGTTTACCTGCTTTTCACTGCTGTGTTTTTGCCGCTTTACACCCACTTGACTCACTTACAGAGAGATATCAATGCATAGGTTTTAAGATTCTTACTAGTCAGATATATTCTTGGGCGGTGAATAGGGGGTGTTGAGTCCAATTCACTGAGCAAGGAGTAGGTCTTGTCTATTACGTATTGGGTTTATGGAACGATATCTGAACTAATTTGAAACCCTTGTTTTATGCATCACCCCACCGCACCTTTCCCGTTAAGCAGCCATACTGTGTTTTCTAAACGTGTGACCCTGCTCTGATTTGTAATTCAGTTCAAGGGTAGCGGTTTTTATATTCGCTCTATAAGTGATATCTTATGATAAGTATCTTTTTCTGTGTGACTTATTTCACTTAGAATCGTCCTACCTAAATCCACTCATCTTGCTGCTACTAGCCTTATGACGTTGATTTCATGGCTGAGTGATATTCCATTGTACATAAGGACCACAACTTCTTTATCCATTTTTCTCTTTTCTGGGACATTTAAGGTGTAACGAAGTGGAGGTTCTTGTCAACAGAGCAGCCCTAAACTTTGGGGTGCCTGTGTCTTGCTGATTTTTAGTTTTCCCAATTTATACGCCCATGAGTGGAAGTGCCCTATGCTTCCTAAGCTGAGTTTTTTAGATGTTTCAGGACACACCGTGCACTTCTCCAGAGTGGCTGTTGGCAATTTACATGCCGCCCATCAGCGTAGCCAGGCTACCGTTTCTCCATGGCCTGTCTTGCATTTCTGGATTTGACACTTTATTCAGCATGGCCCTTTTGACCGATGGGAAGCGAGACTTCTTTGTAGCGCTGATTTGCCTTTCCAGGTTGCTTGGTTGGCCAAAAAGGGCGTATGCGTTTTTTCCTGAATATATTCAGGAAAAAACGCATACGCCCTTTTTGGCCAAGGGCATCATTGTCGAGGTTTTGCCGCTTTTCCTGTGCTTTAAAGGCGATTCGAATCTCCCTCCTGAAATCTGTTTCCTGAAATTCTGCCTTGCTTTCAAATCCTCTTCGTTGCTTTCCCTCAATATATTTGTGGACGAGAGTCATCATTTATAAGTCTGCAGGTTTGTGGATTGCAGTGCCCCTGAGCTCCATTTTTCAACTCGCTTTCTTGGGAGCTGGCCGCAAAAGCGCAGGATTGCTTCAGGCCCTATTCTGGTCCCGGGCGGCAGGCTGAGCCTGTGGTTAATTTTTCTTCCTGATGGGAAAATAGAGTGACCTGTGCCTGTCCCAACACCTAGAGCTAGTCTCTCATTGGTTCCCCCTCTTCCCGTTCATCCTCAGGACAAATTGCAGCCTGTACGGAACAGGAGGTTAAAGGTGCTGATTCTCCAAGAAGGGAGATTGCTAGTAAAGCAGCTGGAATGGCGAACTCGAGCACAAGGAGATGAGAAATGAGGTGCGTTTTGGAAACCTTTCCCGATCACACGGTGTACCATCTTCTGGGTTTCTCATGCATGTTTTCGATGGAGGAAGATACCCTTGAACCTGGAGATTTGGAACCCATGGGATGGGTACACGCAGTATTACTTTAAAGGGTCTGCGTTTGCTCACCCAACCTCACCAAACCTCTCAGCCCCAAGAGTGTCCACCCTTATGTCTCAATCAGCTGTGGGTCTAGATATGGTCAATCCAGGTGGCATCACAGCCCCTGAACGAATTTTGTAAGAATTTCTCTCTCTTTCACTGTCTTTGTTTCACGGGTTTTTAAAAGTAATTGATTTTTATAATGGGGTTTACCTGCTTTTCACTGCTGTGTTTTTGCCGCTTTACACCCACTTGACTCACTTAGAGAGAGATATCAATGCATAGGTTTTAAGATTCTTACTAGTCAGATATATTCTTGGGCGGTGAATAGGGGGTGTTGAGTCCAATTCACTGAGCAAGGAGTAGGTCTTGTCTATTACCTATTGGGTTTATGGAACGGTATCTGAGCTAATTTGAAACCCTTGTTTTATGCATCACCCCACTCACCTTTCCCTTTAAGCAGCCATAGTTTGTTTTCTAAACGTGTGATCCTGCTCTGATTTGTAATTCAGTTCAAGGGTAGCGGTTTTTATATTCCCTCTATAAGTGATATCTTATGATAAGTATCTTTTTCTGTGTGACTTATTTCACTTAGAATCGTCCTACCTAAATCCACTCATCTTGCTGCTACTAGCCTTATGACGTTGATTTCATGGCTGAGTGATATTCCATTGTACATAAGGACCACAACTTCTTTATCCATTTTTCTCTTTCCTGGGATATTTAAGGTGTAACGAAGTGGAGGTTCTTGTCAACAGAGCAGCCCTAAACTTTGGGGTGCCTGTGTCTTGCTGATTTTTAGTTTTCCGAATTTATACGCCCATGAGTGGAAGTGCCCTATGCTCCCTAAGCTGAGTTTTTTAGATGTTTCAGGACACACCGTGCACTTCTCCAGAGTGGCTGTTGGCAATTTACATCCCGCCCATCAGCGTAGCGAGGCTCCCGTTTCTCCATGGCCTGTCTTGCATTTCTGGTTTTGACACTTTATTCAGCATGGCCCTTTTGACCGATGGGAAGCGAGACTTCTTTGTAGCGCTGATTTGCCTTTCCAGGTTGCTTGGTTGGCCAAAAAGGGCGTATGCGTTTTTTCCTGAATATATTCAGGAAAAAACGCATACGCGCTTTTTGGCCAAGGGCATCATAGTCAAGATTTTGCCGCTTTGCCTGTGCGTTAAAGGCGATTCGCATCTCCCTCCTGAAATCTGTTTCCTGCAATTCTGCCTTGCTTTCAAATCCTCTTCGTTGCCTTCCCTCAATATACTTGTGGACGAGAGTTATCATTTATAAGTCTGCAGGTTTGTGAATTGCAGTGCCCCTGAGCTCCATTTTTCAACTCGCTTTCTTGGGAGCTGGCCGCAAAAGCGCAGGAATGCTTCAGGCCCTATTCTGGTTCTGGGCGGCAGGCTGAGCCTGTGGTTAATTCTTCTTACTGATGGGAAAATAGAGTGACCTGTGCCTGTCCCAACACCTAGAGCTAGTCTCTCATTGGTTCCCCCTCTTCCCGTTCATCCTCAGGACAAATTGCAACCTGTACGGAACAGGAGGTTAAAGGTGCTGATTCTCCAAGGAGGGAGATTGCTAGTAAAGCGGCTGGAATGGCGAACCCGAGCACAAGGAGAAGAGAAATGAGTTGCGTTTTAGAAACCTTTCCCGATCACACGGTGTTCCATCTTCTGGGTTTCTCATGCATGTTTTCGATGTAGGAAGATGCCCTTGAACCTGGAGATTTGGGACCCGTGGGATGGGTACCACGCAGTATTACTTTAAAGGGTCTGCGTCTGCTCACCCAACCTCACCAATCCTCTCTGCCCCAAGAGTGTCCAGCCTTATGTGTAACCCAGCCGTGGGTCTAGATATGGTCAATCCAGGTTGCTTCACTGCTCCTGAACGAAATTTTTACTAATTTCTCTCTATTTCATTTTATTTGTTGGGGTTTTTTTTGGTAATTTATTTTTAGATTGGGGTTTAGCTGATTTTCACTGCTGTGTTTATGCTGCTTTACACCCACTTGACTCACTTACAGAGAGATATCAATACATAGGTTTTAAGATTCTTACTAGTCAGATATATTTTTGTGCCGTGAATAGGGAGTGTTGAGTCCAGTTCTCTGAGCAAGGGGTAGGTCTTGTCTATTACATATTGGGTATATGGAACCGTGTCTGAGCTAATTTGAAACCCTTGTTTTATGCATCACCCCACCTCACCTTTCCCGTTAAGCAGCCATAGTGTGTTTTCTAAACATGTGACTCTGTTCTGTTTTGTAATTCAGTTCAAGTGTAGCTGTTTTTACATTCCCTGTATAAGTGATATCTTATGATAAGTATCTTTTTCTGTGTGACTTATTTCACTTAGAAACATTGTACTTGAATCCACTCATCATGCTGCTATTAGCCATATGACATTGATTTCATGGCTGAGTGGTATTCCATTGTACATATTAGCACAACTTCTTTATCCATTTTTCTCTATCCTGGCATATTAATGGTGTACTGAAGTGGAGGTTCTTGAAAACAGAGCAGCCCTAAACTTTGGGGTACCTGTGTCTTTTTGATTTTTATTTTTCCCAGTTTGTACGCCCATGAGTGGAAGTGCCCTATGCTCTCTAGCTGTGTTTTTTAGATGTTTTAGGAAACACCATACACTTCTCCAGAGTGGCCGTTGGCAAATTACATCCCGCCCATCAGCCTAACAAGGCTCCCTTTTCTCCCTGGCCTTTCCTGCATTTCTGGGTTTTACACTCTTTTAGAATGGCCCTTTTGACCCCTGGGAAATGAGACTTCTTTGTAGTGCTCATTTGCATTTCTGGCTTGCTTGGTTGGTGAAAAAAGGCGTATGCCTTTTTTCCTGAATATATTCAGGAAAAAAGGTGTTCGCCCTCTTTGGCCAAGGGCATCATTGTCGACGTTTTACCGCTTTTCATGTGCTTTAAAGGCGATTCGAATCTACCTCCTGAAATTTGTTTCCTGCAATTCTGCCTTGCTTTCAAATCGTCTTTGTTGCCTTCCCTCAATATATTTTTGGACGAGAGTGATCATTTATAATTCTGCATGTTTGTGAATTGCAGTGCCCCTGAGCTCCATTTTTAAACTCGCTTTTTTGTGAGCTGGCTGCAAAACCGCAGGATTCCTTTAGGCCTTATACTGGTTCCGTGGGGCAGGCTGAGCCTGTGGTTAATTCTTCTTTTTGATTTGAAATTAGAGTGACCTGTGCCTGTCTGAACATCTAGGGCTTGTCTCTCATTGTTTCTCCTCCTTCCCCTTCATCCTCTGGACAAATTCCAAAGTCTGTGCAACAAGATGTTGAAGGTGCTGACATCCTCAAGTGTGGAGAATGTTAGGAAAGAGGCTGGAGGGGTTAACCCGACAACCAGGGGATGAGGAGATGAGGTGCCTTTTCCAAAATCTTCCTGATCCAACCGTGTACCATCTTCTGGGTGTCACAGGCATGTTTTAGCTGTAGGAAAGCTCCCATGTATGTAAGGAGAACACCAGGGATTTTTTCAAATC
Organism: Balaenoptera physalus; assembly: GCF_965194825.1. Lineage (NCBI taxonomy): Eukaryota > Metazoa > Chordata > Mammalia > Artiodactyla > Balaenopteridae > Balaenoptera > Balaenoptera physalus. The sequence continues at coordinate 660,937 of NW_028126504.1, forward strand.
AGTGTCTCCCCGAACCCCAATCTTGGGAATTTTTAAGCTACTGGTACATGTATGTTCATTAAGGGACTGGGCTGTAGGCAGAGTCCGAACTTTAGAGGATTGAAGTCTTCATGGTCAGAAACGCTCACCATCGGCCTCCTTTAGTTTCCATTTTATCTGTAGTTGATAGATGATGTCGATATAGATATCTATTGTTTTTCAGATTATTTCCCCTTAGGGGTTATTACAAAATATTGAGTATAGTACCCTGTGCTATACAGCAGTTCCTTGTTGATGATATATTTTATACATAGCAGTGTGTATATGTTAATCCGAAACTGTTAATTTATCCCTCCTCCCACCTTTCCCCTTTGGTAATAAAAAAATACAAGATTTTATACTTCTCAGAAATCTAGGAGCTGAAAGAGAGGTATCATTTTCAATGGAAAATCATTCAAAACAAGATTGAAACTTCAGCCAAGATTAGTAGATCCACATCCTTGGAAAGAAATCACTGCATTTCTCTAATGTTGACCTGACAAATACGACAAACCCCTCCACTGAACTTGCTTATAATAAAGTGATGGAAATATCAAATGGAAGTGTTAGAAATACCTTATTTTACACGAGCCTTATACACTGCTCTATGTTAACTACAGTTTGGCTCACACATCTGTTCATTGAAGTTACAATATTTGGCTCACACATCTGTTCATTGAAGTTACAATGTTCTCAAATTCTGTTACTGATCCTGCAGAGTCGGCCCCAACAAGGGTCCCCCTGCCCAGTGTCATTGGAGACAACAGATCGAGACTGAGTTTGGTTCAGAAGCAAAGGAAAACTTTATATTTTGATCAGAGAATGGAGAGGTGAGAGCGTGCGCTCCCCCGCGGGCTGTGGGCCGGGCTGCTGTGTAGGGATCCCGTCAGCGTCAGCAGGAGGGATGGGGCGGAGCTCTCGAGGTCTGGGTTGGCTGGAGCTCAGGCTCTATGTGGCGGAGTCTGCACAGGGCCCTGAGAGCTGAGGTGTCGGCCCAGCCATTTTGCACTAGGAAATCGGGTCTGAAGTGCCAGGTGTGGGACCTCTGCCTGTGGAAACCTAGGAACAAGTGAAATTAGAAAAAGCACAAAGGAAAAAATGGTTAGACTTTATTTTATTGCCCAGATTCTATTTTTATCTCCCAGGAATTTTTAATGGGCTTTGCCGGTGACAAACCCCTCCTCTGCCTCTTGTCCCATTCCACATTCTTGGGGCGCTGAGGGTGCAGACACCTCTTCTGTAAATGCTTCATGCTGAGTTGGGTATCCTCATACCCGGGGGGAGGGGCAGGACTTCTCCCCAGCAGCCTCCAGGTGAGGTTGATTGTCCCGAGGCCTCCTCCCTCACTGCTCGTCTGCCTGAGCACCAGCGTTGGAAGTTTTATAGATTCTAATGACCTTTAAGGGTCCAGGAAAGAGATGCACAGGGACGCTGGGGGGGCCGGTTTTACCCTGCTCCACATTGGTTCGGCCCCCTTAGGCTGACGGTTTCTGCCAGCCTAGATGCTCTGACCAGTAGTCTGTGCTTTCTTCAGTTAGGCCACTGAATTAACGTACAAACAGCACCAGGTTTCAGAGCCCTGCCTGCTCAACTCCCAGACAGTCCAGGGCCGGTGGTGATCCAGGACCATGATGGCCACTCAGTCACCGCCCTTTTGAAGTAACCAGGAGTACATCTGGTCTCATTGGCCGCCGTCACCGTGGTGTCTGTAGGCTTTTCTATGGTGGCAGCGTTATTTACGGGTCCCCTGCCAGGTTTATTAGCTCCGCTCTGGGTGCAGTAAGTCCTGCAAGCAATAGTCTGTTCCTTTGGGGCACACTCTTGTGGTTTTCTGAGAGAAGCTCCAGGTCAAGTGATGGTCACATGAGTCGTCATGGGGGCCTTTTGTCCCAGGTTGTCTCTCTGGAGGTTGGAGTTGGAGGGCCTCCTCACTCGAGGTCACTGTGCCCACGGAGCGATCCCTGCAACTTCAGGGCATGGTGGGTGTTTAGGATCACCAAGTGGCGTCCTTTACCCTTAGGAGGGAGCTGGCCTTGCGGGCTGCTCATTTCCAGGTTTTTAGATACCCCCAGTATCCTGGTCGGATGGGGTGGCTGGCCAATGCCTGGAGGGCATTCTTGCGTTGTTCCATTTCAAGTGGTCCCAGTTTTGACACTAAAACTCCAAGGGCGATTCGCCTTCGACCAGGAATGTAAAGGTCAAAGGGTTTAGCTAAATTAGGGAGGTCCAGGGCAAGGGTCTGAATTGACTGCTCTTTCCATTTTTGAAAGGCCGCTTCTGGATTCTATTCAAAAGGATCATCATCTTTTCCTTTCAGTGTTTCATATAGAGGCCCAGGTATTAGACTGTAGTTAGGGATCCAGATGCAGCAAACCCCAGTCTCCCCAGGAACCCCTAAGCTGTCTTCTAGTTTTAGGAAGGGTGAGGCTGCAAATGGCTTCTTCCCTTTCCTGGGATGGGCTTCTCCGATCTTCTGTGAGAATGAAGCCCAGGCAGGTCACCTTAGTCTGTGATATTTGAGCCTTTTTCTTGGACACCTTCTATCTTTTATTGGCTAGGTAGTCCAGAGGCCTCCTTAGTAGGGCTGGCGATCAGAATGTCGTCTGCATATTTTTTTAAAAGTTATTTATTTATTATTTATGGCTGTGTTGTGTCTTCGTTTCTGTGCGAGGGCTTTCTCTAGTTGCGGCAAGCGGGGGCCACTCTTCATCGCGGTGCGCGGGCCTCTCACTATCGCAGCCTCTCTTATTGTGGAGCACAGGCTCCAGAAGCGCAGGCTCAGTAATTGTGGCTCATGGGCCTAGTTGCTCCGCGGCATATGGGATCTTCTCAGACCAGGGCTCGAACCTGTGTCCCCTGCATTGGCAGGCAGATTCTCAACCACTGCGCCACCAGGGAAGCCCAGAATGTCGTCTGCATATTGAAGGAGGGTTCACTTCTCCAGAGGTAGATCTTTTAGGGTTTTAGCTAACGTTTCCCCAAAGATGGTGTGGGAATTTTTGAACCCCTGGGGCAGGACGGCCAAGCAGTATTGTTTTTGTTGTATGTTGAGTCCTGCCACTCACAGCCAAAATTTCTTGTGACTCTGGGACTAATGGAATACAGAAAAAGGCATCATTGAAGTCTAATACAGAATACCATGTCCTGGTGGATGGTAGAATGGCCAGCAGGGTGTAGGAATTAGGAACTACTGGATGTATATCCTCTGTGGCTTCACTGACTGTCCTGGCGTCCTTTACCAGGTCCCCAGCAGCCCACGGGGCTCTCATGGTCAGGCCCCTCCCAGGATATGGAGCTCACCTGTGCAGGTAGCCAGCAGCCCACGGGGCTCTCGTGGTTAGGCCCCTCCCAGGATATGGAGCTCACCTGTGCAGGTACCCAGCAGCCCATGGGGCTCTCATTGTCAGGCCCCTCCCAGGATATGGAGCTCACCTGGGCAGGTACCCAGCAGCCCACGGGGCTCTCGTGGTCAGGCCCCTCCCAGGATATGGAGCTCACCTGGGCAGGTACCCAGCAGCTCACGGGGCTCTCGTGGGCAGGCCCCTACCAGGATATGGAGCTCACCTGGGCAGGTACCCAGCAGCTCACGGGGCTCTCGTGGGCAGGCCCCTCCCTGGATATGGAGCTCCCTTGGACAGGTACCCCGGCAGAGCTGGGCACACAGGAACCGTGCACATAGCCCTCATTGCAGAGCACCGCCAGCACACCTGTCGCTCAGAGCTGACACAGAGCACCTCAGAGCAGGGCTTGAACTAACAAACAGCAGCTCCGACATGTCTGTGACCCTAGGCTTCACTCTGTGCAGCCTCCCTCCACCTGGTCTTCCAGGGGCTTCCACTGCAGCCGGGGCACCAGGCATCTGTCTCCACCCACCAACCCTCCTCTCCCTGACTCCTGGGTGCCTCTCATTAGGAGAGGGTCTTCTTGAAGTTGTCTTCCACTCATGGACCAGATAAAATGATTAGAAAACAAGCCAGGGCTGCCACCCCTTGTCTATCCTGACTCTCGGGACCCTACACCTGTTCCTTGGATCTGGCCGGTGCAGCAAGGCCCATTCTCTGCAACTCTGAGCCCCTGAGGGGCGAGGATTGGCTGACCTGGGCAGCCTGACCTGGCCGGCCAGCCCTTCCCAGGTGTGCCTGGGTTGAGGTCAATATAAACACCCCTCCAGGCAGCAAAAGCCTCTGCAGCTGTGCCTGACGCCATATTCTCTGCCCCGTCAGCAGTCTCGGGGTTGTGCTGGTGGGAGGGAGTAGGGCCCAGGGCTCTATGAGTGGCCCCGTGTGAGTGGGGCTCTGCTGGACTTTCTGCAGGAGTTGCCGGGCTGCCACCTGCTAAAGAAGACGATGTGTCACCCATACCTGCTGCTGGAATTTCTCCCCGGGCAGAGGTGAGGAAGGAAAAAAGCAGTGGGGACCGGGACAGGAGGGGTACCTCAGTCAGGGAAATGGAAAGCTTCCAGAAGAGCGCCCGGGGCCAGGACCATCCTGGCTGGCCTGCAGGCACCAAGTCGGCCTGCGTGCTGTCGCTGGTGTGACTCCAAGCCCTTTCCTCTAGGCTTTAAAGTCTTTGCACACATTCAGGTGTTTTACCTGGGAAGGGTGGGAAAAGTTCAGCAGCAGCTGCCCTGAGGCTCAGCTCAGGTTTACTCAGAGACGCCTCCTCACGGTCCCCCAGCTTTGCAATGAGGACGCTCCTTGCAGGGGAGCTGCTGGCTGCATGGGAGACGATTCCCCACCTCTGACCAACTTCAGAATTGTTTACCACTGGAGCAAGTGCCCTGATAGGGTTTTCCTCTGTATGACCAGTGGGTTCTGTTTTTTTTTTTTCTTTTTTGGTTCAAGGTAGGTTTTATTCCTCTTTTTGTATTTATAGATATAAGCATGGGAATAATTCATTCATATAAATACGTCTATTGGAAGGACATAACTTTTTTGTGTGTTTTATGTTTTTAAATATTATTTTTTAATTTTTAAATTTTATTTTATTCATTTTTTTATACAGCAGGCTCTTATTGGTTATCTATTTTATACATATAAGTGTATATATGTCAATCCCAGGCTCGCAATTCATCCCACCACCACCACCCTGCCACTTTCCCCCCTTGGTGACCATACATTTGTTCTCTACATCTGTGTCTCTATTTCTGCCTTGCAAACCGGTTCATCTGTACCATTTTTCTAGGTTCCACATGTATGCGTTAATATACGATATTTGTTTTTCTTTTTCTGACTTACTTCACTCTGTATGACAGTCTCTAGATCTATCCATGTCTTTACAAGTGACCCAATTTCATTCCTTTTTATGACTGAGTAATATTCCATTTTATATATGTACCACATATTTTCCATTTGTCTATCTATGGGCATTTAGGTTGCTTCCATGACCTGGCTATTGTAAATAGTGCTGCAATGAACATTGTGGTGAATGTGTCTTTTTTAATTATGGTTTTCTCTGGGTATATGCCCAGTAGTGGGATTGCTGGGTCATATGGTAATTCTATTTTTAGTTTTTTAAGGAACCTCCATACTGTTCTCCATAGTGACTGTATCAATTTACATTCCCACAAATAGTGTAAGAGGGTTCCCTTTTCTCCACACCCTCTCCAGCATTTGTTGTTTGTAGATTTTCTGATGATGCCCATTCTAACTTGTGTGAGGTAATACCTCATTGTAGTTTTGGTTTATATTTCTCTAATAATTAGTGATGTTGAGCAGCTTTTCATTTGCTTCTTGGCCATCTGTATGTCTTCTTGGGACAAATGTCTATTTACGACATCTGCCCATTTTTGGATTGGGTTGTTTGTTTTTTTACTGTTGAGCTGCATGAGCTGTTTATATATATTGGAGATTAATCCTTTGTCCATTGATTCGTTTGCAAATATTTTCTCCCATTCTGAGGGTTGTCTTTTTGTCGTCTTTGTAGTTTCCTTTGCTTTCCAAAAGGTTTTAAGTTTCATTTGCTCCCATTTGTTTATTTTTGTTTTTTATTCCATTACTCTAGGAGGTGGATCAAAAAAGATCTTGCTGTGATTTATGTCAAAGAATATTCTTCCCATGTTTTCCTCTATGAGTTTTATAGTGTCCGGTCTAACATTTCGGTCTCTAATCCATTTTGAGTTTATTTTTTGTGTATGGTGTTAGGGAGTGTTCTAATTTCATTCTTTTACGTGTAGTTGTCCATTTTTCCCAGCACCACTTATTGAAGAGACTGTCTTTTCTCCATTGTATATCCTTGCCTCATTTGTCATAGATTAGTGGACCATAGGTGTGTAGGTTTGTCTCTGGGCTTTCTTTTTTTTTTCTTTTACATCTTTATTGGAGTATAATTGCTTTACAATTGTGTGTCAGTTTCTGCTGTATGAAAAAGTGAATCAGCTATATGTATAAATATAACACCATATCCCCTCCCTCTTGCACTTCCCTCTCACTCCCTTATCCCACCCCTTTAGGTGGTCACAAAGCACCGAGCTGATCTCCCTGTGCTATGTGGCTGCTTCCCAGTAGCTATCAATTTTACATTTGGTAGTGTATATATGTCCATACCACTCTCTCACTTTGTCCCAGCTTACCCTTCCCCCTCCCCTTGTCCTCAAGTCCTTTCTCTACGTCTGTGTCCTTAATCCTTTCCTGCCCTTAGGTTCTTCATAAACTTTTTTCTTTTAGATTCCATATATATGTGTTAGCATACGGTATTTGTTTTTCTCTTTCTGACTTACTTCACTCTGTAGGACAGACTCTAGATCCATCCACCTCACTACAAATAACTCAATTTCGTTTCTTTTTATGGCTGAATAATGTTCCATTGTATATATGTGCCACATCTTCTTTATGCAGTTATGTGTTGATGGACACTTAGGTTGCTTCCATGTCCTGGCTATTGTAAATAGAGCTACAATGAACATTGTGGTACATGACTCTTTTTGAATTATGGTTTTCTCAGGGTAAATGTCCAGTAGTGGGATTGCTGGGTTGTACGGTTTTTCTATTTTTAGTTTTTAAGGAACCCCCATACTGTTCTCCCTAGTAGCTATATCAATTTACATTCCCACCAACAGTGCAAGAGGGTTCCCTTTTTTCCAATAAATGCCTCTCCAGCATTTACTGTTTGTAGATTTTTTGATGACGGCCATTCTGACTGGTGTGAGGTGATATCTCACTGTAGTTTTGATTTGCATTTCTCTAATGATTAGTGATGTTCAGCATCCTTTCATGTGTTTGTTGGGAAACTGTATATCTTCTTTGTAGAAATGTCTATTTAGGTCTTCTGCCCATTTTTGGATTGGGTTGTTTGGTTTTGTGATATTGAGCTACATGAGCTGCTTTTTGAAGATTAATCCTTTGCCATTTGCTTCATTTGAAAATATTTTCTCCCATTCTGATGGTTGTCTTTTCATCTTGCTTATGTTTTCCTTTGCTGTGCAAAAGATTTTAAGTTTCATTAGGTACCATTTTTTAAATTTTTGTTTTTATTTCCATTTCCCTAGAAGGTGGGTCAAAAAGGATCTTGCTGTGATTTATGTCATAGACTGTTCTGCTTATGTTTTCCTCTAAGAGTTTTATAGTGGTTGGTCTTACATTTAGGTCTCTAATCCATTTTGTGTTTATTTTTGTGTATGGTGTTAGGGAGAGTTCTAATTTCATTCTTTTACATGTAGCTGTCCAGTTTTCCCAGCACCACTTACTGAAGACACTGTCTTTTCTCCATTGTATACCCTTGCCTCCTTTGTCATAGATTAGTTAACCATAGGTACGTGGGTTTATCTCTGTGCTTTCTATCCTGTTCTATTAATCTCTATTTCTGTTTTTGTGTCAGTACCATATCATCTTGATTACTGTAGCTTTGTAATATAGTCTGAAGTCTGGAAGTCTGATTACTCCAGCTCTTTTTTTTTCCCCTCAAGGCTGCTTTGGCTATCCGGGGTCTTTTGTGTCTCCCTACAAATTTTAAGATTTTTTTTCTAGTTCTGTAGAAAATGCCAAAGGTATTTTGATAGGGATTGCATTGAATCTGTAGATTGCTTTGGGTAGTATAGTCATTTTCACAATATTGATTCTTCTAATCCAAGAACATGGTATATGTCTCCATCTGTTTATATCATCTTTGATTTCTTTCATCAGTGTCGTATAGTTTTCTGAGTACAGGTCTTTTACTTCCTTAGGTAGGTTTATTCCTAGGTAGTTTATTCTTTTTGTTGCAGTGGTAATGGGATTGTTTCCTTAATTTTTCTTTCTGTTCTTTCATTGTTAGTGTATAGGAATGCAAGCAATTTCTGTGCATTAATTTTGTATCCTGCAACTTTACCAAATTCATTGATTAGCTCCAGTGGTTTTCTGGTGGCATCTTTAGGATTCTCTACCTATGATATGATGTCATCTGCAAACAGTGACAATTTTACTTCTTCTTTTCCTTTTTGTATTCCTTTTATTTCTATTTCTTCTCTGATTGCCATGGCTAGGACTTCCAAAACTATGTTGAATAGTAGTGGTGAGAGTGGACATCCTCGTCTTGTTCCTGATCTTAGAGGAAATGCTTTCAGTTTTTCACCATTGAGAATGCTGTTTGCTGTGGGTTTGTCATATATGGCCTTTATAAGGTTGAGGTAGTTTCTCTCTATGCCCACACTCTGCAGAGTTTTTATCATAAATGCATGTTGAATTTTCTCAAAATCTTTTCCTGCATCTATTGAGATGATCATATGGTTTTATTCTACAATTTGTTAATATGGTGTATCACATTGATTTGTGTATATTGAAGAATCCTTGCATCCCTGGGATAAACCCCACTTGATCATGGTGTATGATCCTTCTAACGTGTTGTTCAATTCTGTTTGCTAGTATTTTGTTGAGGATTTTTACATCTATATTCATCAGTGATATTGGTCTATAATTTATTTTCCTTGTAGTATCTTTGTCTGGTTTTGGTATCAGGGTGATGGTGGTCTCATAGAATGAGTTTGGGAGTGTTCCTTCCCCTGCAATTGTTTTGAAGAATTTGAGAAGGTTGGGTGCTAGCTCTTCTCTAAATATTTGATAGAATTCACCTGTGATGCCATCTGGTTCTGGACTTTTGTTTGTTGGAAGATTTTTAATCACAGTTTCAATTTCATTGCTTGTGATAGGTTTGTTCACATTCTCTATTTCTTCCTGATTCAGTCTTGGAAAGTTATCCCTTTCTAAGAATTTGTCCATTTCTTCCAGGTTGTCCATTTTATTGGCATAGAGTTCCTTGTAGTAGTCTCTTAGGATGCTTTGTATTCCTGTGGTGTCTGTTGTAACTTCTCCTTTTTCACTTCTAATTTTGTTGATTTGAGTCCTCTACCTCTTTTTCTTGGGTCTGGCTAAAGGCTTATCATTTTTGTTTATCTTCTCAAAGAACCAGCTTTTAGTTTTATTGATCTTTGCTTTCATTTTCTTTGTTTCTATTCCATTTATTTCTGCTCTGATCTTTATGATTCCTTTCCTTCTACTAACTTTGGGTTTTGTTCTTCTTTCTCTAGTTCCTCTAGGTGTAAGGTTAGATTGTTTATTTGAGATTTTTCTTGTTTCTTGAGGTAGGCTTGTATTGCTATAAACTTCCCTCTTGAACTGCTTTTGCCGCATCCCATAGGTTTTGGATCATCGTGGTTTGTTGTCATTTGTCTCTAGGTAGTTTTTGATTTCCTCTTTTATTTCTTCAGTGATCTCTTGGTTATTTAGTAACGTATTGTTTAGCCTCCATGTTTTTTGTTTTTTACAGATTTTCCCCTGTAATTGATTTCTAATCTCATAGCATTGCGGTCGGAACAGCTGCTTGATATGATTCCAGTTTTCTTTAATTTACTGAGGCTTTTTTGTGACCCGAGATGTGATCTATCCTGGAGAATGTTCCGTGTGCAGTTGAGAAGAACGTGTAATCTGCTCTTTTTGGATGGAATGTCCTATAAATATCAGTTAACTCTATCTGGTCTATTGTGTCATTTAAAGCTTGTGTTTCCTTATTAATTTTCTTTCTGGATGATCTCCACTGGTGTAAGTGAGCTGTTAAAGTCCCCCACTATTATTGTGTTACTGTCGATTTCCTCTTTTATAGCTGTTAGCAGTTGCCTTATATATTGAGGTGCTCCTATGTTGGGTACATATATATTTATAATTGTTATATCTTCTTCTTGGATTCATCCCTTGACCGTTATGTAGTATCTTTCCTTGTCTCTTGTAACATTCTTTATTTTAAAGTCTATTTTATCTGATATGAGTATTGCTACTCCAGCTTTCTTTTGATTTTCATTTGCATAGAATATATTTTTCCATCACCTCACTTTCAGTCTGTATGTGTCCCTAGGTCTGAAATGGGTCTCTTGTAGACAGCATATATATAGGTCTTGTTTTTGTATCCATTCAGAGAGGCTGTGTCTTTTGGTTGGAACATTTAGTCCATTCATGTTTAAGGTAATTATTGATATGTATATTACTATTTTCTTAATTGTTACGGGTTTGTCTTGTTGGGTCCTTTTCTTCTCTTGTGTTTCCCACTTAGAGAATTTCCTTTAGCATTTGGTGTAGAGCTGGTTTCATGGTGCTGAATTCTCTTAGCTTTTGCTTGTCTGTAGGACTTTTGATTTCTCTGTGAAATCTGAAAGAGATCCTTGCTGGGTGGAGTACTCTTGGTTGTCGGTTCTTCCCTTTCATCACTTTAAATTTATCATGCCACTCCCTTCTGGCTTGTAGATTTTCTGCTGAGAAATCAGCTGTTATGGGAGTTCCCTTTTATGTTATTTATCATTTTTCCCTTGTTGCTTTCAATAGTTTTTCTTTGTCTTTAATTTTTGTCAATTTGGTTACTATGTGTCTTGGCATTTTTCTCCTTTGATTTATCCTGCCTGGGACTCTCTGCGCTTCGTGGACTTGGGTGGCTATTTCTTTTCCCATGCTAGGGAAGTTTTTGACTATAATCTCTTCAAATATATTCTTGCGACCTTTCTCTCTCTCTTCTCCTTCTGGGACCCCTATATTGTGAATGTTGTTGCATTTAATGTTGTCCCAGAGGACTCTTAGGGTGTCTTCATTTATTTTCATTCTTTTTCTTTATTCTGTTCCATGGCAGTGATTTCCACCTTTCTGTCTTCCAGGTCACTTATCCGTTCTTCTGCCACAGTTATTCTGCTACTGATTCCTTCTAGTGTATTTTTCATTTCAGTTATTATATTATTCACCTCTGTTTGTTTGTTCTTTAATTCTTCTAGGTGTTTGTCCCTTAATTCTTCTAGGTCTTTGTTAAGCATTTCTTGCATCTTCTCGATCTTTGCCTCCATTCTTTTTTTTTTTAATTTTTTTTTTACGTTTTTTTTTAAAACATCTTTATTGAAGTATAATTGCTTCACAATGGTGTGTTAGTATCTGCTTTATAACAAAGTGAATCAGCTACACATATACACACGTTCCCATATCTCCTCCCTCCCGCATCTCCCTCCCTCCCACCCTCCCCATCCCACCCCCCCAGGTGGTCACAAAGCACCGAGGTGATCTCCCTGTGCTATGCGGCTGCTTCCCACTAGCCATCTATTTAACATTTGGTAGTGTATATATGTCCATGACACTCTGTCACCCTGTCACATCTCACCCCTCCCCCTCCCCATATCCTCAAGTCCATTCTTTAGTAGGTCTATGTCTTTATTCCCATCTTGCCACTAGGTTCTTCATGACCTTTTTTTTCCCTTATATTCCATATATATGTGTTAGCATACTGTATTTGTTTTTCTCTTTCTGACTTACTTCACTCTGTATGACAGACTCTAACTCCATCCACTTCATTACAAATACCTCCATTTCATTTCTTTTTATGGCTGAGTAATATTCCATTGTATATATGTGCCACATCTTCTTTATCCATTCATCCGATGATGGACACTTAGGTTGTTTCCATGTCCTGGCTATTGTAAATAGAGCTGCAATGAACATTTTGGTACATGACTCTTTTTGAATTATGGTTTTCTCAGGGTATATGCCCAGTAGTGGGATTGCTGGGTCGTATGGTAGTTCTATTTTTTAGTTTTTTAAGGAACCTCCATACTGTTCTCCATAGTGGCTGTATCAATTTACATTCCCACCAACAGTGCAAGAGTGTTCCCTTTTCTCCACACCCTCTCCAGCATTTATTGTTTCTAGATTTTTTGATGATGGCCATTCTGACCGGTGTGAGATGATACCTCATTGTAGTTTTGATTTGCATTTCTCTAATGATTAATGATGTTGCGCATTCTTTCATGTGTCTGTTGGCCATCTGTATATCTTCTTTGGAGAAATGTCTATTTAGGTCTTCTGCCCATTTTTGGATTGGGTTGTTTGTTTTTTTGTTATTGAGCTGCATGAGCTGCTTGTAAATCTTGGAGATTAATCCTTTGTCATTTGCTTCATTTGCAAATATTTTCTCCCATTATGAGGTTGTCTTTTGGTCTTGTTTATGGTTTCCTTTGCTGTGCAAAAGCTTTTAAGTTTCATTAGGTCCCATTTGTTTATTTGTGTTTTTATTTCCATTTCTCTAGGAGGTGGGTCAAAAAGGATCTTGCTGTGATGTATGTCATAGAGTGTTCTGCCTATGTTTTCCTCTAAGAGTTTGATAGTGTCTGGCTTTACACTTAGGTCTTTAATCCATTTTGAGTTTATTTTTGTGTATGGTGTCAGGGAGTGTTCTAATTTCATACTTTTACATGTACCTGTCCAATTTTCCCAGCACCACTTATTGAAGAGGCTGTCTTTTCTCCACTGTATATGCTTGCCTCCTTTATCAAAGATAAGGTGACCATATGTGCGTGGGTTTATCTCTGGGCTTTCTATCCTGTTCCATTGATCTATATTTCTGTTTTTGTGCCAGTACCAAACTGTCTTGATTACTGTAGCTTTGTAATATAGTCTGAAGTCAGGGAGCCTGATTCCTCCAGCTCCATTTTTCATTCTCAAGATTGCTTTGGCTATTCGGGGTCTTTTGTGTCTCCATACAAATTGTGAAATTTTTTGTTCTAGTTCTGTGAAAAATGCCAGTGGTAATTTGATAGGGATTGCATTGAATCTGTAGATTGCTTTGGGTAGTAGAGTCATTTTCACAATGTTGATTCTTCCAATCCAAGAACATGGTATCTCTCTCCATCTATTTGTATCATCTTTAATTTCTTTCATCAGTGTCCTATAATTTTCTGCATACAGGTCTTTTGTCTCCTTAGGTAGGTTTATTCCTAGATATTTTATTCTTTTTGTTTTTGCCTCCATTCTTTTGCCAAGGTCTAGGATCATCTTCACTATCTTTATTCTGATTCTTTTTCTGGAAGGTTCCCTATCTCCACCTCATTTCGTTTTTTTTCTGGGGTTTTATCTTGTTCCTTGATCTGGTATAAAGTCCTCTGCCTTTTCATTTTGTGTATCTTTCTGTGAATGTGGTTTTCCTTCCACAGGCTTCAGAATTGTAGTTCTTCTTCCTTCTGCTGTCTGCTCTCCAGTGGATGAGTCTGTCTTAGAGGCTTGTGCGAGCTTCCTGATGGGAGGGACTGGTGGTGGGTAGAGCTGGGTGTTGCTTTGTTGGGCAGAGCTTTAATCCGCTTGTCTGCGGATTAAATAAAACTTTAATAAAAAGTTTAATCCGCTTGTCTGCTGATCCATGGGGCTGGGTTCCCTCCCCGTTGGTTGTTTGGCCTGAGGCAACCCAGCACTGGAGCCTACCTTGCTCTTGGTGGGGCTAATGGCGGACTCTGGGAGGGCTCACACCAAGGAGTATTTCCCAGAACTTCTGCTACCAGTGTCGTTGTCCTCACAGTGAGCCACAGCCACAGCCACCACCTGCCTCTGCAGGAGACCCTCTAAAACTATCAGGTAGTTCTGGTCATTCTCCTACGGGGTCACTGCTCCTTCCCCTGGGCCCTGATGTGCACACTACTTTGTGTGTGCCCTCCAAGAGTGGAGTATCTGAGTGGAGTTGAGACTCTGAGACTCTGTGTGGAGTCGCACAGACTCTGGGTCCCGTGAAGCTTCGATGTTTTGTGGTTCTAGAAATCCTATAGGAGACGGTCCACAGCAGGTGAAGCTAATGCTCTCAGTAGAGGTGATGAAGCCAAAGATCTGCAGTTCCAACTAGAGGTGCCGATGTACATACAGGACAAAATCATCTCGTGTGAATGTAGTTCAGGCATGTTTAAGATGAATGGAGCCATGTTAATGCCTACCATATTCTATCTTGAGCCTCTCCTCAGGGACCCCCTCCTCAGTTCCTGAGGCTCCTGTAAGTCATGTAAAGGGGAGTGGAGAGTGGGCCCTGTCCAGTCTGAGCCCTGAGTTACCCTGTGTGTATCTTAGGATACTTTGTATTTCTGTGGTGTCTGTTGTAACATTATCTCTTTCATTTCAGATTTATTTGGGCCCTTTCTTTTTAAAAAAAACATACTATTGTTGTCTTTTATTCTTTACAGAAATGTAATAAGTGTTTGATCTACTATCCTCACTCTATGTATACTTTTTGCAGTGAGATTTTTACTTTACTTTGTTTTCTTGCTACTATCAATAATTAGTGAGACTTCTTTTAAGCTATCTTCAACATTGCTTATAAAGCTGCTTTATTAGTGATGACAGAGCCTTAATGGAAGTCATGTTCTGGTTGTAAAGTAGAATGCAATGTGCCAGCAAAAAGCCCCTTAAGTTTATGTCTCATTACTTCTTGTTCTTTTTTTAATTAATTTTTATTTTTTATCAGAGCAAATTTGATTAAAATGTTTTGTTTCTTCTAGGTGTGCAAGATGTGGTTCTTTTAAACATATACATATATCTATTCTTCTTTGGATCATTTTCCCATGTAGGTTATGACACAATGTTGAGTAATCTTCTCTTGGTATTACGTAGGTCTTTGGTGATTACATGTTTCACATATGTTTCTATATCTATGTTAACCCCAATATCCTAATGTATCCAGTCCTCACAGCTTTCCATTTGGTGAAACATAAGTTTCTTTAATGAATCTGTGATTGCATTTCTCTGTGGAAATATCTTCATTGGTATCAATTTTTAGCTAAGACCTATAAGTGATATTATAGGATATGTGTCTTTTGTTTTCTGACTTAGTACAATTTGCCTGATTACCTCAAGAATCATACATGGTGCTGCAAATGGCATTGTTTCATTTTTTTCCCTGGCTAATATTCCATCTGTACATGAACCAGTTCTTCTTTGGCCACGCAACTCTTGATGGACTTTTTGGTTGCATCCATGTCTTGGCTACTGTAATACTGCAGCAATGCACATTTGCTTGCCTGTGTCTTTCCAGATCTATCTTCCTATGTTATAGGCCAAGGAGTGGGTTTGCTGTATCATATGGTAGCTCAGTGTGTACGTTTTAAAGGCACCACCATTCAGTTCTCATTAGTGGCTGTTTCCAGGTTACGTCCAACTTAAAGTTGAGGGTATGCATTTCTCCAAAACACCTTCAGTATTTATTGTTTGTAGTCTTATTGCTGATGGTTATTCTGACAGGTACGAGCTGAGACCTCTTTGTGGTTGAACTTGCATGTGTCCCATAATCTGTTGAAATTGAGCTTTAAAGCATGTCCTTTTTATTTATCAAACTGTGATTACAGCTTAGTTCTTCAAAGTGTTTACTTAAAGTATGTGTCACATTTTGAAATTTTTTGGCCATTACCTCCCTCAAGACATTTTGAGGGCAGGTTTCATTTACAGCCCTGCAGTACTTGTTCATATGAAGTGACCATTAGCACAGGCTTTAAAGCTGCTTTTGCAGGTAACGGCCAGAAGGCAGCAGCCTTTCTATGTTCCACACTCTGGTAACTAGGGAAACACACCTTCCGGCCACTGGTGACCCTCTGTTATAAATTAGAGTGCAATGTGCCGAGATGAAGCCACAAATGCTGATGTCTCCTTACTTTTGTTTTGTTTTTTAGATTTAATTTATATTTATTATTGGAGTAATATTCCATTGTGTACATGGACCACTTCGTCTTGGTGCATTCCTCGGTTGATGGACATTTTTGTTGCTTCCAAGTGTTGGCTATGGTAAATAGTGCTGGAGTGCGGGATTGCCAGCCTGTGACTTTATGATATTCATTTTCTCAGGTGATAGGCCCAGCAGTGGTTGTGACTGATTGACTGGTATCTCAATGTTTCCCTTTTCAAAGCACCTACATTGTGTTTTCATTAGTGGCTCTTTACATGCCCCCCCTTACAACCGAGGGTACGCATTTCTCCACATTCCCTTCAGCATTTATTTTTTGCAGCATTTTTCCTAATGGCCATTCTGACTGCTGTGAGCTGATAGGTTTTTGTAATATGGGTATTCATTTCATTAAAATTTTTAAATTCATCAGTTTTCCACACCTTTTATTTTCTGTTTAAAAAAAAAAAGAAAAAAGTGTGAGTACAATATACTTCTTGAAAGTGTCTTCTTGGAACGTTGCCCTCGTTTGAATTTTTTGGTCAATTTTCAACCCAAGGATTGTTTTGGAGAGTAGGTGTCATTTACAGGCCTGCGGTTATCTGAATACTTAGTGACCTTTTGCAATGGGTTTAAAGCTTCTGTTGTGGGAAACGGCTACAATGAGGTAGCATTTCTCCATTCCCAAATCTGGGTACTAGGGCAAGAGCCTTTCTGGAAGTCGTGTTCCTAGGTTGTAAATTAGAATTGAATGTGCCAGGAGATAGCCCCATATGTTTAAGTCTCATTACGTCTTCTTGTTTTTTTTAATTTTTTAAATTGGGGTTAAGATTAGAATATGGTTTGTCCTAAGTGTACAGAGTCTGGTTCATTTATACATTATATACGTCTATTCATGTACAGATCCTGTTCCTATGTAAAATATTACAGAGTGTTCCGTAAAAGCCCCTTAATATATGGTCTGGCTTTTTGATATATGTATATACTATGTATTTATATATGTATAGTAACACTAACATTCATTTATCCATTGCTCCCACCTTTCCTTATACATGAGCAGAGTTTGATTTCTAAGCACGTGAGTGTCTTTCTCTTTGGAAATATGTTCATTTCTGTCAGTTATTAGATAACACCATAAGTGATATCATAGGGTATAGGTCTTTTGCTTTCCGACATACCTCATGTTTTGTGATTATCTCCAGGCTCAACTATGGTGCCTCAAAGAGCAGTGCTTCATTGTTTTCCATGGCTTATATTCCATTGTGTACATGGACCACTTCTTCTTGGTGCATTCCTCTGTTGATGGACATTTTCGTTGCTTCCAAGTGCTGGCTATGGTAAATCTTGCTGACGTACAGGTTTGCCAGCCTGTGACTTTTTGATTCTCATTTTCTCAGGTGATAGGCCAAGCAGTGGTTGTGATTGATTGACTGGTAGCTCAATGTTTCCCTTTTCAAAGCACCTACACTGTGTTTTCATTAGTGGCTCTTTACATGCCCCCCCTTACAACCGAGGGTACGCATTTCTCCACACTCCCTTCACCATTAATTTTTTGCAGCATTTTTCCTAATGGCCATTCTGACTGCTGTGAGCTGATAGGTTTTTGTAATATGGGTATGCATGTCATTAAAATTTTTTAAATTCATCATATTCCTACGCCTTTTTCTTTTCTCTTAAAAAAAAACCATGGGTACAATATAGCTCTTGAAATTGTCTTCTTCGAAGGTTGCCCTTTTTTGAATTTTTTGGTCGGTTTTTGACCCCAGAAATTTTCTGGAGGGCAGGTGCCATTTACAGAACTGTAAGTTGGTGAAAATTTAGTGACCTTTTGCAGTGGGTTCAAAGCTGCTGTTGTGGGAAACGGCCACAAGGAGGTAGCATTTCTCCATTCCCCAATCTGGGTATTAGGGCAGCAGAGCCTTTCTGGAAATCATTGTCCTAGGTTGTAAATTAGAATGGAATTTGCCAGGAGAAATCCCCATAAGTTTATGTCTCATTACTTCTTCTTGGTTTTTAAATTTTTTTTAATCTGGGTAAAGTTTAGAATATTGTTTGCCCTAGGTGTACACAATCTGCTTCATTTGTACATTATGTATGTCTATTAATGTACAGATCCTCTTCCCATGTAAAATATTACAGTGTTCCGTCGACCTCCCTTGCTATATGTTTGGTCTTTTTGATACATGTATATAATATGTATTTGTATATGTATAGTAACACTAATCTTCATTTCTCAATTTCCTCAATCCTTTCCTTTTAGATGAGCATAGTTTGTTTTCTAAGCCTGTGAGTGTCTTTTTCTTTGGAAATATGTTCATCTGTGTCAGTTATTAGATAATGCCATAACTGATAATACAGGATATAGGTGTTTTGCTTTCCGACCTACTTCATGTTTTGTGATTATCTCCAGGCTCATCTATGGTGCCTCAAAGAGCAGTGCTTCAATGTTTTCCATGGCTAATATTCCATTGTGTACATGGACCACTTCTTGTTGGTGCATTCCTCTGTTGATGGACATTTTCGTTGCTTCCAAGCGTTGCCCATGGTAAATATTGCTGGAGTGCAGGATTGCCAGCCTGTGATTTTTGATTTTCATTTTCTCAAGTGATAGACCCACCAGTGGGTATGATTGCTTGACTGGTATGGTAGCTGAACGTTTACCTTTTCAAGGCACCTCAATTGTGCTTTCATTAGTGGCTCTTACCACGTCCCCCTTAGAATTGAGTGTACGCATTTCTCCACAGTCACGTCAGCATTTATTGTTTGCAGCCTTTTTGTTGATGGCCATTCTGACTGGTGTGAGCTGATAGGTTTTTGTAATGTGGGTTTACATGTCTGGAAAAATGCCTACAATTCATCATTTCTCCACGGCTTTTCCTTTTCTATTAAAAGAAAAAAGAAAAAAAGTGTTAGTATAATATACCACTTCAAATTTTCTTTTTGGAAGGTTGCACTCTAGAATTTTTTGGTTGATTTTCGACCTCAGTATTTTTTGGAGGGCAGGTGTCATTTACAGAACAGCAATTGGTGAATATTTAGTGACTTTTGCAGAGGGTTTAAAGCTGCTGTTGTGGGAAACGGCCACAAGGATGCAGCATTTCTCCATTCCCCAATCTGGGTACTAGGGCAGCAGAGCCGTTCTGGAAGTCATTTGCCTAGGTTGTAAGTTTGAATGGAATGTGCCAGGAAAACCCCCCATAAGTTTATGTCTCATTACTCCTAGTTCGTTGTTTTAATTTTTTCAATTGGGGTAATGGTTAGAAAGTTGCTTGTCCAAGGTGTACACACTCTGGTTCATCTACATATTCTATATACCTATTTATGTAGAGATCCTATGCCCGTGTAAATTATTACAGAGTGTTTCGTAAACTTTCCTTGCTATATGGTCGGTCTCTTTGATATATTTATATAACATGTATTTGTATAAACATGGTAACGCTAATCTTCATTTATCCATTCCCCCCACCTTTCCTTTTAGATAAGCATAGTTTTTTTTAATAAGTCTGTGATTGACTTTCTCTGTGGAAATATGTTCATTTGTGTCAGTTATTAGATAACGCCTATAAGTGATATCATAGGTTACAGGACTTTTGCTTTCCGACTTATCTCTTATTCTGTGATTATCTCCAAGATCATCTATGGTGCCTCAAAGAGCACTGTTTCATTGTTTTCCATGGCTAGTATTCATTGTGTACATGGACCAGTTCTTCTTTATCCTTTCATCTGTTGATGGACATTTTGGTTGCTTCACTGTCTTGTCTATTGTGAATCAGGCTGCAGTGCAGCTTTTGCAGCCCGGGTCTTCTTCATTCTGGTCTTCTCAGGTGAGAGGCCCATTGGTGCACCTGTTGGATTGAATGGTACCTCAATTTTTCCTTTTAAACGCAGCTCCTTTCTGTTGTCATTATTTGCGTTTAACCCTTTTACATCTCACCAGCAGCTAGAGGGTACACAGTTCTCTAAAACCTCTTCAGCATTTATTATTTGTAGACTTTTTGCCAATGGTCATTCGACTGGTGTGAGTTGGAGACTTTTGTAGATTAGATTTCATGAGCCTAATACTTCCTGAGGTTGAGCTTTTATCCATTTTACTTTCTTTAAAAAGAGATGAGTAAAACTTACCTCTTCATACTATCTTCTTGAAAATTTTGCCTGTTTTGAATTTTTTTATCCATTCCATACCTCAGCACAATTTTGAGGGCAGGTTTCCTTTACAGCCCTGAGTCCTTGTGAATGGTAAGTGACCATTATCTGTGGGTTAAACGCTGCTCTTGCGGGAATCGGCCACAAGGCGGCAGCATTTCTCCTTTACCAAATCTGGTTACTAGGGCAACAGAGCCTTACTGGAAGTGGTGTTCTAGTTTGTAAATTAGAATGGAATGTGCGAGGAAAAAGCCCTTTAAGTTTATATCTCATTACTTCTTGTTGGTATTTTTAACTTAATTTATATTTTTTATCACAGCAATCTTGAGTACAATGTTTTGTTTGTTCTCGGTGTGCAAGATGGGGTTCTTTCACACATATACATATATCTCTTCTTCTATGGAGCCTTTTCCCATGTAGGTTATGACACAATGTTGAGTAGTCTTCTCTTGGTATTGCGTAGGTCTCTGGTGATTATATATTTAACATGTGTTTGTATCTCTCTGTTAACCTCAATATGGTAAGGTATCCAATCCGCACACCTTTCTATTTGGTGAACCATAAGATTTTTAATGAATCTATGATAGTGTTTCTCTGTGGAAATAACATTGTTTGTATCATTTTTTAGGTAACCCCTATATGTGATATGATAGGATATGTGTCTTTCGCTTTCTCACTTACTCGAAGTTGTGTGATTACTTCTACACTCATCTATGGTCCTGCAAATGATATTGTTTCATTTTTTCACTAGCTCATATTCCATCTGTACAGATAGCAGTTCTTCTTTGTCCACCCATCTGTCGGTGGACTTTTTGGTTATTTCAATATCTTGGCTATTGTAATAATATGCAATACAGATTTGCTTGCCTGTGTCCTTCCAATTTTGCCTTCTTAGGTTATAGGTCCAGGAATAGGTCTGCTGGATCATATGGTAGCTCAATGTTTACCTTTTAAAGGCACCTCTATTTTGTTCTCCTTAGTGGTTCTTTCCAGGTTACGTCCCACTTAAAGTGGAGGGTATATATTACTTCCCAGCACCTTCAGCATTTAATCTTTGTAGTTTTTGATGATGGTTATTCTGAGTGGTGTGAGCGGATACCTCTTTGTGGTTGAATTTGCATGTGTCTCATAATGAGTTGAAATTGAGCTTTAAGACATGTCCTTTTTATTTTTCCAGCTGTGATTAGAGCTTATTTCTTCAAAGTGTTTTCTTAAAGTGTGTGTCACCATTTGAAATATTTTGGCCATTTTCTCCTTCAAGACATTTTGGGGGCAGGTTTCATTTAGAGCCCTGCAGTAATTTTTCATATGAAGTGACCATTAGCTCAGGCTTTAAACCTCCTTTTGCAGGTAATGGCCAGAGAGCGGCAGCGTTTCTACGTTCTACATGCTGGTACTAGGGAAACTGACCTACCGGCCAGTGGTGTTCTTCCGTTATAAATTAGAGTTCAATGTGCCCGGATCAACCCAAAATTGTTGATGTCTCCTTGCTTTTGTGTGTTTTTAAATTTAATTAATATTTATTATTAGATTAATATTCCATTGTGTACGTGGACCACTTCTTCTTGGTGCATTCCTCGGTTGATGGACATTTTCATTGCTTCCAAGTGCTGGCTATGGTAAATCTTGCTGGCGTACAGGTTTGCCAGCCTGTGACTTTTAGTTTCTCATTTTCTCAGGTGATAGGCCAAGCAGTGGTTGTGATTGATTGACTGGTAGCTCAATGTTTCCCTTTTCAAAGCACCTACACTGTGTTTTCATTAGTGGCTCTTTAAATGCCCCCCCTTACAACCGAGGGTACGCATTTCTCCACACTCCCTTCACCATTTATTTTTTGCAGCATTTTTCCTAATGGCCATTCTGACTGCTGTGAGCTGATAGGTTTTTGTAATATGGGTATGCATGTCATTAAAATTTTTTAAATTCGTCATATTCCTACCCCTTTTTCTTTTCTCTTAAAATAAAACCCGGTGAGTACTATATAGCTCTTGAAATTGTCTTCTTCGAAGGATGCCCTCTTGTGAAGTTTTTGGTCGACTTTTGACCCGAAAAATTTTCTGGAGGGCAGGTGTCATTTACAGAACTGCAAGTTGGTGAAAATTTAGTGACCGTTTGCAGTGGGTTCAAAGCTGCTGTTTTCAGAAACGGCCACAAGGAGGTAGCATTTCTCCATTCCCCATTCTGGGTACTAGGGCAGCAGAGCCTTTCTGGAAGTCATTGTCCTAGGTTGTAAATTAGAATGGAATTTGCCAGGAGAAGTCCCCATAAGTTTATGTCCCATTACTTCTTCTTGGTTTTTAAAATTTTTTTAATCTGGGTAAAGTTTAGAATATTGTTTGTCCTAGGTGTACACAATCTGGTTCATTTGTACATTATGTATGTCTCTTAATGTACAGATCCTCTTCCCATGTAAAATATTACAGTGTTCCGTCGACCTCCCTTGCTATATGTTCGGTGTTTTTGATACATGTATATAATATGTATTTGTATATGTATAGTAACACTAATCTTCATTTCTCAATTTCCCCCCTCCTTTCCTTTCAGATGAGCATAGTTTGTTTTCTAAGCCTGTGAGTGTCTTTCTCTTTGGAAATATGTTCATCTGTGTCAGTTATTAGATAATGCCATAAGTGATAATATAGGATATAGGTGTTTTGCTGTCCGACCTACTTCATGTTTTGTGATTATCTCCAGGCTCATCTATGGTGCCTCAAAGAGCAGTGCTTCAATGTTTTCCATGGCTAATATTCCATTGTGTACATGGACCACTTCTTCTTGGTGCATTCCTCTGTTGATGGACATTTTCATTGCTTCCAAGTGTTGCCTATGGTAAATATTGCTGGAGTGCAGGATTGCCAGCCTGTGATTTTTGATTTTCATTTTCTCAGGTGATAGACCCAGCAGTGGGTATGATTGATTGACTGCTATGGTAGCTCAACGTTTACCTTTTCAAGGCACCTCAATTGTGCTTTCATTAGTGGCTCTTACCACATCCCCCTTAGAATCGAGGGTACGCATTTCTCCCCAATCACGTCAGCATTTATTGTTTGCAGCATTTTTGTTGATGGCCATTCTGACTGGTATGAGCTGATAGGTTTTTTTAATTTGAGTTTACATGTCTGTAAAAATTCCTACAATTCATAATTTTTCCACGCCTTTTTCTTTTCTGTTAAAAGAAAAAAGAAAAAAAGTGTGAGTATAATATACCTCTTCAAATTTTCTTTTTGGAAGGTTGCACTCTGGAATTTTTTGGTCGATTTTCGACCTCAGTATTTTTTGGAGGGCCGGTGTCATTTACAGACCTGCAATTGGTGAATATTTAGTGACCTTTTGCAGTGGGTTTAAAGCTGCTCTTGTGGGAAACGGCCACAAGGATGCAGCATTTCTCCATTCCCCAATCTGGGTACTAGGGCAGCAGAGCCATTCTGGAAGTTGTTTGCCTAGGTTTTAAATTTGGATGGAATGTGCCAGGCAAACCCCCCATAAGTTTATGTCCCATTACTCCTAGTTCGTTGTTTTAATTTTTTCAATTGGGGTAATGGTTAGAATGTTGTTCGTCCAAGGTGTACACACTCTGGTTCATCTACATATTGTATATAACTATTTATGTAGAGATCCTCTTTCCGTGTAAATTATTACAGAGTGTTCCGTAATCCTTCCTTGCTATACGGTTGGTCTTTTTGATATATGTATATAATATGTATTTGTATACATATGGTAACGCTAATCTTCATTTATCCATTCCCCCCACCTTTCCTTTTAGATAAGCATAGTTTTTTTTTAATAAGTCTGTTATTGACTTTCTGTGTGGAAATATGTTCATTTGTGTCAGTTATTAGATAACGCCTATTAGTGATATCATAGGATATAGGACTTTTGCTTTCCGACTTACTTCATGTTCTGTGATTATCTCCAAGATCATCTATGGTGCCTCAAAGAGCAGTGTTTCATTGTTTTCCATGGCTAGTATTCATTGTGTACATGGACCACTTCTTCTTTATCGTTTCATCTGTTGATGGACATTTTGGTTGCTTCACTGTCTTGTCTATTGTGAATCAGGCTGCAGTGCAGCTTTTGCAGCCCGGGTCTTCTTCATTCTGGTCTTCTCAGGTGAGTGGCACATTGGTGTGCCTGCTGGATTGAATGGTACCTCAATTTTTCCTTTTAAACGCAGCTCCTTTCTGTTGTCATTATTTGCGTTTAACCCTCTTACATCTCACCAGCAGCTAGAGGGTACACAGTTCTCTAAAACCTCTTCAGCATTTATTGTTTGTAGACTTTTTGCCAATGGTCAGTCGATTGGTGTGAGTTGAAAAGTTTTTGTAGATTAGATTGCATGAGTCTAATACTTCCTGAGGCTGAGCTTTTATCCATTTTCCTTTCTTTAAAAAGAGAGTGAGTAAAACTTACGTCTTCATACTATCTTCGTGAACATTTTGCCTGTTTTGAATTCTTTTATCCATTCCCTACCTCAGCACAATTTTGAGGGCAGGTGTCCTTTACAGCCCTGTTTGCTTATGAATGGTAAGTGACTATTAGCTGTGGGTTAAAAGTTGCTCTTGCGGGAATCGGCCACAAGGCGGCAGCATTTCTCCTTTACCAAATCTGGTTACTAGGGCAACAGAGCCTTACTGGAAGTGGTGTTCTAGGTGTTAATTACAATAGAATGTGCGAGGAAAAAGCCCTTTAAGTTTATGTCTCATTATTTCTTGTTGGTATTTTTAACTTAATTTTTATTTTTTATCACAGCAAACTTGATTACAATGTTTTGTTTGTTCTAGGTGTGCAAGATGTGGTTCTTTCACACATATACATATATCTATTCTTCTTCGGATCCTTTTCCCATGTAGGTTATGACACAATGTTGAGTAGTCTGCTCTTGGTATTGCATAGGTCTTTGGTGATTATATATTTCACATGTGTTTGTATCTCTCTGTTAACCTCAATATGGTAATGTATCCAATCCTCACACCTGTCCATTTGGTGAACCATAAGTTTTTTTAATGAATCTATGATAGTGTTTGTGGAAATATCTTTGTTTGTATCATTTTTTAGGTAACCCCTATATGTGATATGATAGGATATGTGTCTTTCGCTTTCTCACTTACTCCAAGTTGCATGATTACTTCTAGACTCATCTATGGTGCTGCAAATGGCATTGTATCATTTTTTCAGTAGCTCACATTCCATCTGTACAGGTAGCAGTTCTTCTTTGTCCACCCATCTGTCGATGGACTTTTTGGTTACTTCCATATCTTGGCTATTGTAATACTATGCAGTGCAGATTTGTGTGCCTGTGTCCTTCCAATTCTGTCTTCTTAGTTTATAGGTCCAGGAATAGGTCTGCTGGATCATATGCTAGCTCAATGTTTACCTTTTAAAGGCACCTCTGTTCTGTTCTCCTTAGTGGTTCTTTCCAGGTTATGTCCCACTTAATGTGGAGGGCATGTATTTCTTCCCAGCACCTTCAGGATCTATTCTTTGTAGTTTTTGCTGATGATTATTCTGAGTGGTGTGAGCTGATACCTGTTTGTGATTGAATTTGCATGTGTCTCATAATGCATTGAAATTGAGCTGTAAGACATGACCTTTTTATTTTTCCAGCTGTGATTAGAGCTTATTTCTCCAAAGTGTTTTCTTAAAGTATGTGTCACCATTTGAAATATTTTGGCCATTATCTCCCTCAAGACATTTTGAGGGCAGGTTTCATTTACAGCCCTGCAGTACTTGTTCATATGAAGTGACCATTAGCTCAGGCTTTAAACCTGCTTTTGCAGGTGACGGCCAGAGTGCGGCAGCCTTTCTACATTCCCCTTGCTGGTACTAGGGAAACAGACCTACCGGCCAGTGGTGTTCTTCGGTTATAAATTAGAGTGCAATGTGCCCGGATAAACCCACAAATGTTGATGTCTCCTTTCTTTCGTTTGTTTTTAAATTTAATTTATATTTATTATTAGAGTAATATTCCATTTTGTAAGTGGACCACTTCTTCTTGGTGCATTCCTCGGTTGATGGACATTTTCATTGCTTCCACGTGCTGGCTATGGTAAATCTTGCTGGCGTACAGGTTTGCCAGCCTGTGACTTTTTGATTCTCATTTTCTCAGGTGATAGGCCAAGCAGTGGTTGTGATTGATTGACTGGTAGCTCAATGTTTCCCTTTTCAAAGCACCTACACTGTGTTTTCTTTAGTGTCTCTTTACATGCCACCCCTTACAAAAGAGGGTACGCATTTCTCCACACTCCCTTCACCATTTATTTTTTGCAGCATTTTTCCTAATGGCCATTCTGACTGCTGTGAGCTGATAGGTTTTTGTATTATGGGTATGCATGTCATTAAATTTTTTTAAATTCGTCATATTCCTACCCCTTTTTCTTTTCTCTTAAAAGAAAAACCCGTGAGTACAATATAGCTCTTGAAATTGTCTTCTTCGAAGGTTGCCCTCTTGTGAAGTTTTTGGTCGATTTTTGACCCCAGAAATTTTCTGGTGGGCAAGTGTCATTTACAGAACGGCAAGTTGGTGAAAATTTAGTGACCTTTTGCAGTGGGTTCAAAGCTGCTGTTGTGGGAAACGGCCACAAGGAGGTAGCATTTCTCCATTCCCCAATCTGGGTACTAGGGCAGCAGAGCCTTTCTGGAAGTCATTGTCCTAGGTTGTAAATTAGAATGGAATTTGCCAGGAGAAATCCCCATAAGTTTATGTCTCATTACTTCTTCTTGGTTTTTAAAATTTTTTTAATCTGGGTAAAGTTTAGAATATTGTTTGTCCTAGGTGTACACAATCTGGTTCATTTGTACATTCTGTATGTCTATTAATGTACAGATCCTCTTCCCATGTAAAATACTACAGTGTTCCATCGACCTCCCTTGCTATATGTTCGGTGTTTTTGATACATGTATATAATATGTGTTTGTATATGTATAGTAACACTAATCTTCATTTCTCAATTTCCCCCCTCCTTTCCTTTCAGATGAGCATAGTTTGTTTTCTAAGCCTGTGAGTGTCTTTCTCTTTGGAAATATGTTCATCTCTGTCAGTTATTAGATAATGCCATAAGTGATAATATAGGATATAGGTGTTTTGCTTTCCGACCTACTTCATGTTTTGTGATTATCTCCAGGCTCATCTATGGTGCCTCAAAGAGCAGTGCTTCAATGTTTTCCATGGCTAATATTCCATTGTGTACATGGACCACTTCTTCTTGGTGCATTCCTCTGTTAATGGACATTTTCATTGCTTCCAAGTGTTGCCTATGGTAAATATTGCTGGAGTGCAGGATTGCCAGCCTGTGATTTTTGATTTTCATTTTCTCAGGTGATAGACCCAGCAGTGGGTATGATTGATTGACTGGTATGGTAGGTCAACGTTTACCTTTTCAAGGCACCTCAATTGTGCTTTCATTAGTGGCTCTTACCACATCCCCCTTAGAATCGAGGGTACGCATTTCTCCACAATCACGTCAGCATTTATTGTTTGCAGCATTTTTGTTGATGGCAGTTCTGACTGGTGTGAGCTGATAGGTTTTTGTAATTTGGGTTTACATGTCTGTAAAAATTCCTACAATTCATCATTTTTCCACACCTTTTTCTTTTCTGTTAAAAGAAAAAAGAAAAAAAGTGTGAGTATAATATACCTCTTCAAATTTTCTTTTTGGAAGGTTGCACTCTGGAATTTTTTGGTCGATTTTCGACCTCAGTATGTTTTGGAGGGCCGGTGTCATTTACAGACCTGCAATTGGTGAATATTTAGTGACCTTTTGCAGTGGGTTTAAAGCTGCTCTTGTGGGAAACGGCCACAAGGATGCAGCATTTCTCCATTCCCCAATCTGGGTACTAGGGCAGCAGAGCCATTCTGGAAGTTGTTTGCCTAGGTTTTAAATTTGGATGGAATGTGCCAGGAAAACGCCCCATAAGTTTATGTCCCATTACTCCTAGTTCGTTGTTTTAATTTTTTCAATTGGGGTAATGGTTAGAATGTTGTTCGTCCAAGGTGTACACACTCTGGTTCATCTACATATTGTATATAACTATTTATGTAGAGATCCTCTTTCCGTGTAAATTATTACAGAGTGTTCCGTAATCCTTCCTTGCTATACGGTTGGTCTTTTTGATATATGTATATAATATGTATTTGTATACATATGGTAACGCTAATCTTCATTTATCCATTCCCCCCACCTTTCCTTTTAGATAAGCATAGTTTTTTTTTAATAAGTCTGTGATTGACTTTCTGTGTGGAAATATGTTCATTTGTGTCAGTTATTAGATAACGCCTATAAGTGATATCATAGGATATAGGACTTTTGCTTTCCGACTTACCTCATGTTCTGTGATTATCTCCAAGATCATCTATGGTACCTCAAAGAGCAGTGTTTCATTGTTTTCCATGGCTAGTATTCATTGTGTACATGGACCACTTCTTCTTTATCGTTTCATCTGTTGATGGACATTTTGGTTGCTTCACTTTCTTGTCTATTGTGAATCAGGCTGCAGTGCAGCTTTTGCAGCCCGGGTCTTCTTCATTCTGGTCTTCTCAGGTGAGTGGCCCATTGGTGTGCCTGCTGGATTGAATGGTACCTCAATTTTTCCTTTTAAACGCAGCTCCTTTCTGTTGTCATTATTTGCGTTTAACCCTCTTACATCTCACCAGCAGCTAGAGGGTACACAGTTCTCTAAAACCTCTTCAGCATTTATTGTTTGTAGACTTTTTGCCAATGGTCAGTCGACTGGTGTGAGTTGAAAAGTTTTTGTAGATTAGATTGCATGAGTCTAATACTTCCTGAGGCTGAGCTTTTATCCATTTTCCTTTCTTTAAAAAGAGAGTGAGTAAAACTTACGTCTTCATACTATCTTCGTGAACATTTTGACTGTTTTGAATTCTTTTATCCATTCCCTACCTCAGCACAATTTTGGGGGCAGGTGTCCTTTACAGCCCTGTTTGCTTATGAATGGTAAGTGACTATTAGCTCTGGGTTAAAAGTTGCTCTTGCGGGAATCGGCCACAAGGCGGCAGCATTTCTCGTTTACCAAATCTGGTTACTAGGGCAACAGAGCCTTACTGGAAGTGGTGTTCTAGGTGTTAATTAGAATAGAATGTGCGAGGAAAAAGCCCTTTAAGTTTATGTCTCATTATTTCTTGTTGGTATTTTTAACTTAATTTTTATTTTTTATCACAGCAAACTTGATTACAATGTTTTGTTTGTTCTAGGTCTGCAAGATGTGGTTCTTTCACACATATACATATATCTATTCTTCTTCGGATCCTTTTCCCATGTAGGTTATGACACAATGTTGAGTAGTCTGCTCTTGGTATTGCATAGGTCTTTGGTGATTATATATTTCACATGTGTTTGTATCTCTCTGTTAACCTCAATATGGTAATGTATCCAATCCTCACACCTGTCCATTTGGTGAACCATAATTTTTTTAATGAATCTATGATAGTGTTTGTGGAAATATCTTTGTTTGTATCATTTTTTAGGTAACCCCTATATGTGATATGATAGGATATGTGTCTTTCGCTTTCTCACATACTCCAAGTTGCATGATTACTTCTAGACTCATCTATGGTGCTGCAAATGGCATTGTATCATTTTTTCAGTAGCTCACATTCCATCTGTACAGGTAGCAGTTCTTCTTTGTCCACCCATCTGTCGATGGACTTTTTGGTTACTTCCATATCTTGGCTATTGTAATACTATGCAGTGCAGATTTGCGTGCCTGTGTCCTTCCAATTCTGTCTTCTTAGTTTATAGGTCCAGGAATAGGTCTGCTGGATCATATGCTAGCTCAATGTTTACCTTTTAAAGGCACCTCTGTTCTGTTCTCCTTAGTGGTTCTTTCCAGGTTATGTCCCACTTAATGTGGAGGGCATGTATTTCTTCCCAGCACCTTCAGGATTTATTCTTTGTAGTTTTTGCTGATGATTATTCTGAGTGGTGTGAGCTGATACCTCTTTGTGGTTGAATTTGCATGTGTCTCATAATGCATTGAAATTGAGCTTTAAGACATGTCCTTTTTATTTTTCCAGCTGTGATTAGAGCTTATTTCTTCAAAGTGTTTTCTTAAAGTATGTGTCACCATTTGAAATATTTTGGCCATTATCTCCCTCAAGACATTTTGAGGGCAGGTTTCATTTACAGCCCTGCAGTACTTGTTCATATGAAGTGACCATTAGCTCAGGCTTTAAACCTGCTTTTGCAGGTAACGGCCAGAGAGCGGCAGCCTTTCTACATTCCCCTTGCTGGTACTAGGGAAACAGACCTACCGGCCAGTGGTGTTCTTCGGTTATAAATTAGAGTGCAATGTGCCCGGATAAACCCACAAATGTTGATGTCTCCTTGCTTTTGTTTGTTTTTAAATTTAATTTATATTTATTATTAGAGTAATATTCCATTTTGTAAGTGGACCACTTCTTCTTGGTGCATTCCTCGGTTGATGGACATTTTCATTGCTTCCACGTGCTGGCTTTGGTAAATCTTGCTGGCGTATAGGTTTGCCAGCCTGTGACTTTTTGATTCTCATTTTCTCAGGTGATAGGCCAAGCAGTGGTTGTGATTGATTGACTGGTAGCTCAATGTTTCCCTTTTCAAAGCACCTACACTGTGTTTTCATTAGTGGCTCTTTAAATGCCACCCCTTACAACCGAGGGTACGCATTTCTCCACACTCCCTTCACCGTTTATTTTTTGCAGCATTTTTCCTAATGGCCATTCTGACTGCTGTGAGCTGATAGGTTTTTGTATTATGGGTATGCGTGTCATTAATTTTTTTTAAATTCGTCATATTCCTACCCCTTTTTCTTTTCTCTTAAAAGAAAAACCCGTGAGTACAATATAGCTCTTGAAATTGTCTTCTTCGAAGGTTGCCCTCTTGTGAAGTTTTTGGTCGATTTTTGACCTCAGAAATTTTCTGGAGGGCAAGTGTCATTTACAGAACGGCAAGTTGGTGAAAATTTAGTGACCTTTTGCAGTAGGTTCAAAGCTGCTGTTGTGGGAAACGGCCAGAAGGAGGTAGCATTTCTCCATTCCCCAATCTGGGTACTAGGGCAGCAGAGCCTTTCTGGAAGTCATTGTCCTAGGTTGTAAATTAGAATGGAATTTGCCAGGAGAAGTCCCAATAAGTTTATGTCTCATTACTTCTTCTTGGTTTTTAAATTTTTTTTAATCTGGGTAAAGTTTAGAATATTGTTTGTCTTTGGTGTACGCAGTCTGGTTCATTTGTACATTATGTATGTCTATTAATGTACAGATCCTCTTCCCATGTAAAATATTACAGTGTTCCGTTGACCTCCCTTGCTATATGTTCGGTCTTTTTGATACATGTATATAATATGTATTTGTATATGTATAGTAACACTAATCTTCATTTCTCAATTTCCCCCCTCCTTTCCTTTCAGATGAGCATAGTTTGATTTCTAAGCCTGTGAGTGTCTTTCTCTTTGGAAATATGTTCATCTGTGTCAGTTATTAGATAATGCCATAAGTGATAATATAGGATATAGGTGTTTTGCTGTCCGACCTACTTCATGTTTTGTGATTATCTCCAGGCTCATCTATGGTGCCTCAAAGAGCAGTGCTTCAATGTTTTCCATGGCTAATATTCCATTGTGTACATGGACCACTTCTTCTTGGTGCATTCCTCTGTTGATGGACATTTTCGTTGCTTCCAAGTGTTGCCTATGGTAAATATTGCTGGAGTGCAGGATTGCCAGCCTGTGATTTTTGATTTTCATTTTCTCAGGTGATAGACCCAGCAGTGGGTATGATTGATTGACTGGTATGGTAGGTCAACGTTTACCTTTTCAAGGCACCTCAATTGTGGTTTCATTAGTGGCTCTTACCACGTCCCCCTTAGAATAGAGGGTACGCATTTCTCCACAATCACGTCAGCATTTATTGTTTGCAGCATTTTTGTTGATGGCCGTTCTGACTGGTGTGAGCTGATAGGTTTTTGTAATTTGGGTTTACATGTCTGTAAAAATTCCTACAATTCATCATTTTTCCAAGCCTTTTTCTTTTCTGTTAAAAGAAAAAAGCAAAAAAGTGTGACTATAATAAACCTCTTCAAATTTTCTTTTTGGAAGGTTGCACTCTGGAATTTATTGGTCGATTTTCGACCTCAGTATTTTTTGGAAGGCCGGTGTCATTTACAGACCTGCAATTGGAGAATATTTAGTGACGTTTTGCAGTTTGTTTAAAGCTGCTCTTGTGGGAAACGGACACAAGGATGCAGCATTTCTCCATTCCCAAATCTGGGTACTAGGGCAGCAAAGCCGTTCTGGAAGTTGTTTGCCTAGGTTTTAAATTTGGATGGAATGTGCCAGGAAAACCCCCCATAAGTTTATGTCTCATTACTCCTAGTTCGTTGTTTTAATTTTTTCAATTGGGGTAATGGTTACAATGTTGTTCGTCCAAGGTGTACACACTCTGGTTCATCTACATATTCTATATAACTATTTACATAGAGATCCTCTTTCCGTGTAAATTATTACAGAGTGCTCTGTAATCCTTCCGTGCTATATGGTAGGTCTTTTTGATATATGTATATTATATGTATTTGTATACATATGGTAACACTAATCTTCATTTATCCATTCCCCCCACCTTTCCTTTTAGATAAGCATAGTTTTTTTTAATAAGTCTGTGATTGACTTTCTCTGTGGAAATATGTTCATTTGTGTCAGTTATTAGTTAACACCTTTAACTGATATCATAGGATATAGGACTTTTGCTTTCCGACTTACCTCATGTTCTGTGATTATCTCCAAGATCATCTATGGTGCCTCAAAGAGCAGTGTTTCATTGTTTTCCATGGCTAGTATTCACTGTGTACATGGACCACTTCTTCTTTATCGTTTCATCTGTTGATGGACATTTTGGTTGCTTCACTGTCTTGTCTATTGTGAATCAGGCTGCAGTGAAGCTTTTGCAGCCCGGTTCTTCTTCATTCTGGTCTTCTCAGGTGAGAGGCCCATTGGTGCGCCTGCTGGATTGAATGGTACCTCAATTTTTCCTTTTAAACGCAGCTCCTTTCTGTTCTCATTATTAGCGTTTAACCCTCTTACATCTCACCATCAGCTAGAGGGTACACAGTTCTCTGAAACCTCTTCAGCATTTATTGTTTGTAGACTTTTTGCCAATGGTCAGTCGACTGGTGTGAGTTGAAAAGTTTTTGTAGATTAGATTGCGTGAGTCTAATACTTCCTGAGGCTGAGCTTTTATCCATTTTCCTTTCTTTAAAAAGAGAGTGAGTAAAACTTACCTCTTCATACTATCTTCGTGAACATTTTGCCTGTTTTGAATTCCTTTATCCATTCCCTACCTCAGCACAATTTTGAGGGCAGGTGTCCTTTACAGCCCTGAGTCCTTGTGAATGGTAAGTGACCATTAGCTGTCGGGTAAAAGCTGCTCTTGCGGGAATCGGCCACAAGGCGGCAGCATTTCTCGTTTACCAAATCTGGTTACTAGGGCAACAGAGCCTTACTGGAAGTGGTGTTCTAGGTTGTAAATTAGAATGGAATGTGCGAGGAAAAAGCCCTTTAAGTTTATGTCTCATTACTTCTTCTTGGTATTTTTAACTTAATTTTTATTTTTTATCACAGCAAACTTGATTACAATGTTTTGTTTGTTCTAGGTGTGCAAGATGTGGTTCTTTCACACATATACATATATCTATTCTTCTTCGGATCCTTTTCCCATGTAGGTTATGACACAATGTTGAGTAGTCTTCTCTTGGTATTGCGTAGGTCTTTGGTGATTATATATTTCACATGTGTTTGTATCTCTCTGTTAACCTCAATATGGTAATGTATCCAATCCTCACACCTTTCCATTTGGTGAAACATAAGTTTTTTTAATGAATCTATGATAGTGTTTGTCTGTGGAAATATCTTTGTTTCTATCATTTTTTAGGTAACCCCTATATGTGATATGATAGGATATGTGTCTTTCTCTTTCTCACTTACTCCAAGTTGCATGCTTACTTCTAGACTCATCTATGGTGCTGCAAATGGCATTGTTTCATTTTTTCACTAGCTCATATTCCATCTGTACAGGTAGCAGTTCTTCTTTGTCCACCCATCTGTCGATGGACTTTTTGGTTACTTCCATATCTTGGCTATTGTAATACTATGCAATGCAGATTTGCGTGCCTGTGTCCTTCCAATTCTGTCTTCTTAGTTTATAGGTCCAGGAATAGGTCTGCTGGATCATATGCTAGCTCAACGTTTACCTTTTAAAGGCACCTCTGTTCTGTTCTCCTTAGTGGCTCTTTCCAGGTTATGTCCCACTTAAAGTGGAGGGCATGTATTTCTTCCCAGCACCTTCAGGATTTATTCTTTGTAGTTTTTGCTGATGATTATTCTGAGTGGTGTGAGCTGATACCTCTTTGTGGTTGAATTTGCATGTGTCTCATAATGCATTGAAATTTAGCCTTAAGACATGTCCTTTTAATTTTTCCAGCTGTGATTAGAGCTTATGTCTTCAAAGTGATTTCTTAAAGTATGTGTCACCATTTGAAATATTTTGGCCATTATCTCCCTCAAGACATTTTGAGGGCAGGTTTCATTTACAGCCCTGCAGTACTTGTTCATATGAAGTGACCATTAGCTCAGGCTGTAAACCTGCTTTTGCAGGTAACGGCCAGAGAGCGGCAGCCTTTCTACATTCCCCTTGCTGGTACTAGGGAAACAGACCTACCGGCCAGTGGTGTTCTTCGGTTATAAATTAGAGTGCAATGTGCCCGGATAAACCCACAAATGTTGATGTCTCCTTGCTTTTGTTTGTTTTTAAATTTAATTTATATTTATTATTAGAGTAATATTCCATTTTGTAAGTGGACCACTTCTTCTTGGTGCATTCCTCGGTTGATGGACATTTTCATTGCTTCCACGTGCTGGCTATGGTAAATCTTGCTGGCGTACAGGTTTGCCAGCCTGTGACTTTTTGATTCTCATTTTCTCAGGTGATAGGCCAAGCAGTGGTTGTGATTGATTGACTGGTAGCTCAATGTTTCCCTTTTCAAAGCACCTACACTGTGTTTTCATTAGTGGCTCTTTACATGCCACCCCTTACAAAAGAGGGTACGCATTTCTCCACACTTCCTTCACCATTTATTTTTTGCAGCATTTTTCCTAATGGCCATTCTGACTGCTGTGAGCTGATAGGTTTTTGTATTATGGGTATGCATGTCATTAATTTTTTTTAAATTCGTCATATTCCTACCCCTTTTTCTTTTCTCTTAAAAGAAAAACCCGTGAGTACAATATACCTCTTGAAATTGTCTTCTTCGAAGGTTGCCCTCTTGTGAAGTTTTTGGTCGATTTTTGACCCCAGAAATTTTCTGGAGGGCAAGTGTCATTTACAGAACGGCAAGTTGGTGAAAATTTAGTGACCTTTTGCAGTGGGTTCAAAGCTGCTGTTGTGGGAAACGGCCACAAGGAGGTAGCATTTCTCCATTCCCCAATCTGGGTACTAGGGCAGCAGAGCCTTTCTGGAAGTCATTGTCCTAGGTTGTAAATTAGAATGGAATTTGCCAGGAGAAATCCCCATAAGTTTATGTCTCATTACTTCTTCTTGGTTTTTAAAATTTTTTTAATCTGGGTAAAGTTTAGAATATTGTTTGTCCTAGGTGTACACAATCTGGTTCATTTGTACATTCTGTATGTCTATTAATGTACAGATCCTCTTCCCATGTAAAATACTACAGTGTTCCATCGACCTCCCTTGCTATATGTTCGGTGTTTTTGATACATGTATATAATATGTGTTTGTATATGTATAGTAACACTAATCTTCATTTCTCAATTTCCCCCCTCCTTTCCTTTCAGATGAGCATAGTTTGTTTTCTAAGCCTGTGAGTGTCTTTCTCTTTGGAAATATGTTCTTCTCTGTCAGTTATTAGATAATGCCATAAGTGATAATATAGGATATAGGTGTTTTGCTTTCCGACCTACTTCATGTTTTGTGATTATCTCCAGGCTCGTCTATGGTGCCTCAAAGAGCAGTGCTTCAATGTTTTCCATGGCTAATATTCCATTGTGTACATGGACCACTTCTTCTTGGTGCATTCCTCTGTTAATGGACATTTTCATTGCTTCCAAGTGTTGCCTATGGTAAATATTGCTGGAGTGCAGGATTGCCAGCCTGTGATTTTTGATTTTCATTTTCTCAGGTGATAGACCCAGCAGTGGGTATGATTGATTGACTGGTATGGTAGGTCAACGTTTACCTTTTCAAGGCACCTCAATTGTGCTTTCATTAGTGGCTCTTACCACATCCCCCTTAGAATCGAGGGTATGCATTTCTCCACAATCACGTCAGCATTTATTGTTTGCAGCATTTTTGTTGATGGCAGTTCTGACTGGTGTGAGCTGATAGGTTTTTGTAATTTGGGTTTACATGTCTGTAAAAATTCCTACAATTCATCATTTTTCCACACCTTTTTCTTTTCTGTTAAAAGAAAAAAGAAAAAAAGTGTGAGTATAATATACCTCTTCAAATTTTCTTTTTGGAAGGTTGCACTCTGGAATTTTTTGGTCGATTTTCGACCTCAGTATTTTTTGGAGGGCCGGT
Source organism: Balaenoptera physalus (assembly GCF_965194825.1). NCBI lineage: Eukaryota > Metazoa > Chordata > Mammalia > Artiodactyla > Balaenopteridae > Balaenoptera > Balaenoptera physalus. The sequence continues at coordinate 697,571 of NW_028126504.1, forward strand.
GTCATTTACAGACCTGCAATTGGTGAATATTTAGTGACCTTTTGCAGTGGGTTTAAAGCTGGTCTTGTGGGAAACGGCCACAAGGATGCAGCATTTCTCCATTCCCAAATCTGGGTACTAGGGCAGCAGAGCCATTCTGGAAGTTGTTTGCCTAGGTTTTAAATTTGGATGGAATGTGCCAGGAAAACCCCCCATAAGTTTATGTCCCATTACTCCTAGTTCGTTGTTTTAATTTTTTCAATTGGGGTAATGGTTAGAATGTTGTTCGTCCAAGGTGTACACACTCTGGTTCATCTACATATTGTATATAACTATTTATGTAGAGATCCTCTTTCCGTGTAAATTATTACAGAGTGTTCCGTAATCCTTCCTTGCTATACGGTTGGTCTTTTTGATATATGTATATAATATGTATTTGTATACATATGGTAACGCTAATCTTCATTTATCCATTCCCCCCACCTTTCCTTTTAGATAAGCATAGTTTTTTTTTAATAAGTCTGTGATTGACTTTCTGTGTGGAAATATGTTCATTTGTGTCAGTTATTAGATAACGCCTATAAGTGATATCATAGGATATAGGACTTTTGCTTTCCGACTTACCTCATGTTCTGTGATTATCTCCAAGATCATCTATGGTACCTCAAAGAGCAGTGTTTCATTGTTTTCCATGGCTAGTATTCATTGTGTACATGGACCACTTCTTCTTTATCGTTTCATCTGTTGATGGACATTTTGGTTGCTTCACTTTCTTGTCTATTGTGAATCAGGCTGCAGTGCAGCTTTTGCAGCCCGGGTCTTCTTCATTCTGGTCTTCTCAGGTGAGTGGCCCATTGGTGTGCCTGCTGGATTGAATGGTACCTCAATTTTTCCTTTTAAACGCAGCTCCTTTCTGTTGTCATTATTTGCGTTTAACCCTCTTACATCTCACCAGCAGCTAGAGGGTACACAGTTCTCTAAAACCTCTTCAGCATTTATTGTTTGTAGACTTTTTGCCAATGGTCAGTCGACTGGTGTGAGTTGAAAAGTTTTTGTAGATTAGATTGCATGAGTCTAATACTTCCTGAGGCTGAGCTTTTATCCATTTTCCTTTCTTTAAAAAGAGAGTGAGTAAAACTTACGTCTTCATACTATCTTCGTGAACATTTTGACTGTTTTGAATTCTTTTATCCATTCCCTACCTCAGCACAATTTTGAGGGCAGGTGTCCTTTACAGCCCTGTTTGCTTATGAATGGTAAGTGACTATTAGCTGTGGGTTAAAAGTTGCTCTTGCGGGAATCGGCCACAAGGCGGCAGCATTTCTCGTTTACCAAATCTGGTTACTAGGGCAACAGAGCCTTACTGGAAGTGGTGTTCTAGGTGTTAATTAGAATAGAATGTGCGAGGAAAAAGCCCTTTAAGTTTATGTCTCATTATTTCTTGTTGGTATTTTTAACTTAATTTTTATTTTTTATCACAGCAAACTTGATTACAATGTTTTGTTTGTTCTAGGTGTGCAAGATGTGGTTCTTTCACACATATACATATATCTATTCTTCTTCGGATCCTTTTCCCATGTAGGTTATGACACAATGTTGAGTAGTCTGCTCTTGGTATTGCATAGGTCTTTGGTGATTATATATTTCACATGTGTTTGTATCTCTCTGTTAACCTCAATATGGTAATGTATCCAATCCTCACACCTGTCCATTTGGTGAACCATAAGTTTTTTTAATGAATCTATGATAGTGTTTGTGGAAATATCTTTGTTTGTATCATTTTTTAGGTAACCCCTATATGTGATATGATAGGATATGTGTCTTTCGCTTTCTCACATACTCCAAGTTGCATGATTACTTCTAGACTCATCTATGGTGCTGCAAATGGCATTGTATCATTTTTTCAGTAGCTCACATTCCATCTGTACAGGTAGCAGTTCTTCTTTGTCCACCCATCTGTCGATGGACTTTTTGGTTACTTCCATATCTTGGCTATTGTAATACTATGCAGTGCAGATTTGCGTGCCTGTGTCCTTCCAATTCTGTCTTCTTAGTTTATAGGTCCAGGAATAGGTCTGCTGGATCATATGCTAGCTCAATGTTTACCTTTTAAAGGCACCTCTGTTCTGTTCTCCTTAGTGGTTCTTTCCAGGTTATGTCCCACTTAATGTGGAGGGCATGTATTTCTTCCCAGCACCTTCAGGATTTATTCTTTGTAGTTTTTGCTGATGATTATTCTGAGTGGTGTGAGCTGATACCTCTTTGTGGTTGAATTTGCATGTGTCTCATAATGCATTGAAATTGAGCTTTAAGACATGTCCTTTTTATTTTTCCAGCTGTGATTAGAGCTTATTTCTTCAAAGTGTTTTCTTAAAGTATGTGTCACCATTTGAAATATTTTGGCCATTATCTCCCTCAAGACATTTTGAGGGCAGGTTTCATTTACAGCCCTGCAGTACTTGTTCATATGAAGTGACCATTAGCTCAGGCTTTAAACCTGCTTTTGCAGGTAACGGCCAGAGAGCGGCAGCCTTTCTACATTCCCCTTGCTGGTACTAGGGAAACAGACCTACCGGCCAGTGGTGTTCTTCGGTTATAAATTAGAGTGCAATGTGCCCGGATAAACCCACAAATGTTGATGTCTCCTTGCTTTTGTTTGTTTTTAAATTTAATTTATATTTATTATTAGAGTAATATTCCATTTTGTAAGTGGACCACTTCTTCTTGGTGCATTCCTCGGTTGATGGACATTTTCATTGCTTCCACGTGCTGGCTTTGGTAAATCTTGCTGGCGTATAGGTTTGCCAGCCTGTGACTTTTTGATTCTCATTTTCTCAGGTGATAGGCCAAGCAGTGGTTGTGATTGATTGACTGGTAGCTCAATGTTTCCCTTTTCAAAGCACCTACACTGTGTTTTCATTAGTGGCTCTTTAAATGCCACCCCTTACAACCGAGGGTACGCATTTCTCCACACTCCCTTCACCGTTTATTTTTTGCAGCATTTTTCCTAATGGCCATTCTGACTGCTGTGAGCTGATAGGTTTTTGTATTATGGGTATGCGTGTCATTAAATTTTTTTAAATTCGTCATATTCCTACCCCTTTTTCTTTTCTCTTAAAAGAAAAACCCGTGAGTACAATATAGCTCTTGAAATTGTCTTCTTCGAAGGTTGCCCTCTTGTGAAGTTTTTGGTCGATTTTTGACCTCAGAAATTTTCTGGAGGGCAAGTGTCATTTACAGAACGGCAAGTTGGTGAAAATTTAGTGACCTTTTGCAGTAGGTTCAAAGCTGCTGTTGTGGGAAACGGCCAGAAGGAGGTAGCATTTCTCCATTCCCCAATCTGGGTACTAGGGCAGCAGAGCCTTTCTGGAAGTCATTGTCCTAGGTTGTAAATTAGAATGGAATTTGCCAGGAGAAGTCCCAATAAGTTTATGTCTCATTACTTCTTCTTGGTTTTTAAATTTTTTTTAATCTGGGTAAAGTTTAGAATATTGTTTGTCTTTGGTGTACGCAGTCTGGTTCATTTGTACATTATGTATGTCTATTAATGTACAGATCCTCTTCCCATGTAAAATATTACAGTGTTCCGTTGACCTCCCTTGCTATATGTTCGGTCTTTTTGATACATGTATATAATATGTATTTGTATATGTATAGTAACACTAATCTTCATTTCTCAATTTCCCCCCTCCTTTCCTTTCAGATGAGCATAGTTTGATTTCTAAGCCTGTGAGTGTCTTTCTCTTTGGAAATATGTTCATCTGTGTCAGTTATTAGATAATGCCATAAGTGATAATATAGGATATAGGTGTTTTGCTGTCCGACCTACTTCATGTTTTGTGATTATCTCCAGGCTCATCTATGGTGCCTCAAAGAGCAGTGCTTCAATGTTTTCCATGGCTAATATTCCATTGTGTACATGGACCACTTCTTCTTGGTGCATTCCTCTGTTGATGGACATTTTCGTTGCTTCCAAGTGTTGCCTATGGTAAATATTGCTGGAGTGCAGGATTGCCAGCCTGTGATTTTTGATTTTCATTTTCTCAGGTGATAGACCCAGCAGTGGGTATGATTGATTGACTGGTATGGTAGGTCAACGTTTACCTTTTCAAGGCACCTCAATTGTGGTTTCATTAGTGGCTCTTACCACGTCCCCCTTAGAATAGAGGGTACGCATTTCTCCACAATCACGTCAGCATTTATTGTTTGCAGCATTTTTGTTGATGGCCGTTCTGACTGGTGTGAGCTGATAGGTTTTTGTAATTTGGGTTTACATGTCTGTAAAAATTCCTACAATTCATCATTTTTCCACACCTTTTTCTTTTCTGTTAAAAGAAAAAAGAAAAAAAGTGTGAGTATAATATACCTCTTCAAATTTTCTTTTTGGAAGGTTGCACTCTGGAATTTTTTGGTCGATTTTCGACCTCAGTATTTTTTGGAGGGCCGGTGTCATTTACAGACCTGCAATTGGTGAATATTTAGTGACCTTTTGCAGTGGGTTTAAAGCTGGTCTTGTGGGAAACGGCCACAAGGATGCAGCATTTCTCCATTCCCAAATCTGGGTACTAGGGCAGCAGAGCCATTCTGGAAGTTGTTTGCCTAGGTTTTAAATTTGGATGGAATGTGCCAGGAAAACCCCCCATAAGTTTATGTCCCATTACTCCTAGTTCGTTGTTTTAATTTTTTCAATTGGGGTAATGGTTAGAATGTTGTTCGTCCAAGGTGTACACACTCTGGTTCATCTACATATTGTATATAACTATTTATGTAGAGATCCTCTTTCCGTGTAAATTATTACAGAGTGTTCCGTAATCCTTCCTTGCTATACGGTTGGTCTTTTTGATATATGTATATAATATGTATTTGTATACATATGGTAACGCTAATCTTCATTTATCCATTCCCCCCACCTTTCCTTTTAGATAAGCATAGTTTTTTTTTAATAAGTCTGTGATTGACTTTCTGTGTGGAAATATGTTCATTTGTGTCAGTTATTAGATAACGCCTATAAGTGATATCATAGGATATAGGACTTTTGCTTTCCGACTTACCTCATGTTCTGTGATTATCTCCAAGATCATCTATGGTACCTCAAAGAGCAGTGTTTCATTGTTTTCCATGGCTAGTATTCATTGTGTACATGGACCACTTCTTCTTTATCGTTTCATCTGTTGATGGACATTTTGGTTGCTTCACTTTCTTGTCTATTGTGAATCAGGCTGCAGTGCAGCTTTTGCAGCCCGGGTCTTCTTCATTCTGGTCTTCTCAGGTGAGTGGCCCATTGGTGTGCCTGCTGGATTGAATGGTACCTCAATTTTTCCTTTTAAACGCAGCTCCTTTCTGTTGTCATTATTTGCGTTTAACCCTCTTACATCTCACCAGCAGCTAGAGGGTACACAGTTCTCTAAAACCTCTTCAGCATTTATTGTTTGTAGACTTTTTGCCAATGGTCAGTCGACTGGTGTGAGTTGAAAAGTTTTTGTAGATTAGATTGCATGAGTCTAATACTTCCTGAGGCTGAGCTTTTATCCATTTTCCTTTCTTTAAAAAGAGAGTGAGTAAAACTTACGTCTTCATACTATCTTCGTGAACATTTTGACTGTTTTGAATTCTTTTATCCATTCCCTACCTCAGCACAATTTTGAGGGCAGGTGTCCTTTACAGCCCTGTTTGCTTATGAATGGTAAGTGACTATTAGCTCTGGGTTAAAAGTTGCTCTTGCGGGAATCGGCCACAAGGCGGCAGCATTTCTCCTTTACCAAATCTGGTTACTAGGGCAACAGAGCCTTACTGGAAGTGGTGTTCTAGGTGTTAATTAGAATAGAATGTGCGAGGAAAAAGCCCTTTAAGTTTATGTCTCATTATTTCTTGTTGGTATTTTTAACTTAATTTTTATTTTTTATCACAGCAAACTTGATTACAATGTTTTGTTTGTTCTAGGTGTGCAAGATGTGGTTCTTTCACACATATACATATATCTATTCTTCTTCGGATCCTTTTCCCATGTAGGTTATGACACAATGTTGAGTAGTCTGCTCTTGGTATTGCATAGGTCTTTGGTGATTATATATTTCACATGTGTTTGTATCTCTCTGTTAACCTCAATATGGTAATGTATCCAATCCTCACACCTGTCCATTTGGTGAACCATAAGTTTTTTTAATGAATCTATGATAGTGTTTGTGGAAATATCTTTGTTTGTATCATTTTTTAGGTAACCCCTATATGTGATATGATAGGATATGTGTCTTTCGCTTTCTCACATACTCCAAGTTGCATGATTACTTCTAGACTCATCTATGGTGCTGCAAATGGCATTGTATCATTTTTTCAGTAGCTCACATTCCATCTGTACAGGTAGCAGTTCTTCTTTGTCCACCCATCTGTCGATGGACTTTTTGGTTACTTCCATATCTTGGCTATTGTAATACTATGCAGTGCAGATTTGCGTGCCTGTGTCCTTCCAATTCTGTCTTCTTAGTTTATAGGTCCAGGAATAGGTCTGCTGGATCATATGCTAGCTCAATGTTTACCTTTTAAAGGCACCTCTGTTCTGTTCTCCTTAGTGGTTCTTTCCAGGTTATGTCCCACTTAATGTGGAGGGCATGTATTTCTTCCCAGCACCTTCAGGATTTATTCTTTGTAGTTTTTGCTGATGATTATTCTGAGTGGTGTGAGCTGATACCTCTTTGTGGTTGAATTTGCATGTGTCTCATAATGCATTGAAATTGAGCCTTAAGACATGTCCTTTTAATTTTTCCAGCTGTGATTAGAGCTTATGTCTTCAAAGTGATTTCTTAAAGTATGTGTCACCATTTGAAATATTTTGGCCATTATCTCCCTCAAGACATTTTGAGGGCAGGTTTCATTTACAGCCCTGCAGTACTTGTTCATATGAAGTGACCATTAGCTCAGGCTGTAAACCTGCTTTTGCAGGTAACGGCCAGAGAGTGGCAGCCTTTCTACATTCCCCTTGCTTGTACTAGGGAAACAGACCTACCGGCCAGTGGTGTTCTTCGGTTATAAATTAGAGTGCAATGTGCCCGGATAAACCCACAAATGTTGATGTCTCCTTGCTTTTGTTTGTTTTTAAATTTAATTTATATTTATTATTAGAGTAATATTCCATTTTGTAAGTGGACCACTTCTTCTTGGTGCATTCCTCGGTTGATGGACATTTTCATTGCTTCCACGTGCTGGCTATGGTAAATCTTGCTGGCGTACAGGTTTGCCAGCCTGTGACTTTTTGATTCTCATTTTCTCAGGTGATAGGCCAAGCAGTGGTTGTGATTGATTGACTGGTAGCTCAATGTTTCCCTTTTCAAAGCACCTACACTGTGTTTTCATTTGTGGCTCTTTACATGCCACCCCTTACAAAAGAGGGTACGCATTTCTCCACACTTCCTTCACCATTTATTTTTTGCAGCATTTTTCCTAATGGCCATTCTGACTGCTGTGAGCTGATAGGTTTTTGTATTATGGGTATGCATGTCATTAATTTTTTTTAAATTCGTCATATTCCTACCCCTTTTTCTTTTCTCTTAAAAGAAAAACCCATGAGTACAATATACCTCTTGAAATTGTCTTCTTCGAAGGTTGCCCTCTTGTGAAGTTTTTGGTCGATTTTTGACCCCAGAAATTTTCTGGAGGGCAAGTGTCATTTACAGAACGGCAAGTTGGTGAAAATTTAGTGACCTTTTGTAGTGGGTTCAAAGCTGCTGTTGTGGGAAACGGCCACAAGGAGGTAGCATTTCTCCATTCCCCAATCTGGGTACTAGGGCAGCAGAGCCTTTCTGGAAGTCATTGTCCTAGGTTGTAAATTAGAATGGAATTTGCCAGGAGAAGTCCCCATAAGTTTATGTCTCATTACTTCTTCTTGGTTTTTAAAATTTTTTTAATCTGGGTAAAGTTTAGAATATTGTTTGTCCTAGGTGTACACAATCTGGTTCATTTGTACATTCTGTATGTCTATTAATGTACAGATCCTCTTCCCATGTAAAATACTACAGTGTTCCATCGACCTCCCTTGCTATATGTTCGGTGTTTTTGATACATGTATATAATATGTGTTTGTATATGTATAGTAACACTAATCTTCATTTCTCAATTTCCCCCCTCCTTTCCTTTCAGATGAGCATAGTTTGTTTTCTAAGCCTGTGAGTGTCTTTCTCTTTGGAAATATGTTCATCTGTGTCAGTTATTAGATAATGCCATAAGTGATAATATAGGATATAGGTGTTTTGCTGTCCGACCTACTTCATGTTTTGTGATTATCTCCAGGCTCATCTATGGTGCCTCAAAGAGCAGTGCTTCAATGTTTTCCATGGCTAATATTCCATTGTGTACATGGACCACTTCTTCTTGGTGCATTCCTCTGTTAATGGACATTTTCGTTGCTTCCAAGTGTTGCCTATGGTAAATATTGCTGGAGTGCAGGATTGCCAGCCTGTGATTTTTGATTTTCATTTTCTCAGGTGATAGACCCAGCAGTGGGTATGATTGATTGACTGGTATGGTAGGTCAACGTTTACCTTTTCAAGGCACCTCAATTGTGGTTTCATTAGTGGCTCTTACCACGTCCCCCTTAGAATCGAGGGTACGCATTTCTCCACAATCACGTCAGCATTTATTGTTTGCAGCATTTTTGTTGATGGCCGTTCTGACTGGTGTGAGCTGATAGGTTTTTGTAATTTGGGTTTACATGTCTGTAAAAATTCCTACAATTCATCATTTTTCCAAGCCTTTTTCTTTTCTGTTAAAAGAAAAAAGCAAAAAAGTGTGACTATAATAAACCTCTTCAAATTTTCTTTTTGGAAGGTTGCACTCTGGAATTTATTGGTCGATTTTCGACCTCAGTATTTTTTGGAAGGCCGGTGTCATTTACAGACCTGCAATTGGAGAATATTTAGTGACGTTTTGCAGTTTGTTTAAAGCTGCTCTTGTGGGAAACGGACACAAGGATGCAGCATTTCTCCATTCCCAAATCTGGGTACTAGGGCAGCAAAGCCGTTCTGGAATTTGTTTGCCTAGGTTTTAAATTTGGATGGAATGTGCCAGGAAATCCCCCCATAAGTTTATGTCTCATTACTCCTAGTTCGTTGTTTTAATTTTTTCAATTGGGGTAATGGTTACAATGTTGCTCGTCCAAGGTGTACATACTCTGGTTCATCTACATATTCTATATAACTATTTACGTAGAGATCCTCTTTCCGTGTAAATTATTACAGACTGCTCTGTAATCCTTCCGTGCTATATGGTCGGTCTTTTTGATATATGTATATTATATGTATTTGTATACATATGGTAACGCTAATCTTCATTTATCCATTCCCCCCACCTTTCCTTTTAGATAAGCATAGTTTTTTTTAATAAGTCTGTGATTGACTTTCTCTGTGGAAATATGTTCATTTGTGTCAGTTATTAGATAACACCTTTAACTGATATCATAGGATATAGGACTGTTGCTTTCCGACTTACCTCATGTTCTGTGATTATCTCCAAGATCATCTATGGTGCCTCAAAGAGCAGTGTTTCATTGTTTTCCATGGCTAGTATTCACTGTGTACATGGACCACTTCTTCTTTATCGTTTCATCTGTTGATGGACATTTTGGTTGCTTCACTGTCTTGTCTATTGTGAATCAGGCTGCAGTGAAGCTTTTGCAGCCCGGTTCTTCTTCATTCTGGTCTTCTCAGGTGAGAGGCCCATTGGTGTGCCTGCTGAATTGAATGGTACCTCAATTTTTCCTTTTAAACGCAGCTCCTTTCTGTTCTCATTATTAGCGTTTAACCCTCTTACATCTCACCATCAGCTAGAGGGTACACAGTTCTCTAAAACCTCTTCAGCATTTATTGTTTGTAGACTTTTTGCCAATGGTCAGTCGACTGGTGTGAGTTGAAAAGTTTTGGCAGACTAGATTGCGTGAGTCTAATACTTCCTGAGGCTGAGCTTTTATCCATTTTCCTTTCTTTAAAAAGAGAGTGAGTAAAACTTACCTCTTCATACTATCTTCGTGAACATTTTGCCTGTTTTGAATTCCTTTATCCATTCCCTACCTCAGCACAATTTTGAGGGCAGGTGTCCTTTACAGCCCTGAGTCCTTGTGAATGGTAAGTGACCATTAGCTGTCGGGTAAAAGCTGCTCTTGCGGGAATCGGCCACAAGGCGGCAGCATTTCTCGTTTACCAAATCTGGTTACTAGGGCAACAGAGCCTTACTGGAAGTGGTGTTCTAGGTGTTAATTAGAATAGAATGTGCGAGGAAAAAGCCCTTTAAGTTTATGTCTCATTATTTCTTGTTGGTATTTTTAACTTAATTTTTATTTTTTATCACAGCAAACTTGATTACAATGTTTTGTTTGTTCTAGGTGTGCAAGATGTGGTTCTTTCACACATATACATATATCTATTCCTCTTCGGATCCTTTTCCCATGTAGGTTATGACACAATGTTGAGTAGTCTGCTCTTGGTATTGCATAGGTCTTTGGTGATTATATATTTCACATGTGTTTGTATCTCTCTGTTAACCTCAATATGGTAATGTATCCAATCCTCACACCTGTCCATTTGGTGAACCATAAGTTTTTTTAATGAATCTATGATAGTGTTTGTGGAAATATCTTTGTTTGTATCATTTTTTAGGTAACCCCTATATGTGATATGATAGGATATGTGTCTTTCGCTTTCTCACTTACTCCAAGTTGCATGATTACTTCTAGACTCATCTATGGTGCTGCAAATGGCATTGTATCATTTTTTCAGTAGCTCACATTCCATCTGTACAGGTAGCAGTTCTTCTTTGTCCACCATCTGTCGATGGACTTTTTGGTTACTTCCATATCTTGGCTATTGTAATACTATGCAATGCAGATTTGCGTGCCTGTGTCCTTCCAATTCTGTCTTCTTAGTTTATAGGTCCAGGAATAGGTCTGCTGGATCATATGCTAGCTCAACGTTTACCTTTTAAAGGCACCTCTGTTCTGTTCTCCTTAGTGGCTCTTTCCAGGTTATGTCCCACTTAAAGTGGAGGGCATGTATTTCTTCCCAGCACCTTCAGGATTTATTCTTTGTAGTTTTTGCTGATGATTATTCTGAGTGGTGTGAGCTGATACCTCTCTGTGGTTGAATTTGCATGTGTCTCATAATGCATTGAAATTGAGCCTTAAGACATGTCCTTTTAATTTTTCCAGCTGTGATTAGAGCTTATGTCTTCAAAGTGATTTCTTAAAGTATGTGTCACCATTTGAAATATTTTGGCCATTATCTCCCTCAAGACATTTTGAGGGCAGGTTTCATTTACAGCCCTGCAGTACTTGTTCATATGAAGTGACCATTAGCTCAGGCTGTAAACCTGCTTTTGCAGGTAACGGCCAGAGAGCGGCAGCCTTTCTACATTCCCCTTGCTGGTACTAGGGAAACAGACCTACCGGCCAGTGGTGTTCTTCGGTTATAAATTAGAGTGCAATGTGCCCGGATAAACCCACAAATGTTGATGTCTCCTTGCTTTTGTTTGTTTTTAAATTTAATTTATATTTATTATTAGAGTAATATTCCATTTTGTAAGTGGACCACTTCTTCTTGGTGCATTCCTCGGTTGATGGACATTTTCATTGCTTCCACGTGCTGGCTATGGTAAATCTTGCTGGCGTACAGGTTTGCCAGCCTGTGACTTTTTGATTCTCATTTTCTCAGGTGATAGGCCAAGCAGTGGTTGTGATTGATTGACTGGTAGCTAAATGTTTCCCTTTTCAAAGCACCTACACTGTGTTTTCATTTGTGGCTCTTTACATGCCACCCCTTACAAAAGAGGGTACGCATTTCTCCACACTTCCTTCACCATTTATTTTTTGCAGCATTTTTCCTAATGGCCATTCTGACTGCTGTGAGCTGATAGGTTTTTGTATTATGGGTATGCATGTCATTAATTTTTTTTAAATTCGTCATATTCCTACCCCTTTTTCTTTTCTCTTAAAAGAAAAACCCGTGAGTACAATATACCTCTTGAAATTGTCTTCTTCGAAGGTTGCCCTCTTGTGAAGTTTTTGGTCGATTTTTGACCCCAGAAATTTTCTGGAGGGCAAGTGTCATTTACAGAACGGCAAGTTGGTGAAAATTTAGTGACCTTTTGTAGTGGGTTCAAAGCTGCTGTTGTGGGAAACGGCCACAAGGAGGTAGCATTTCTCCATTCCCCAATCTGGGTACTAGGGCAGCAGAGCCTTTCTGGAAGTCATTGTCCTAGGTTGTAAATTAGAATGGAATTTGCCAGGAGAAATCCCCATAAGTTTATGTCTCATTACTTCTTCTTGGTTTTTAAAATTTTTTTAATCTGGGTAAAGTTTAGAATATTGTTTGTCCTAGGTGTACACAATCTGGTTCATTTGTACATTCTGTATGTCTATTAATGTACAGATCCTCTTCCCATGTAAAATACTACAGTGTTCCATCGACCTCCCTTGCTATATGTTCGGTGTTTTTGATACATGTATATAATATGTGTTTGTATATGTATAGTAACACTAATCTTCATTTCTCAATTTCTCCCCTCCTTTCCTTTCAGATGAGCATAGTTTGTTTTCTAAGCCTGTGAGTGTCTTTCTCTTTGGAAATATGTTCATCTCTGTCAGTTATTAGATAATGCCATAAGTGATAATATAGGATATAGGTGTTTTGCTTTCCGACCTACTTCATGTTTTGTGATTATCTCCAGGCTCGTCTATGGTGCCTCAAAGAGCAGTGCTTCAATGTTTTCCATGGCTAATATTCCATTGTGTACATGGACCACTTCTTCTTGGTGCATTCCTCTGTTAATGGACATTTTCATTGCTTCCAAGTGTTGCCTATGGTAAATATTGCTGGAGTGCAGGATTGCCAGCCTGTGATTTTTGATTTTCATTTTCTCAGGTGGTAGACCCAGCAGTGGGTATGATTGATTGACTGGTATGGTAGGTCAACGTTTACCTTTTCAAGGCACCTCAATTGTGCTTTCATTAGTGGCTCTTACCACGACCCCTTAGAATTGAGGTTACGCATTTCTCCACAATCACGTCAGCATTTATTGTTTGCAGCATTTTTGTTGATGGCCGTTCTGACTGGTGTGAGCTGATAGGTTTTTGTAATTTGGGTTTACATGTCTGTAAAAATTCCTACAATTCATCATTTTTCCACGCCTTTTTCTTTTCTGTTAAAAGAAAAAAGCAAAAAAGTGTGACTATAATATACCTCTTCAAGTTTTCTTTTTGGAAGGTTGCACTCTGGAATTTTGTGGTCGATTTTCGACCTCAGTATTTTTTGGAGGGCCGGTGTCATTTACAGACCTGCAATTGGTGAATATTTAGTGACCTTTTGCAGTGGGTTTAAAGCTGCTCTTGTGGGAAATGGCCACAAGAATGCAGCATTTCTCCATTCCCAAATCTGGGTACTAGGGCAGCAGAGCCGTTCTGGAAGTTGTTTGCCTGGGTTTTAAATTTGGATGGAATGTGCCAGGAAAACCCCCCATAAGTTTATGTCTCATTACCCCTAGTTCATTGTTTTAATTTTTTCAATTGGGGTAATGGTTAGAATGTTGCTCGTCCAAGGTGTACACACTCTGGTTCATCTACATATTGTATGTAACTATTTATGTAGAGATCCTCTTCCCGTGTAAATTATTACAGAGTGTTCCTTAATCCTCCCTTGCTATATGGTCGGTCTATTTGATATATGTATATAATATGTATTTGTATACATATGGTAATGCTAATCTTCATTTATCCATTACCCCCACCTTTCCTTTAAATAAGCATAGTTTTTTTTTTAATAAGTCTGTGATTGACTTTCTCTGTGGAAATATGTTCATTTGTGTCAGTTATTAGATAACGCCTATAAGTGATATCATAGGATATAGGACTTTTGCTTTCCGACTTACCTCATGTTCTGTGATTGTCTCCAAGATCATCTATGGTGCCTCAAAGAGCACTGTTTCATTGTTTTCCATGGCTAGTATTCATTGTGTACATGGACGAATTCTTCTTTATCCTTTCATCTGTTGATGGACATTTTGGTTGCTTCCTGTCTTCTCTATTGTGAATCAGGCTGCAGTGAAGCTTTTGCAGCCCGGTTCTTCTTCATTCTGGTCTTCTCAGGTGAGAGGCCCATTGGTGCGCCTGCTGGATTGAATGGTACCTCAATTTTTCCTTTTAAACGCAGCTCCTTTCTGTTCTCATTATTAGCGTTTAACCCTCTTACATCTCACCATCAGCTAGAGGGTACAGAGTTCTCTAAAACCTCTTCAGCATTTATTGTTTGTAGACTTTTTGCCAATGGTCAGTCGACTGGTGTGAGTTGAAAAGTTTTTGTAGATTACATTACGTGAGTCTAATACTTCCTGAGGCTGAGCTTTTATCCATTTTCCTTTCTTTAAAAAGAGAGTGAGTAAAACTTACCTCTTCATACTATCTTCGTGAACATTTTGCCTGTTTTGAATTCCTTTATCCATTCCCTACCTCAGCACAATTTTGAGGGCAGGTGTCCTTTACAGCCCTGAGTCCTTGTGAATGGTAAGTGACCATTAGCTGTGGGGTAAAAGCTGCTCTTGCGGGAATCGGCCACAAGGCGGCAGCATTTCTCGTTTACCAAATCTGGTTACTAGGGCAACAGAGCCTTACTGGAAGTTGTGTTCTCGGTTGTAAATTAGAATGGAATGTGCGAGGAAAAAGCCCTTTAAGTTTATGTCTCATTACTTCTTCTTGGTATTTTTAACTTAATTTTTATTTTTTATCACAGCAAACTTGATTACAATGTTTTGTTTGTTCTAGGTGTGCAAGATGTGGTTCTTTCACACATATACATATATCTATTCTTCTTCAGATCCTTTTCCCATGTAGGTTATGACACAATGTTGAGTAGTCTTCTCTTGGTATTGCGTAGGTCTTTGGTGATTATATATTTCACATGTGTTTGTATCTCTCTGTTAACCTCAATATGGTAATGTATCCAATCCTCACACCTTTCCATTTGGTGAAATATAAGTTTTTTTAATGAATCTATGATAGTGTTTTTCTGTGGAAATATCCTTGTTTCTATCATTTTTTAGGTAACCCCTATATTTGATATGATAGGATATGTGGTTTTCGCTTTCTCACTTACTCCAAGTTGTGTGATTACTTCTATACTCATCTATGGTTCTGCAAATGACATTGTTTCATTTTTTCACTAGCTCATATTCCATCTGTACAGATAGCAGTTCTTCTTTGTCCACCCATCTGTTGGTGGACTTTTTGGTTACTTCCATATCTTGCTATTGTAATAATATGCAATACAGATTTGCGTGCCTGTGTTCTTCCAATTTTGCCTTCTTAGGTTATAGGTCCAGTAATAGGTCTGCTGGATTATATGGTAGCTCAATGTTTACCTTTTAAAGGCACCTCTATTCTGTTCTCCTTAGTGGCCCTTTCCAGGTTACGTCCCACTTAAAGTGGAGGGTATGTATTTCTTCCCAGCACCTTCAGGATTTATTCTTTGTAGTTTTTGCTGAGGGTTATTCTGAGTGGTGTGAGCTGATACCTCTTTGTGGTTGAATTTGCATGTGTCTCATAATGCATTGAAATTGAGCTTTAAGACATGTCCTTTTTATTTTTCCAGCTGTGATTAGAGCTTATTTCTTCAAAGTGTTTTCTTAAAGTATGTGTCACCTTTTGAAATATTTTGGCCATTATCTCCCTCAAGACATTTTGAGGGCAGGTTTCATTTACAGCCCTGCAGTACTTGTTCATATGAAGTGACCATTAGCTCAGGCTTTAAACCTGCTTTTGCAGGTATCGGCCAAAGTGCGGCAGCCTTTCTACGTTCCCCTTGCTGGTACTAGGGAAACAGACCTACCGTCCAGTGGTGTTCTTCGGTTATAAATTAGAGTGAATGTGCCCGGATAAACCCACAAATGTTGATGTCTCCTTGCTTTTGTTTGTTTTTAAATTTAATTTATATTTATTATTATAGTAATATACCATTGTGTACGTAGACCACTTCTTCTTGGTGCATTCCTCAGTTGATGGACATTTTCATTGCTTCCAAGTGCTGGCTATAGTAAATCTTGCTGGCGTACAGGTTTGTCAGCCTGTGACTTTTTGATTCTCATTTTGTCAGGTGATAGGCCAAGAAGTGATTGTGATTGATTGACTGGTATCTCAATGTTTCCCTTTTCAAAGCACCTACATTGTGTTTTCATTAGTGGCTCTTTACATGCCACCCCTTACAACCGAGGGTACGCATTTCTCCACACTCCCTTCACCGTTTATTTTTTGCAGCATTTTTCCTAATGGCCATTCTGACTGCTGTGAGCTGATAGGTTTTTGTAATATGGGTATGCATGTCATTAAAATTTTTAAAATTCATCATATTCCTACGCCTTTTTCTTTTCTTTTAAAAGAAAAAACCGTGAGTACAATATAGCTCTTGAAATTGTCTTCTTCGAAGGTTGCCCTCTTCTGAAGATTTTGGTCGATTTTTGACCCCAGAAATTTTCTGGAGGGCAGTTGCCATTTACAGAACTGCAAGTTGGTGAAAATTTAGTGACCTTTGGCAGTGGGTTCAAAGCTGCTGTTGTGGGAAACGGCCACAAGGAGGTAGCATTTCTCCATTCCCCAATCTGGGTACTAGGGCAGCAGAGCCTTTCTGGAAGTCATTGTCCTAGGTTGTAAATTAGAATGGAATTTGCCAGGAGAAATCCCCATAAGTTTAGGTCTCATTACTTCTTCTTGGTTTTTAAAATTTTTTTAATCTGGGTAAAGTTTAGAATATTGTTTGTCCTAGGTGTACACAATCTGGTTCATTTGTACATTATGTATGTCTATTAATGTACAGATCCTCTTCCCATGTAAAATATTACAGTGTTCCGTCGACCTCCCTTGCTATATGTTCAGTCTTTTTCATACATGTATATAATATGTATTTGTATATGTATAATAACACTAATCTTCATTTCTCAATTTCCCCCCTCCTTTCCTTTCAGATGAGCATAGTTTGTTTTCTAAGCCTGTGAGTGTCTTTCTCTTTGGAAATATGTTCATCTGTGTCAGTTATTAGATAATGCCATAAGTGATAATATAGGATATAGCTCTTTTGCTTTCCGACCTACTTCATGTTTTGTGATTATCCCCAGGCTCATCTATGGTGCCTCAAAGAGCAGTGCTTCAATGTTTTCCATGGCTAGTATTCCATTGTGTACGTGGACCACTTCTTCTTGGTGCATTCCTCTGTTGATGGACATTTTCGTTGCTTCCAAGGGTTGCCTATGGTAAATATTGTTGGAGTGCAGGATTGCCAGCCTGTGATTTTTGATTTTCATTTTCTCAGGTGATAGACCCAGCAGTGGGTATGATTGATTGACTGGTATGGTAGCTCGACGTTGACCTTTTCAAGGCAACTCAATTGTGCTTTCATTAGTGGCTCTTACCACGTCCCCCTTAGAATCGAGGATACGCATTTCTCCACAATCACGTCAGCATTTATTGTTTGCAGCATTTTTGTTGATGGCCGTTCTGACTGGAGTGAGCTGATAGGTTTTTGTAATTTGGGTTTACATGTCTGTAAAAATTCGTACAATTCATTATTTCTCCACAGCTTTTTCTTTTCTGTTAAAAGAAAAAAGCAAAAAATGGGACTATAATATACCTCTTCAAATTTTCTTTTTTGAAGATTGCACTCTAGAATGTTTTGGTCGAATTTCGACCTCAGTATTTTTTGGAGGGCACGTTTCATTTACAGAACTGCAATTGGTGAATATTTAGTGACCTTTTGCAGTGGGTTTAAAGCTGCTGTTGTGGGAAATGGCCACAAGGATGCAGCATTTCTACATTACAAAATCTGGGCAATAGGATATCAGAGCTGTTTTGGAAGTCGTTTGCCTAGGTTATATATTTGAATGGAATGTGCCAGGAAAACCCCCCATAAGTTTATGTCTCATTACTCCTAGTTCGTTGTTTTAATTTTTTCAATTGGGGTAATGGTTAGAATGTTGCTTGTGCAAGGTGTACACACTCTGGTTCATCTTCATATTCTATATACCTATTTATGTAGAGATCCTCTTCCCGTGTAAATTATTACAGAGTGTTTCGTAAACCTTCCTTGCTATATGGTCGGTCTCTTTGATATATGTATATAATATGTATTTGTATACATATGGTAATGCTAATCTTCATTTATCCATTCCCCCCACCTTTCCTTTTAGATAAGCATAGTTTTTTTTAATAAGTTTGTGATTGACTTTCTCTGTGGAAATATGTTCATTTGTGTCAGTTATTAGATAACGCCTATAAGTGATATCATAGGATATAGGACTTTTGCTTTCCGACTTACCTCATGTTCTGTGATTATCTCCAAGATCATCTCTGGTGCCTCAAAGAGCAGTGTTTCATTGTTTTCCATGTCTAGTATTCATTGTGTACACGGACCACTTCTTCTTTATCCTTTCATCTGTTGATGGACATTTTGGTTGCTTCACTGTCTTGTACATTGTGAATAAGGCTGCAGTACAGCTTTTGCAACCTGGGTCTTCTTCATTCTGGTCTTCTCAGGTGAGAGGCCCATTGGTTCACCTGCTGGATTGAATGGTACCTCAATATTTCCTTTTAAACGCAGCTCCTTTCTGTTCTCATTATTAGCGTTTAACCCTTTTACATCTCACCAGCAGCTAGAGGGCATACAGTTCTCTAAAACCTCTTCAGCATTTATTGCTTGTAGACTTTTTGCCAATGGTCAGTCGACTGGTGTGAGTTGAAAAGTTTTAGTAGATTAGATTGCATGAGTCTAACACTTCCTGAGGTTGAGCTTTAACCATTTTCCTTTCTTTAAAAAGAGAGTGAGTAAAACTTGCCTCTTCATACTATGTTCTTGAAAATTCTGCCTGTTTTGAATTTTTTTTTATCCATTCCCTACGTCAGCCAATTTTGGGGGCAGGTGTCCTTTAGAGCCCTGAGTCCTTGTGAATGGTAAGTGACCATTAGCTGTGGGTTAAAAGCTGCTCTTGCGGGAATCGGCCACAAGGCGGCAGCATTTCTGCTTTACCAAATCTGGTTACTAGGGCAACAGAGCCTTACTGGAAGTGGTGTTCTAGGTTGTCAATTAGAATGGAATGTGCGAGGAAAAAGCCCTTTAAGTGTATGTCTCCTTACTTCTTGTTGGTATTTTTAACTTAAATTTTATTTTTTATCACAGCAAACTTGATTACAATGTTTTGTTTGTTCTAGGTGTGCAAGATGTGGTTCTTTCACACATATACATATATCTATTCTTCTTTGGAGCCTTTTCCCATGTAGGTTATGACACAGTGTTGAGTAGTCTTCTCTTGGTATTGCGTCGGTCTTTGGTGATTATATATTTCACATGTGTTTCTATCTCTCTGTTAACCTCAATATGGTAATGTATCCAATCCTCACACCTTTCTATTTGGTGAACCATAAGATTTATTTATTTATTTTTTTTTATTTTTTTTTTTTATTTTTTTTAAAGTTTGTTAACATTCTGATTTTTTTTTAGAAATTCACGTTCTTTTATTTATTTATTTATTTATTTATTTATGACTGTGTTGGGTCTTCATTTCTGTGCGAGGGCTTTCTCTAGTTGTGGCAAGTGGGGACCACTCTTCATCGCGGTGCCCGGGCCTCTCACCATCGTGGCCTCTCTTGTTGTGGAGCACAGGCCACAGACGCGCAGGCTCAGTAATTGTGGCTCACGGGCCCAGTTGCTCCGTGGCATGTGGGATCTTCCCAGACCAGGGCTCGAACCCCTGTCCCCTGCATTGGCAGGCAGATTCTCAACCACTGCGCCACCAGGGAAGCCCCAAGATTTTTAATGAATCTATGATAGTGTTTCTCTGTGGAAATATCTTTGTTTGTATCATTTTTTAGGTAACCCTTATATGTGATATGATAGGATATGTGTCTTTCACTTTCCCACTTACTCCAAGTTGCGTGATTACTTCTAGACTCATCTATGGTGCTGCAAATGGCATTGTTTCATTTTTTCACTAGCTCATATTCCATCTGTACAGGTAGCAGTTCTTCTTTGTCCACCCATCTGTTGGTGGACTTTTTGGTTACTTCCATATCTTGGCTATTGTAATACTATGGAATGCAGATTTGCGTGGCTGTGTCCTTCCAATTCTGTCTTCTTAGTTTATAGGTCCAGGAATAGGTCTGCTGGATCATATGGTAGCTCAATGTTTACCTTTTAAAGGCACCTCTGTTCTGTTCTCCTTAGTGGCTCTTCCCAGGTTACGTCCCACTTAAAGTGCAGGGCATGTATTTCTTCCCAGCACCTTCAGGATTTATTCTTTGTAGTTTTTGCTCATGA
Organism: Balaenoptera physalus; assembly: GCF_965194825.1. Lineage (NCBI taxonomy): Eukaryota > Metazoa > Chordata > Mammalia > Artiodactyla > Balaenopteridae > Balaenoptera > Balaenoptera physalus. The sequence goes on from NW_028126504.1 coordinate 717,874, forward strand.
TTATTCTGAGTGGTGTGAGCTGATACCTCTTTGTGTTTGAATTTGCATGTGTTTCATAATGCATTGAAATTGAGCTTTAAGACATGTCCTTTTTATTTTTCCAGCTGTGATTAGAGCTTATTTCTTCAAAGTGTTTTCTTAAAGTATGTGTCACCATTTGAAATATTTTGGCCATTATCTCCTTCAAGACATTTTGAGGGTAGGTTTCATTTACAGCCCTGCAGTACTTGTTCATATGAAGTGACCATTAGCTCAGGCTTTAAACCTGCGTTTGCAGGTAACGGCCAGAGAGCGGCAGCCTTTCTACATTCCCCTTGCTGGTACTAGGGAAACAGACCTACCGGCCAGTGGTGTTCTTTGGTTATAAATTAGAGTGCAATGTGCCCGGATAAACCCACAAATGTTGATGTCTCCTTGCTTTTGTTTGTTTTTAAATTTAATTTATATTTATTATTAGAGTAATATTCCATTGTGTACGTGGACCATTTCTTCTTGGTGCATTCCTCGGTTGATGGACATTTTCATTGCTTCCAAGTGCTGGCTATGGTAAATCTTGCTGGCGTACAGGTTTGCCAGCCTGTGACTTTTTGTTTCTCATTTTCTCAGGTGATAGGCCAAGCAATGGTTGTGATTGATTGACTGGTAGCTCAATGTTTCCCTTTTCAAAGCACCTACACTGTGTTGTCATTAGTGGCTCTTTACATGTCCCCCCTTACAACCGAGGGTACGCATTTCTCCACACTCCCTTCACCGTTTATTTTTTGCAGCATTTTTCCTAATGGCCATTCTGACTGCTTTGAGCTGATAGGTTTTTGTAATATGGGTATGCATGTCATTAAATTTTTTTAAATTCGTCATATTCCTACCCCTTTTTCTTTTCTCTTAAAAGAAAAACCCGTGAGTACTATATAGCTCTTGAAATTGTCTTCTTCGAAGGTTGCCCTCTTGTGAAGTTTTTGGTCAATTTTTGACCCCAAAAATTTTCTGGAGGGCAGGTGTCATTTGCAGAACTGCAAGTTGGTGAAAATTTAGTGACCTTTTGCAGTGGGTTCAAAGCTGCTGTTGTGAGAAACGGCCACAAGGAGGTAGCATTTCTCCATTCCCCAATCTGGGTACTAGGGCAGCAGAGCCTTTCTGGAAGTCATTGTCCTAGGTTGTAAATTAGAATGGAATTTGCCAGGAGAAATCCCCATAAGTTTAGGTCTCATTACTTCTTCTTGGTTTTTAAAATTTTTTTAATCTGGGTAAAGTTTAGAATATTGTTTGTCCTAGGTGTACACAATCTGGTTCATTTGTACATTATGTATGTCTATTAATGTACAGATCCTCTTCCCATGTAAAATATTACAGTGTTCCGTCGACCTCCCTTGCTATATGTTCAGTCTTTTTCATACATGTATATAATATGTATTTGTATATGTATAGTAACACTAATCTTCATTTCTCAATTTCCCCCCTCCTTTCCTTTCAGATGAGCATAGTTTGTTTTCTAAGCCTGTGAGTGTCTTTCTCTTTGGAAATATGTTCATCTGTGTCAGTTATTAGATAATGCCATAAGTGATAATATAGGATATAGCTCTTTTGCTTTCCGACCTACTTCATGTTTTGTGATTATCCCCAGGCTCATCTATGGTGCCTCAAAGAGCAGTGCTTCAATGTTTTCCATGGCTAGTATTCCATTGTGTACGTGGACCACTTCTTCTTGGTTCATTCCTCTGTTGATGGACATTTTCGTTGCTTCCAAGGGTTGCCTATGGTAAATATTGCTGGAGTGCAGGATTGCCAGCCTGTGATTTTTGATTTTCATTTTCTCAGGTGATAGACCCAGCAGTGGGTATGATTGATTGACTGGTATGGTAGCTCGACGTTGACCTTTTCAAGGCAACTCAATTGTGCTTTCATTAGTGGCTCTTACCACGTCCCCCTTAGAATCGAGGATACGCATTTCTCCACAATCACGTCAGCATTTATTGTTTGCAGCATTTTTGTTGATGGCCGTTCTGACTGGAGTGAGCTGATAGGTTTTTGTAATTTGGGTTTACATGTCTGTAAAAATTCGTACAATTCATTATTTCTCCACAGCTTTTTCTTTTCTGTTAAAAGAAAAAAGCAAAAAATGGGACTATAATATACCTCTTCAAATTTTCTTTTTTGAAGATTGCACTCTAGAATGTTTTGGTCGAATTTCGACCTCAGTATTTTTTGGAGGGCACGTTTCATTTACAGAACTGCAATTGGTGAATATTTAGTGACCTTTTGCAGTGGGTTTAAAGCTGCTGTTGTGGGAAATGGCCACAAGGATGCAGCATTTCTACATTACAAAATCTGGGCAATAGGATATCAGAGCTGTTTTGGAAGTCGTTTGCCTAGGTTATATATTTGAATGGAATGTGCCAGGAAAACCCCCCATAAGTTTATGTCTCATTACTCCTAGTTCGTTGTTTTAATTTTTTCAATTGGGGTAATGGTTAGAATGTTGCTTGTGCAAGGTGTACACACTCTGGTTCATCTTCATATTCTATATACCTATTTATGTAGAGATCCTCTTCCCGTGTAAATTATTACAGAGTGTTTCGTAAACCTTCCTTGCTATATGGTCGGTCTCTTTGATATATGTATATAATATGTATTTGTATACATATGGTAATGCTAATCTTCATTTATCCATTCCCCCCACCTTTCCTTTTAGATAAGCATAGTTTTTTTTAATAAGTTTGTGATTGACTTTCTCTGTGGAAATATGTTCATTTGTGTCAGTTATTAGATAACGCCTATAAGTGATATCATAGGATATAGGACTTTTGCTTTCCGACTTACCTCATGTTCTGTGATTATCTCCAAGATCATCTCTGGTGCCTCAAAGAGCAGTGTTTCATTGTTTTCCATGTCTAGTATTCATTGTGTACACGGACCACTTCTTCTTTATCCTTTCATCTGTTGATGGACATTTTGGTTGCTTCACTGTCTTGTACATTGTGAATAAGGCTGCAGTACAGCTTTTGCAACCTGGGTCTTCTTCATTCTGGTCTTCTCAGGTGAGAGGCCCATTGGTTCACCTGCTGGATTGAATGGTACCTCAATATTTCCTTTTAAACGCAGCTCCTTTCTGTTCTCATTATTAGCGTTTAACCCTTTTACATCTCACCAGCAGCTAGAGGGCATACAGTTCTCTAAAACCTCTTCAGCATTTATTGCTTGTAGACTTTTTGCCAATGGTCAGTCGACTGGTGTGAGTTGAAAAGTTTTAGTAGATTAGATTGCATGAGTCTAACACTTCCTGAGGTTGAGCTTTAACCATTTTCCTTTCTTTAAAAAGAGAGTGAGTAAAACTTGCCTCTTCATACTATGTTCTTGAAAATTCTGCCTGTTTTGAATTTTTTTTTATCCATTCCCTACGTCAGCCAATTTTGGGGGCAGGTGTCCTTTAGAGCCCTGAGTCCTTGTGAATGGTAAGTGACCATTAGCTGTGGGTTAAAAGCTGCTCTTGCGGGAATCGGCCACAAGGCGGCAGCATTTCTGCTTTACCAAATCTGGTTACTAGGGCAACAGAGCCTTACTGGAAGTGGTGTTCTAGGTTGTCAATTAGAATGGAATGTGCGAGGAAAAAGCCCTTTAAGTGTATGTCTCCTTACTTCTTGTTGGTATTTTTAACTTAAATTTTATTTTTTATCACAGCAAACTTGATTACAATGTTTTGTTTGTTCTAGGTGTGCAAGATGTGGTTCTTTCACACATATACATATATCTATTCTTCTTTGGAGCCTTTTCCCATGTAGGTTATGACACAGTGTTGAGTAGTCTTCTCTTGGTATTGCGTCGGTCTTTGGTGATTATATATTTCACATGTGTTTCTATCTCTCTGTTAACCTCAATATGGTAATGTATCCAATCCTCACACCTTTCTATTTGGTGAACCATAAGATTTATTTATTTATTTTTTTTTATTTTTTTTTTTTATTTTTTTTAAAGTTTGTTAACATTCTGATTTTTTTTTAGAAATTCACGTTCTTTTATTTATTTATTTATTTATTTATTTATGACTGTGTTGGGTCTTCATTTCTGTGCGAGGGCTTTCTCTAGTTGTGGCAAGTGGGGACCACTCTTCATCGCGGTGCCCGGGCCTCTCACCATCGTGGCCTCTCTTGTTGTGGAGCACAGGCCCCAGACGCGCAGGCTCAGTAATTGTGGCTCACGGGCCCAGTTGCTCCGTGGCATGTGGGATCTTCCCAGACCAGGGCTCGAACCCCTGTCCCCTGCATTGGCAGGCAGATTCTCAACCACTGCGCCACCAGGGAAGCCCCAAGATTTTTAATGAATCTATGATAGTGTTTCTCTGTGGAAATATCTTTGTTTGTATCATTTTTTAGGTAACCCTTATATGTGATATGATAGGATATGTGTCTTTCACTTTCCCACTTACTCCAAGTTGCGTGATTACTTCTAGACTCATCTATGGTGCTGCAAATGGCATTGTTTCATTTTTTCACTAGCTCATATTCCATCTGTACAGGTAGCAGTTCTTCTTTGTCCACCCATCTGTTGGTGGACTTTTTGGTTACTTCCATATCTTGGCTATTGTAATACTATGGAATGCAGATTTGCGTGGCTGTGTCCTTCCAATTCTGTCTTCTTAGTTTATAGGTCCAGGAATAGGTCTGCTGGATCATATGGTAGCTCAATGTTTACCTTTTAAAGGCACCTCTGTTCTGTTCTCCTTAGTGGCTCTTCCCAGGTTACGTCCCACTTAAAGTGCAGGGCATGTATTTCTTCCCAGCACCTTCAGGATTTATTCTTTGTAGTTTTTGCTCATGATTATTCTGAGTGGTGTGAGCTGATACCTCTTTGTGTTTGAATTTGCATGTGTTTCATAATGCATTGAAATTGAGCTTTAAGACATGTCCTTTTTATTTTTCCAGCTGTGATTAGAGCTTATTTCTTCAAAGTGTTTTCTTAAAGTATGTGTCACCATTTGAAATATTTTGGCCATTATCTCCTTCAAGACATTTTGAGGGTAGGTTTCATTTACAGCCCTGCAGTACTTGTTCATATGAAGTGACCATTAGCTCAGGCTTTAAACCTGCGTTTGCAGGTAACGGCCAGAGAGCGGCAGCCTTTCTACATTCCCCTTGCTGGTACTAGGGAAACAGACCTACCGGCCAGTGGTGTTCTTTGGTTATAAATTAGAGTGCAATGTGCCCGGATAAACCCACAAATGTTGATGTCTCCTTGCTTTTGTTTGTTTTTAAATTTAATTTATATTTATTATTAGAGTAATATTCCATTGTGTACGTGGACCATTTCTTCTTGGTGCATTCCTCGGTTGATGGACATTTTCATTGCTTCCAAGTGCTGGCTATGGTAAATCTTGCTGGCGTACAGGTTTGCCAGCCTGTGACTTTTTGTTTCTCATTTTCTCAGGTGATAGGCCAAGCAATGGTTGTGATTGATTGACTGGTAGCTCAATGTTTCCCTTTTCAAAGCACCTACACTGTGTTGTCATTAGTGGCTCTTTACATGTCCCCCCTTACAACCGAGGGTACGCATTTCTCCACACTCCCTTCACCGTTTATTTTTTGCAGCATTTTTCCTAATGGCCATTCTGACTGCTTTGAGCTGATAGGTTTTTGTAATATGGGTATGCATGTCATTAAATTTTTTTAAATTCGTCATATTCCTACCCCTTTTTCTTTTCTCTTAAAAGAAAAACCCGTGAGTACTATATAGCTCTTGAAATTGTCTTCTTCGAAGGTTGCCCTCTTGTGAAGTTTTTGGTCAATTTTTGACCCCAAAAATTTTCTGGAGGGCAGGTGTCATTTGCAGAACTGCAAGTTGGTGAAAATTTAGTGACCTTTTGCAGTGGGTTCAAAGCTGCTGTTGTGAGAAACGGCCACAAGGAGGTAGCATTTCTCCATTCCCCAATCTGGGTACTAGGGCAGCAGAGCCTTTCTGGAAGTCATTGTCCTAGGTTGTAAATTAGAATGGAATTTGCCAGGAGAAATCCCCATAAGTTTAGGTCTCATTACTTCTTCTTGGTTTTTAAAATTTTTTTAATCTGGGTAAAGTTTAGAATATTGTTTGTCCTAGGTGTACACAATCTGGTTCATTTGTACATTATGTATGTCTATTAATGTACAGATCCTCTTCCCATGTAAAATATTACAGTGTTCCGTCGACCTCCCTTGCTATATGTTCAGTCTTTTTCATACATGTATATAATATGTATTTGTATATGTATAGTAACACTAATCTTCATTTCTCAATTTCCCCCCTCCTTTCCTTTCAGATGAGCATAGTTTGTTTTCTAAGCCTGTGAGTGTCTTTCTCTTTGGAAATATGTTCATCTGTGTCAGTTATTAGATAATGCCATAAGTGATAATATAGGATATAGCTCTTTTGCTTTCCGACCTACTTCATGTTTTGTGATTATCCCCAGGCTCATCTATGGTGCCTCAAAGAGCAGTGCTTCAATGTTTTCCATGGCTAGTATTCCATTGTGTACGTGGACCACTTCTTCTTGGTGCATTCCTCTGTTGATGGACATTTTCGTTGCTTCCAAGGGTTGCCTATGGTAAATATTGCTGGAGTGCAGGATTGCCAGCCTGTGATTTTTGATTTTCATTTTCTCAGGTGATAGACCCAGCAGTGGGTATGATTGATTGACTGGTATGGTAGCTCGACGTTGACCTTTTCAAGGCAACTCAATTGTGCTTTCATTAGTGGCTCTTACCACGTCCCCCTTAGAATCGAGGATACGCATTTCTCCACAATCACGTCAGCATTTATTGTTTGCAGCATTTTTGTTGATGGCCGTTCTGACTGGAGTGAGCTGATAGGTTTTTGTAATTTGGGTTTACATGTCTGTAAAAATTCGTACAATTCATTATTTCTCCACAGCTTTTTCTTTTCTGTTAAAAGAAAAAAGCAAAAAATGGGACTATAATATACCTCTTCAAATTTTCTTTTTTGAAGATTGCACTCTAGAATGTTTTGGTCGAATTTCGACCTCAGTATTTTTTGGAGGGCACGTTTCATTTACAGAACTGCAATTGGTGAATATTTAGTGACCTTTTGCAGTGGGTTTAAAGCTGCTGTTGTGGGAAATGGCCACAAGGATGCAGCATTTCTACATTACAAAATCTGGGCAATAGGATATCAGAGCTGTTTTGGAAGTCGTTTGCCTAGGTTATATATTTGAATGGAATGTGCCAGGAAAACCCCCCATAAGTTTATGTCTCATTACTCCTAGTTCGTTGTTTTAATTTTTTCAATTGGGGTAATGGTTAGAATGTTGCTTGTGCAAGGTGTACACACTCTGGTTCATCTTCATATTCTATATACCTATTTATGTAGAGATCCTCTTCCCGTGTAAATTATTACAGAGTGTTTCGTAAACCTTCCTTGCTATATGGTCGGTCTCTTTGATATATGTATATAATATGTATTTGTATACATATGGTAATGCTAATCTTCATTTATCCATTCCCCCCACCTTTCCTTTTAGATAAGCATAGTTTTTTTTAATAAGTTTGTGATTGACTTTCTCTGTGGAAATATGTTCATTTGTGTCAGTTATTAGATAACGCCTATAAGTGATATCATAGGATATAGGACTTTTGCTTTCCGACTTACCTCATGTTCTGTGATTATCTCCAAGATCATCTCTGGTGCCTCAAAGAGCAGTGTTTCATTGTTTTCCATGTCTAGTATTCATTGTGTACACGGACCACTTCTTCTTTATCCTTTCATCTGTTGATGGACATTTTGGTTGCTTCACTGTCTTGTACATTGTGAATAAGGCTGCAGTACAGCTTTTGCAACCTGGGTCTTCTTCATTCTGGTCTTCTCAGGTGAGAGGCCCATTGGTTCACCTGCTGGATTGAATGGTACCTCAATATTTCCTTTTAAACGCAGCTCCTTTCTGTTCTCATTATTAGCGTTTAACCCTTTTACATCTCACCAGCAGCTAGAGGGCATACAGTTCTCTAAAACCTCTTCAGCATTTATTGCTTGTAGACTTTTTGCCAATGGTCAGTCGACTGGTGTGAGTTGAAAAGTTTTAGTAGATTAGATTGCATGAGTCTAACACTTCCTGAGGTTGAGCTTTAACCATTTTCCTTTCTTTAAAAAGAGAGTGAGTAAAACTTGCCTCTTCATACTATGTTCTTGAAAATTCTGCCTGTTTTGAATTTTTTTTTATCCATTCCCTACGTCAGCCAATTTTGGGGGCAGGTGTCCTTTAGAGCCCTGAGTCCTTGTGAATGGTAAGTGACCATTAGCTGTGGGTTAAAAGCTGCTCTTGCGGGAATCGGCCACAAGGCGGCAGCATTTCTGCTTTACCAAATCTGGTTACTAGGGCAACAGAGCCTTACTGGAAGTGGTGTTCTAGGTTGTCAATTAGAATGGAATGTGCGAGGAAAAAGCCCTTTAAGTGTATGTCTCCTTACTTCTTGTTGGTATTTTTAACTTAAATTTTATTTTTTATCACAGCAAACTTGATTACAATGTTTTGTTTGTTCTAGGTGTGCAAGATGTGGTTCTTTCACACATATACATATATCTATTCTTCTTTGGAGCCTTTTCCCATGTAGGTTATGACACAGTGTTGAGTAGTCTTCTCTTGGTATTGCGTCGGTCTTTGGTGATTATATATTTCACATGTGTTTCTATCTCTCTGTTAACCTCAATATGGTAATGTATCCAATCCTCACACCTTTCTATTTGGTGAACCATAAGATTTATTTATTTATTTTTTTTTATTTTTTTTTTTTATTTTTTTTAAAGTTTGTTAACATTCTGATTTTTTTTTAGAAATTCACGTTCTTTTATTTATTTATTTATTTATTTATTTATGACTGTGTTGGGTCTTCATTTCTGTGCGAGGGCTTTCTCTAGTTGTGGCAAGTGGGGACCACTCTTCATCGCGGTGCCCGGGCCTCTCACCATCGTGGCCTCTCTTGTTGTGGAGCACAGGCCCCAGACGCGCAGGCTCAGTAATTGTGGCTCACGGGCCCAGTTGCTCCGTGGCATGTGGGATCTTCCCAGACCAGGGCTCGAACCCCTGTCCCCTGCATTGGCAGGCAGATTCTCAACCACTGCGCCACCAGGGAAGCCCCAAGATTTTTAATGAATCTATGATAGTGTTTCTCTGTGGAAATATCTTTGTTTGTATCATTTTTTAGGTAACCCTTATATGTGATATGATAGGATATGTGTCTTTCACTTTCCCACTTACTCCAAGTTGCGTGATTACTTCTAGACTCATCTATGGTGCTGCAAATGGCATTGTTTCATTTTTTCACTAGCTCATATTCCATCTGTACAGGTAGCAGTTCTTCTTTGTCCACCCATCTGTTGGTGGACTTTTTGGTTACTTCCATATCTTGGCTATTGTAATACTATGGAATGCAGATTTGCGTGGCTGTGTCCTTCCAATTCTGTCTTCTTAGTTTATAGGTCCAGGAATAGGTCTGCTGGATCATATGGTAGCTCAATGTTTACCTTTTAAAGGCACCTCTGTTCTGTTCTCCTTAGTGGCTCTTCCCAGGTTACGTCCCACTTAAAGTGCAGGGCATGTATTTCTTCCCAGCACCTTCAGGATTTATTCTTTGTAGTTTTTGCTCATGATTATTCTGAGTGGTGTGAGCTGATACCTCTTTGTGTTTGAATTTGCATGTGTTTCATAATGCATTGAAATTGAGCTTTAAGACATGTCCTTTTTATTTTTCCAGCTGTGATTAGAGCTTATTTCTTCAAAGTGTTTTCTTAAAGTATGTGTCACCATTTGAAATATTTTGGCCATTATCTCCTTCAAGACATTTTGAGGGTAGGTTTCATTTACAGCCCTGCAGTACTTGTTCATATGAAGTGACCATTAGCTCAGGCTTTAAACCTGCGTTTGCAGGTAACGGCCAGAGAGCGGCAGCCTTTCTACATTCCCCTTGCTGGTACTAGGGAAACAGACCTACCGGCCAGTGGAGTTCTTTGGTTATAAATTAGAGTGCAATGTGCCCGGATAAACCCACAAATGTTGATGTCTCCTTGCTTTTGTTTGTTTTTAAATTTAATTTATATTTATTATTAGAGTAATATTCCATTGTGTACGTGGACCATTTCTTCTTGGTGCATTCCTCGGTTGATGGACATTTTCATTGCTTCCAAGTGCTGGCTATGGTAAATCTTGCTGGCGTACAGGTTTGCCAGCCTGTGACTTTTTGTTTCTCATTTTCTCAGGTGATAGGCCAAGCAGTGGTTGTGATTGATTGACTGGTAGCTCAATGTTTCCCTTTTCAAAGCACCTACACTGTGTTGTCATTAGTGGCTCTTTACATGTCCCCCCTTACAACCGAGGGTACGCATTTCTCCACACTCCCTTCACCGTTTATTTTTTGCAGCATTTTTCCTAATGGCCATTCTGACTGCTTTGAGCTGATAGGTTTTTGTAATATGGGTATGCATGTCATTAAATTTTTTTAAATTCGTCATATTCCTACCCCTTTTTCTTTTCTCTTAAAAGAAAAACCCGTGAGTACTATATAGCTCTTGAAATTGTCTTCTTCGAAGGTTGCCCTCTTGTGAAGTTTTTGGTCAATTTTTGACCCCAAAAATTTTCTGGAGGGCAGGTGTCATTTGCAGAACTGCAAGTTGGTGAAAATTTAGTGACCTTTTGCAGTGGGTTCAAAGCTGCTGTTGTGAGAAACGGCCACAAGGAGGTAGCATTTCTCCATTCCCCAATCTGGGTACTAGGGCAGCAGAGCCTTTCTGGAAGTCATTGTCCTAGGTTGTAAATTAGAATGGAATGTGCCAGGAGAAATCCCCATAAGTTTATGTCTCATTACTTCTTTTTGGTTTTTAAAATTTTTTTTAATCTGGGTAATGTTTAGAATATTGTTTGTCCTAGGTGTACACAATCTGGTTCATTTGTACATTATGTATGTCTATTAATGTACAGATCCTCTTCCCATGTAAAATATTACAATGTTCCGTCGACCTCCCTTGCTATATGTTCGGTCTTTTTGATACATGTATATAATATGTATTTGTATATGTAGAGTAACACTAATCTTCCTTTCTCAATTTCCCCCCTCCTTTCCTTTCAGATGAGCATAGTTTGTTTTCTAAGCCTGTGAGTGTCTTTCTCTTTGGAAATATGTTCATCTGTGTCAGTTATTAGATAATGCCATAAGTGATAATATAGGATATAGGTGTTTTGCTTTCTGACCTACTTCATGTTTTGTGATTATCTCCAGGCTCATCTATGGTGCCGCAAAGAGCAGTGCTTCAATGTTTTCCATGGCTAATATTCCATTGTGTACATGGACCACTTCTTCTTGGTGCATTCCTCTGTTGATGGACATTTTCGTTGCTTCCAAGGGTTGCCTATGGTAAATATTGCTGGAGTGCAGGATTGCCAGCCTGTGATTTTTGATTTTCATTTTCTCAGGTGATACACCCAGCAATGGGTATGATTGATTGACTGGTATGGTAGGTCAAAGTTTACCTTTTCAAGGCACCTCAATTGTGCTTTCATTAGTGGCTCTTACCACGTCCCCCTTAGAATCGAGGGTACGCATTTCTCCACAATCACGTCAGCATTTATTGTTTGCAGCATTTTTGTTGATGGCCGTTCTGACTGGAGTGAGCTGATAGGTTTTTGTAATTTGGGTTTACATGTCTGTAAAAATTCGTACAATTCATTATTTCTCCACAGCTTTTTCTTTTCTGTTAAAAGAAAAAAGCAAAAAATGGGACTATAATATACCTCTTCAAATTTTCTTTTTTGAAGATTGCACTCTAGAATGTTTTGGTCGAATTTCGACCTCAGTATTTTTTGGAGGGCACGTTTCATTTACAGAACTGCAATTGGTGAATATTTAGTGACCTTTTGCAGTGGGTTTAAAGCTGCTGTTGTGGGAAATGGCCACAAGGATGCAGCATTTCTACATTACAAAATCTGGGCAATAGGATATCAGAGCTGTTTTGGAAGTCGTTTGCCTAGGTTATATATTTGAATGGAATGTGCCAGGAAAACCCCCCATAAGTTTATGTCTCATTACTCCTAGTTCGTTGTTTTAATTTTTTCAATTGGGGTAATGGTTAGAATGTTGCTTGTGCAAGGTGTACACACTCTGGTTCATCTTCATATTCTATATACCTATTTATGTAGAGATCCTCTTCCCGTGTAAATTATTACAGAGTGTTTCGTAAACCTTCCTTGCTATATGGTCGGTCTCTTTGATATATGTATATAATATGTATTTGTATACATATGGTAATGCTAATCTTCATTTATCCATTCCCCCCACCTTTCCTTTTAGATAAGCATAGTTTTTTTTAATAAGTTTGTGATTGACTTTCTCTGTGGAAATATGTTCATTTGTGTCAGTTATTAGATAACGCCTATAAGTGATATCATAGGATATAGGACTTTTGCTTTCCGACTTACCTCATGTTCTGTGATTATCTCCAAGATCATCTCTGGTGCCTCAAAGAGCAGTGTTTCATTGTTTTCCATGTCTAGTATTCATTGTGTACACGGACCACTTCTTCTTTATCCTTTCATCTGTTGATGGACATTTTGGTTGCTTCACTGTCTTGTACATTGTGAATAAGGCTGCAGTACAGCTTTTGCAACCTGGGTCTTCTTCATTCTGGTCTTCTCAGGTGAGAGGCCCATTGGTTCACCTGCTGGATTGAATGGTACCTCAATATTTCCTTTTAAACGCAGCTCCTTTCTGTTCTCATTATTAGCGTTTAACCCTTTTACATCTCACCAGCAGCTAGAGGGCATACAGTTCTCTAAAACCTCTTCAGCATTTATTGCTTGTAGACTTTTTGCCAATGGTCAGTCGACTGGTGTGAGTTGAAAAGTTTTAGTAGATTAGATTGCATGAGTCTAACACTTCCTGAGGTTGAGCTTTAACCATTTTCCTTTCTTTAAAAAGAGAGTGAGTAAAACTTGCCTCTTCATACTATGTTCTTGAAAATTCTGCCTGTTTTGAATTTTTTTTTATCCATTCCCTACGTCAGCCAATTTTGGGGGCAGGTGTCCTTTAGAGCCCTGAGTCCTTGTGAATGGTAAGTGACCATTAGCTGTGGGTTAAAAGCTGCTCTTGCGGGAATCGGCCACAAGGCGGCAGCATTTCTGCTTTACCAAATCTGGTTACTAGGGCAACAGAGCCTTACTGGAAGTGGTGTTCTAGGTTGTCAATTAGAATGGAATGTGCGAGGAAAAAGCCCTTTAAGTGTATGTCTCCTTACTTCTTGTTGGTATTTTTAACTTAAATTTTATTTTTTATCACAGCAAACTTGATTACAATGTTTTGTTTGTTCTAGGTGTGCAAGATGTGGTTCTTTCACACATATACATATATCTATTCTTCTTTGGAGCCTTTTCCCATGTAGGTTATGACACAGTGTTGAGTAGTCTTCTCTTGGTATTGCGTCGGTCTTTGGTGATTATATATTTCACATGTGTTTCTATCTCTCTGTTAACCTCAATATGGTAATGTATCCAATCCTCACACCTTTCTATTTGGTGAACCATAAGATTTATTTATTTATTTTTTTTTATTTTTTTTTTTTATTTTTTTTAAAGTTTGTTAACATTCTGATTTTTTTTTAGAAATTCACGTTCTTTTATTTATTTATTTATTTATTTATTTATGACTGTGTTGGGTCTTCATTTCTGTGCGAGGGCTTTCTCTAGTTGTGGCAAGTGGGGACCACTCTTCATCGCGGTGCCCGGGCCTCTCACCATCGTGGCCTCTCTTGTTGTGGAGCACAGGCCCCAGACGCGCAGGCTCAGTAATTGTGGCTCACGGGCCCAGTTGCTCCGTGGCATGTGGGATCTTCCCAGACCAGGGCTCGAACCCCTGTCCCCTGCATTGGCAGGCAGATTCTCAACCACTGCGCCACCAGGGAAGCCCCAAGATTTTTAATGAATCTATGATAGTGTTTCTCTGTGGAAATATCTTTGTTTGTATCATTTTTTAGGTAACCCTTATATGTGATATGATAGGATATGTGTCTTTCACTTTCCCACTTACTCCAAGTTGCGTGATTACTTCTAGACTCATCTATGGTGCTGCAAATGGCATTGTTTCATTTTTTCACTAGCTCATATTCCATCTGTACAGGTAGCAGTTCTTCTTTGTCCACCCATCTGTTGGTGGACTTTTTGGTTACTTCCATATCTTGGCTATTGTAATACTATGGAATGCAGATTTGCGTGGCTGTGTCCTTCCAATTCTGTCTTCTTAGTTTATAGGTCCAGGAATAGGTCTGCTGGATCATATGGTAGCTCAATGTTTACCTTTTAAAGGCACCTCTGTTCTGTTCTCCTTAGTGGCTCTTCCCAGGTTACGTCCCACTTAAAGTGCAGGGCATGTATTTCTTCCCAGCACCTTCAGGATTTATTCTTTGTAGTTTTTGCTCATGATTATTCTGAGTGGTGTGAGCTGATACCTCTTTGTGTTTGAATTTGCATGTGTTTCATAATGCATTGAAATTGAGCTTTAAGACATGTCCTTTTTATTTTTCCAGCTGTGATTAGAGCTTATTTCTTCAAAGTGTTTTCTTAAAGTATGTGTCACCATTTGAAATATTTTGGCCATTATCTCCTTCAAGACATTTTGAGGGTAGGTTTCATTTACAGCCCTGCAGTACTTGTTCATATGAAGTGACCATTAGCTCAGGCTTTAAACCTGCGTTTGCAGGTAACGGCCAGAGAGCGGCAGCCTTTCTACATTCCCCTTGCTGGTACTAGGGAAACAGACCTACCGGCCAGTGGTGTTCTTTGGTTATAAATTAGAGTGCAATGTGCCCGGATAAACCCACAAATGTTGATGTCTCCTTGCTTTTGTTTGTTTTTAAATTTAATTTATATTTATTATTAGAGTAATATTCCATTGTGTACGTGGACCATTTCTTCTTGGTGCATTCCTCGGTTGATGGACATTTTCATTGCTTCCAAGTGCTGGCTATGGTAAATCTTGCTGGCGTACAGGTTTGCCAGCCTGTGACTTTTTGTTTCTCATTTTCTCAGGTGATAGGCCAAGCAATGGTTGTGATTGATTGACTGGTAGCTCAATGTTTCCCTTTTCAAAGCACCTACACTGTGTTGTCATTAGTGGCTCTTTACATGTCCCCCCTTACAACCGAGGGTACGCATTTCTCCACACTCCCTTCACCGTTTATTTTTTGCAGCATTTTTCCTAATGGCCATTCTGACTGCTTTGAGCTGATAGGTTTTTGTAATATGGGTATGCATGTCATTAAATTTTTTTAAATTCGTCATATTCCTACCCCTTTTTCTTTTCTCTTAAAAGAAAAACCCGTGAGTACTATATAGCTCTTGAAATTGTCTTCTTCGAAGGTTGCCCTCTTGTGAAGTTTTTGGTCAATTTTTGACCCCAAAAATTTTCTGGAGGGCAGGTGTCATTTGCAGAACTGCAAGTTGGTGAAAATTTAGTGACCTTTTGCAGTGGGTTCAAAGCTGCTGTTGTGAGAAACGGCCACAAGGAGGTAGCATTTCTCCATTCCCCAATCTGGGTACTAGGGCAGCAGAGCCTTTCTGGAAGTCATTGTCCTAGGTTGTAAATTAGAATGGAATTTGCCAGGAGAAATCCCCATAAGTTTAGGTCTCATTACTTCTTCTTGGTTTTTAAAATTTTTTTAATCTGGGTAAAGTTTAGAATATTGTTTGTCCTAGGTGTACACAATCTGGTTCATTTGTACATTATGTATGTCTATTAATGTACAGATCCTCTTCCCATGTAAAATATTACAGTGTTCCGTCGACCTCCCTTGCTATATGTTCAGTCTTTTTCATACATGTATATAATATGTATTTGTATATGTATAGTAACACTAATCTTCATTTCTCAATTTCCCCCCTCCTTTCCTTTCAGATGAGCATAGTTTGTTTTCTAAGCCTGTGAGTGTCTTTCTCTTTGGAAATATGTTCATCTGTGTCAGTTATTAGATAATGCCATAAGTGATAATATAGGATATAGCTCTTTTGCTTTCCGACCTACTTCATGTTTTGTGATTATCCCCAGGCTCATCTATGGTGCCTCAAAGAGCAGTGCTTCAATGTTTTCCATGGCTAGTATTCCATTGTGTACGTGGACCACTTCTTCTTGGTGCATTCCTCTGTTGATGGACATTTTCGTTGCTTCCAAGGGTTGCCTATGGTAAATATTGCTGGAGTGCAGGATTGCCAGCCTGTGATTTTTGATTTTCATTTTCTCAGGTGATAGACCCAGCAGTGGGTATGATTGATTGACTGGTATGGTAGCTCGACGTTGACCTTTTCAAGGCAACTCAATTGTGCTTTCATTAGTGGCTCTTACCACGTCCCCCTTAGAATCGAGGATACGCATTTCTCCACAATCACGTCAGCATTTATTGTTTGCAGCATTTTTGTTGATGGCCGTTCTGACTGGAGTGAGCTGATAGGTTTTTGTAATTTGGGTTTACATGTCTGTAAAAATTCGTACAATTCATTATTTCTCCACAGCTTTTTCTTTTCTGTTAAAAGAAAAAAGCAAAAAATGGGACTATAATATACCTCTTCAAATTTTCTTTTTTGAAGATTGCACTCTAGAATGTTTTGGTCGAATTTCGACCTCAGTATTTTTTGGAGGGCACGTTTCATTTACAGAACTGCAATTGGTGAATATTTAGTGACCTTTTGCAGTGGGTTTAAAGCTGCTGTTGTGGGAAATGGCCACAAGGATGCAGCATTTCTACATTACAAAATCTGGGCAATAGGATATCAGAGCTGTTTTGGAAGTCGTTTGCCTAGGTTATATATTTGAATGGAATGTGCCAGGAAAACCCCCCATAAGTTTATGTCTCATTACTCCTAGTTCGTTGTTTTAATTTTTTCAATTGGGGTAATGGTTAGAATGTTGCTTGTGCAAGGTGTACACACTCTGGTTCATCTTCATATTCTATATACCTATTTATGTAGAGATCCTCTTCCCGTGTAAATTATTACAGAGTGTTTCGTAAACCTTCCTTGCTATATGGTCGGTCTCTTTGATATATGTATATAATATGTATTTGTATACATATGGTAATGCTAATCTTCATTTATCCATTCCCCCCACCTTTCCTTTTAGATAAGCATAGTTTTTTTTAATAAGTTTGTGATTGACTTTCTCTGTGGAAATATGTTCATTTGTGTCAGTTATTAGATAACGCCTATAAGTGATATCATAGGATATAGGACTTTTGCTTTCCGACTTACCTCATGTTCTGTGATTATCTCCAAGATCATCTCTGGTGCCTCAAAGAGCAGTGTTTCATTGTTTTCCATGTCTAGTATTCATTGTGTACACGGACCACTTCTTCTTTATCCTTTCATCTGTTGATGGACATTTTGGTTGCTTCACTGTCTTGTACATTGTGAATAAGGCTGCAGTACAGCTTTTGCAACCTGGGTCTTCTTCATTCTGGTCTTCTCAGGTGAGAGGCCCATTGGTTCACCTGCTGGATTGAATGGTACCTCAATATTTCCTTTTAAACGCAGCTCCTTTCTGTTCTCATTATTAGCGTTTAACCCTTTTACATCTCACCAGCAGCTAGAGGGCATACAGTTCTCTAAAACCTCTTCAGCATTTATTGCTTGTAGACTTTTTGCCAATGGTCAGTCGACTGGTGTGAGTTGAAAAGTTTTAGTAGATTAGATTGCATGAGTCTAACACTTCCTGAGGTTGAGCTTTAACCATTTTCCTTTCTTTAAAAAGAGAGTGAGTAAAACTTGCCTCTTCATACTATGTTCTTGAAAATTCTGCCTGTTTTGAATTTTTTTTTATCCATTCCCTACGTCAGCCAATTTTGGGGGCAGGTGTCCTTTAGAGCCCTGAGTCCTTGTGAATGGTAAGTGACCATTAGCTGTGGGTTAAAAGCTGCTCTTGCGGGAATCGGCCACAAGGCGGCAGCATTTCTGCTTTACCAAATCTGGTTACTAGGGCAACAGAGCCTTACTGGAAGTGGTGTTCTAGGTTGTCAATTAGAATGGAATGTGCGAGGAAAAAGCCCTTTAAGTGTATGTCTCCTTACTTCTTGTTGGTATTTTTAACTTAAATTTTATTTTTTATCACAGCAAACTTGATTACAATGTTTTGTTTGTTCTAGGTGTGCAAGATGTGGTTCTTTCACACATATACATATATCTATTCTTCTTTGGAGCCTTTTCCCATGTAGGTTATGACACAGTGTTGAGTAGTCTTCTCTTGGTATTGCGTAGGTCTTTGGTGATTATATATTTCACATGTGTTTCTATCTCTCTGTTAACCTCAATATGGTAATGTATCCAATCCTCACACCTTTCTATTTGGTGAACCATAAGATTTATTTATTTATTTATTTATTTTTTTTATTTATTTTTTTTAAAGTTTGTTAACATTCTGATTTTTTTAAGAAATTCACGTTCTTTTATTTATTTATTTATTTATTTATTTATGACTGTGTTGGGTCTTCATTTCTGTGCGAGGGCTTTCTCTAGTTGTGGCAAGTGGGGACCACTCTTCATCGCGGTGCCCGGGCCTCTCACCATCGTGGCCTCTCTTGTTGTGGAGCACAGGCCCCAGACGCGCAGGCTCAGTAATTGTGGCTCACGGGCCCAGTTGCTCCGTGGCATGTGGGATCTTCCCAGACCAGGGCTCGAACCCCTGTCCCCTGCATTGGCAGGCAGATTCTCAACCACTGCGCCACCAGGGAAGCCCCAAGATTTTTAATGAATCTATGATAGTGTTTCTCTGTGGAAATATCTTTGTTTGTATCATGTTTTAGGTAACCCTTATATGTGATATGATAGGATATGTGTCTTTCACTTTCCCACTTACTCCAAGTTGCGTGATTACTTCTAGACTCATCTATGGTGCTGCAAATGGCATTGTTTCATTTTTTCACTAGCTCATATTCCATCTGTACAGGTAGCAGTTCTTCTTTGTCCACCCATCTGTTGGTGGACTTTTTGGTTACTTCCATATCTTGGCTATTGTAATACTATGGAATGCAGATTTGCGTGGCTGTGTCCTTCCAATTCTGTCTTCTTAGTTTATAGGTCCAGGAATAGGTCTGCTGGATCATATGGTAGCTCAATGTTTACCTTTTAAAGGCACCTCTGTTCTGTTCTCCTTAGTGGCTCTTCCCAGGTTACGTCCCACTTAAAGTGCAGGGCATGTATTTCTTCCCAGCACCTTCAGGATTTATTCTTTGTAGTTTTTGCTCATGATTATTCTGAGTGGTGTGAGCTGATACCTCTTTGTGTTTGAATTTGCATGTGTTTCATAATGCATTGAAATTGAGCTTTAAGACATGTCCTTTTTATTTTTCCAGCTGTGATTAGAGCTTATTTCTTCAAAGTGTTTTCTTAAAGTATGTGTCACCATTTGAAATATTTTGGCCATTATCTCCTTCAAGACATTTTGAGGGTAGGTTTCATTTACAGCCCTGCAGTACTTGTTCATATGAAGTGACCATTAGCTCAGGCTTTAAACCTGCGTTTGCAGGTAACGGCCAGAGAGCGGCAGCCTTTCTACATTCCCCTTGCTGGTACTAGGGAAACAGACCTACCGGCCAGTGGAGTTCTTTGGTTATAAATTAGAGTGCAATGTGCCCGGATAAACCCACAAATGTTGATGTCTCCTTGCTTTTGTTTGTTTTTAAATTTAATTTATATTTATTATTAGAGTAATATTCCATTGTGTACGTGGACCATTTCTTCTTGGTGCATTCCTCGGTTGATGGACATTTTCATTGCTTCCAAGTGCTGGCTATGGTAAATCTTGCTGGCGTACAGGTTTGCCAGCCTGTGACTTTTTGTTTCTCATTTTCTCAGGTGATAGGCCAAGCAGTGGTTGTGATTGATTGACTGGTAGCTCAATGTTTCCCTTTTCAAAGCACCTACACTGTGTTGTCATTAGTGGCTCTTTACATGTCCCCCCTTACAACCGAGGGTACGCATTTCTCCACACTCCCTTCACCGTTTATTTTTTGCAGCATTTTTCCTAATGGCCATTCTGACTGCTTTGAGCTGATAGGTTTTTGTAATATGGGTATGCATGTCATTAAATTTTTTTAAATTCGTCATATTCCTACCCCTTTTTCTTTTCTCTTAAAAGAAAAACCCGTGAGTACTATATAGCTCTTGAAATTGTCTTCTTCGAAGGTTGCCCTCTTGTGAAGTTTTTGGTCAATTTTTGACCCCAAAAATTTTCTGGAGGGCAGGTGTCATTTGCAGAACTGCAAGTTGGTGAAAATTTAGTGACCTTTTGCAGTGGGTTCAAAGCTGCTGTTGTGAGAAACGGCCACAAGGAGGTAGCATTTCTCCATTCCCCAATCTGGGTACTAGGGCAGCAGAGCCTTTCTGGAAGTCATTGTCCTAGGTTGTAAATTAGAATGGAATGTGCCAGGAGAAATCCCCATAAGTTTATGTCTCATTACTTCTTTTTGGTTTTTAAAATTTTTTTTAATCTGGGTAATGTTTAGAATATTGTTTGTCCTAGGTGTACACAATCTGGTTCATTTGTACATTATGTATGTCTATTAATGTACAGATCCTCTTCCCATGTAAAATATTACAATGTTCCGTCGACCTCCCTTGCTATATGTTCGGTCTTTTTGATACATGTATATAATATGTATTTGTATATGTAGAGTAACACTAATCTTCCTTTCTCAATTTCCCCCCTCCTTTCCTTTCAGATGAGCATAGTTTGTTTTCTAAGCCTGTGAGTGTCTTTCTCTTTGGAAATATGTTCATCTGTGTCAGTTATTAGATAATGCCATAAGTGATAATATAGGATATAGGTGTTTTGCTTTCTGACCTACTTCATGTTTTGTGATTATCTCCAGGCTCATCTATGGTGCCGCAAAGAGCAGTGCTTCAATGTTTTCCATGGCTAATATTCCATTGTGTACATGGACCACTTCTTCTTGGTGCATTCCTCTGTTGATGGACATTTTCGTTGCTTCCAAGGGTTGCCTATGGTAAATATTGCTGGAGTGCAGGATTGCCAGCCTGTGATTTTTGATTTTCATTTTCTCAGGTGATACACCCAGCAATGGGTATGATTGATTGACTGGTATGGTAGGTCAAAGTTTACCTTTTCAAGGCACCTCAATTGTGCTTTCATTAGTGGCTCTTACCACGTCCCCCTTAGAATCGAGGGTACGCATTTCTCCACAATCACGTCAGCATTTATTGTTTGCAGCATTTTTGTTGATGGCCGTTCTGACTGGAGTGAGCTGATAGGTTTTTGTAATTTGGGTTTACATGTCTGTAAAAATTCGTACAATTCATTATTTCTCCACAGCTTTTTCTTTTCTGTTAAAAGAAAAAAGCAAAAAATGGGACTATAATATACCTCTTCAAATTTTCTTTTTTGAAGATTGCACTCTAGAATGTTTTGGTCGAATTTCGACCTCAGTATTTTTTGGAGGGCACGTTTCATTTACAGAACTGCAATTGGTGAATATTTAGTGACCTTTTGCAGTGGGTTTAAAGCTGCTGTTGTGGGAAATGGCCACAAGGATGCAGCATTTCTACATTACAAAATCTGGGCAATAGGATATCAGAGCTGTTTTGGAAGTCGTTTGCCTAGGTTATATATTTGAATGGAATGTGCCAGGAAAACCCCCCATAAGTTTATGTCTCATTACTCCTAGTTCGTTGTTTTAATTTTTTCAATTGGGGTAATGGTTAGAATGTTGCTTGTGCAAGGTGTACACACTCTGGTTCATCTTCATATTCTATATACCTATTTATGTAGAGATCCTCTTCCCGTGTAAATTATTACAGAGTGTTTCGTAAACCTTCCTTGCTATATGGTCGGTCTCTTTG
Organism: Balaenoptera physalus; assembly: GCF_965194825.1. NCBI lineage: Eukaryota > Metazoa > Chordata > Mammalia > Artiodactyla > Balaenopteridae > Balaenoptera > Balaenoptera physalus. Next base: position 739,730 of record NW_028126504.1, read on the forward strand.
ATATATGTATATAATATGTATTTGTATACATATGGTAATGCTAATCTTCATTTATCCATTCCCCCCACCTTTCCTTTTAGATAAGCATAGTTTTTTTTAATAAGTTTGTGATTGACTTTCTCTGTGGAAATATGTTCATTTGTGTCAGTTATTAGATAACGCCTATAAGTGATATCATAGGATATAGGACTTTTGCTTTCCGACTTACCTCATGTTCTGTGATTATCTCCAAGATCATCTCTGGTGCCTCAAAGAGCAGTGTTTCATTGTTTTCCATGTCTAGTATTCATTGTGTACACGGACCACTTCTTCTTTATCCTTTCATCTGTTGATGGACATTTTGGTTGCTTCACTGTCTTGTACATTGTGAATAAGGCTGCAGTACAGCTTTTGCAACCTGGGTCTTCTTCATTCTGGTCTTCTCAGGTGAGAGGCCCATTGGTTCACCTGCTGGATTGAATGGTACCTCAATATTTCCTTTTAAACGCAGCTCCTTTCTGTTCTCATTATTAGCGTTTAACCCTTTTACATCTCACCAGCAGCTAGAGGGCATACAGTTCTCTAAAACCTCTTCAGCATTTATTGCTTGTAGACTTTTTGCCAATGGTCAGTCGACTGGTGTGAGTTGAAAAGTTTTAGTAGATTAGATTGCATGAGTCTAACACTTCCTGAGGTTGAGCTTTAACCATTTTCCTTTCTTTAAAAAGAGAGTGAGTAAAACTTGCCTCTTCATACTATGTTCTTGAAAATTCTGCCTGTTTTGAATTTTTTTTTATCCATTCCCTACGTCAGCCAATTTTGGGGGCAGGTGTCCTTTAGAGCCCTGAGTCCTTGTGAATGGTAAGTGACCATTAGCTGTGGGTTAAAAGCTGCTCTTGCGGGAATCGGCCACAAGGCGGCAGCATTTCTGCTTTACCAAATCTGGTTACTAGGGCAACAGAGCCTTACTGGAAGTGGTGTTCTAGGTTGTCAATTAGAATGGAATGTGCGAGGAAAAAGCCCTTTAAGTGTATGTCTCCTTACTTCTTGTTGGTATTTTTAACTTAAATTTTATTTTTTATCACAGCAAACTTGATTACAATGTTTTGTTTGTTCTAGGTGTGCAAGATGTGGTTCTTTCACACATATACATATATCTATTCTTCTTTGGAGCCTTTTCCCATGTAGGTTATGACACAGTGTTGAGTAGTCTTCTCTTGGTATTGCGTCGGTCTTTGGTGATTATATATTTCACATGTGTTTCTATCTCTCTGTTAACCTCAATATGGTAATGTATCCAATCCTCACACCTTTCTATTTGGTGAACCATAAGATTTATTTATTTATTTTTTTTTATTTTTTTTTTTTATTTTTTTTAAAGTTTGTTAACATTCTGATTTTTTTTTAGAAATTCACGTTCTTTTATTTATTTATTTATTTATTTATTTATGACTGTGTTGGGTCTTCATTTCTGTGCGAGGGCTTTCTCTAGTTGTGGCAAGTGGGGACCACTCTTCATCGCGGTGCCCGGGCCTCTCACCATCGTGGCCTCTCTTGTTGTGGAGCACAGGCCCCAGACGCGCAGGCTCAGTAATTGTGGCTCACGGGCCCAGTTGCTCCGTGGCATGTGGGATCTTCCCAGACCAGGGCTCGAACCCCTGTCCCCTGCATTGGCAGGCAGATTCTCAACCACTGCGCCACCAGGGAAGCCCCAAGATTTTTAATGAATCTATGATAGTGTTTCTCTGTGGAAATATCTTTGTTTGTATCATTTTTTAGGTAACCCTTATATGTGATATGATAGGATATGTGTCTTTCACTTTCCCACTTACTCCAAGTTGCGTGATTACTTCTAGACTCATCTATGGTGCTGCAAATGGCATTGTTTCATTTTTTCACTAGCTCATATTCCATCTGTACAGGTAGCAGTTCTTCTTTGTCCACCCATCTGTTGGTGGACTTTTTGGTTACTTCCATATCTTGGCTATTGTAATACTATGGAATGCAGATTTGCGTGGCTGTGTCCTTCCAATTCTGTCTTCTTAGTTTATAGGTCCAGGAATAGGTCTGCTGGATCATATGGTAGCTCAATGTTTACCTTTTAAAGGCACCTCTGTTCTGTTCTCCTTAGTGGCTCTTCCCAGGTTACGTCCCACTTAAAGTGCAGGGCATGTATTTCTTCCCAGCACCTTCAGGATTTATTCTTTGTAGTTTTTGCTCATGATTATTCTGAGTGGTGTGAGCTGATACCTCTTTGTGTTTGAATTTGCATGTGTTTCATAATGCATTGAAATTGAGCTTTAAGACATGTCCTTTTTATTTTTCCAGCTGTGATTAGAGCTTATTTCTTCAAAGTGTTTTCTTAAAGTATGTGTCACCATTTGAAATATTTTGGCCATTATCTCCTTCAAGACATTTTGAGGGTAGGTTTCATTTACAGCCCTGCAGTACTTGTTCATATGAAGTGACCATTAGCTCAGGCTTTAAACCTGCGTTTGCAGGTAACGGCCAGAGAGCGGCAGCCTTTCTACATTCCCCTTGCTGGTACTAGGGAAACAGACCTACCGGCCAGTGGTGTTCTTTGGTTATAAATTAGAGTGCAATGTGCCCGGATAAACCCACAAATGTTGATGTCTCCTTGCTTTTGTTTGTTTTTAAATTTAATTTATATTTATTATTAGAGTAATATTCCATTGTGTACGTGGACCATTTCTTCTTGGTGCATTCCTCGGTTGATGGACATTTTCATTGCTTCCAAGTGCTGGCTATGGTAAATCTTGCTGGCGTACAGGTTTGCCAGCCTGTGACTTTTTGTTTCTCATTTTCTCAGGTGATAGGCCAAGCAGTGGTTGTGATTGATTGACTGGTAGCTCAATGTTTCCCTTTTCAAAGCACCTACACTGTGTTGTCATTAGTGGCTCTTTACATGTCCCCCCTTACAACCGAGGGTACGCATTTCTCCACACTCCCTTCACCGTTTATTTTTTGCAGCATTTTTCCTAATGGCCATTCTGACTGCTTTGAGCTGATAGGTTTTTGTAATATGGGTATGCATGTCATTAAATTTTTTTAAATTCGTCATATTCCTACCCCTTTTTCTTTTCTCTTAAAAGAAAAACCCGTGAGTACTATATAGCTCTTGAAATTGTCTTCTTCGAAGGTTGCCCTCTTGTGAAGTTTTTGGTCAATTTTTGACCCCAAAAATTTTCTGGAGGGCAGGTGTCATTTGCAGAACTGCAAGTTGGTGAAAATTTAGTGACCTTTTGCAGTGGGTTCAAAGCTGCTGTTGTGAGAAACGGCCACAAGGAGGTAGCATTTCTCCATTCCCCAATCTGGGTACTAGGGCAGCAGAGCCTTTCTGGAAGTCATTGTCCTAGGTTGTAAATTAGAATGGAATGTGCCAGGAGAAATCCCCATAAGTTTATGTCTCATTACTTCTTTTTGGTTTTTAAAATTTTTTTTAATCTGGGTAATGTTTAGAATATTGTTTGTCCTAGGTGTACACAATCTGGTTCATTTGTACATTATGTATGTCTATTAATGTACAGATCCTCTTCCCATGTAAAATATTACAATGTTCCGTCGACCTCCCTTGCTATATGTTCGGTCTTTTTGATACATGTATATAATATGTATTTGTATATGTAGAGTAACACTAATCTTCCTTTCTCAATTTCCCCCCTCCTTTCCTTTCAGATGAGCATAGTTTGTTTTCTAAGCCTGTGAGTGTCTTTCTCTTTGGAAATATGTTCATCTGTGTCAGTTATTAGATAATGCCATAAGTGATAATATAGGATATAGGTGTTTTGCTTTCCGACCTACTTCATGTTTTGTGATTATCTCCAGGCTCATCTATGGTGCCGCAAAGAGCAGTGCTTCAATGTTTTCCATGGCTAATATTCCATTGTGTACATGGACCACTTCTTCTTGGTGCATTCCTCTGTTGATGGACATTTTCGTTGCTTCCAAGGGTTGCCTATGGTAAATATTGCTGGAGTGCAGGATTGCCAGCCTGTGATTTTTGATTTTCATTTTCTCAGGTGATACACCCAGCAATGGGTATGATTGATTGACTGGTATGGTAGGTCAAAGTTTACCTTTTCAAGGCACCTCAATTGTGCTTTCATTAGTGGCTCTTACCACGTCCCCCTTAGAATCGAGGGTACGCATTTCTCCACAATCACGTCAGCATTTATTGTTTGCAGCATTTTTGTTGATGGCCGTTCTGACTGGAGTGAGCTGATAGGTTTTTGTAATTTGGGTTTACATGTCTGTAAAAATTCGTACAATTCATTATTTCTCCACAGCTTTTTCTTTTCTGTTAAAAGAAAAAAGCAAAAAATGGGACTATAATATACCTCTTCAAATTTTCTTTTTTGAAGATTGCACTCTAGAATGTTTTGGTCGAATTTCGACCTCAGTATTTTTTGGAGGGCACGTTTCATTTACAGAACTGCAATTGGTGAATATTTAGTGACCTTTTGCAGTGGGTTTAAAGCTGCTGTTGTGGGAAATGGCCACAAGGATGCAGCATTTCTACATTACAAAATCTGGGCAATAGGATATCAGAGCTGTTTTGGAAGTCGTTTGCCTAGGTTATATATTTGAATGGAATGTGCCAGGAAAACCCCCCATAAGTTTATGTCTCATTACTCCTAGTTCGTTGTTTTAATTTTTTCAATTGGGGTAATGGTTAGAATGTTGCTTGTGCAAGGTGTACACACTCTGGTTCATCTTCATATTCTATATACCTATTTATGTAGAGATCCTCTTCCCGTGTAAATTATTACAGAGTGTTTCGTAAACCTTCCTTGCTATATGGTCGGTCTCTTTGATATATGTATATAATATGTATTTGTATACATATGGTAATGCTAATCTTCATTTATCCATTCCCCCCACCTTTCCTTTTAGATAAGCATAGTTTTTTTTAATAAGTTTGTGATTGACTTTCTCTGTGGAAATATGTTCATTTGTGTCAGTTATTAGATAACGCCTATAAGTGATATCATAGGATATAGGACTTTTGCTTTCCGACTTACCTCATGTTCTGTGATTATCTCCAAGATCATCTCTGGTGCCTCAAAGAGCAGTGTTTCATTGTTTTCCATGTCTAGTATTCATTGTGTACACGGACCACTTCTTCTTTATCCTTTCATCTGTTGATGGACATTTTGGTTGCTTCACTGTCTTGTACATTGTGAATAAGGCTGCAGTACAGCTTTTGCAACCTGGGTCTTCTTCATTCTGGTCTTCTCAGGTGAGAGGCCCATTGGTTCACCTGCTGGATTGAATGGTACCTCAATATTTCCTTTTAAACGCAGCTCCTTTCTGTTCTCATTATTAGCGTTTAACCCTTTTACATCTCACCAGCAGCTAGAGGGCATACAGTTCTCTAAAACCTCTTCAGCATTTATTGCTTGTAGACTTTTTGCCAATGGTCAGTCGACTGGTGTGAGTTGAAAAGTTTTAGTAGATTAGATTGCATGAGTCTAACACTTCCTGAGGTTGAGCTTTAACCATTTTCCTTTCTTTAAAAAGAGAGTGAGTAAAACTTGCCTCTTCATACTATGTTCTTGAAAATTCTGCCTGTTTTGAATTTTTTTTTATCCATTCCCTACGTCAGCCAATTTTGGGGGCAGGTGTCCTTTAGAGCCCTGAGTCCTTGTGAATGGTAAGTGACCATTAGCTGTGGGTTAAAAGCTGCTCTTGCGGGAATCGGCCACAAGGCGGCAGCATTTCTGCTTTACCAAATCTGGTTACTAGGGCAACAGAGCCTTACTGGAAGTGGTGTTCTAGGTTGTCAATTAGAATGGAATGTGCGAGGAAAAAGCCCTTTAAGTGTATGTCTCCTTACTTCTTGTTGGTATTTTTAACTTAAATTTTATTTTTTATCACAGCAAACTTGATTACAATGTTTTGTTTGTTCTAGGTGTGCAAGATGTGGTTCTTTCACACATATACATATATCTATTCTTCTTTGGAGCCTTTTCCCATGTAGGTTATGACACAGTGTTGAGTAGTCTTCTCTTGGTATTGCGTCGGTCTTTGGTGATTATATATTTCACATGTGTTTCTATCTCTCTGTTAACCTCAATATGGTAATGTATCCAATCCTCACACCTTTCTATTTGGTGAACCATAAGATTTATTTATTTATTTTTTTTTATTTTTTTTTTTTATTTTTTTTAAAGTTTGTTAACATTCTGATTTTTTTTTAGAAATTCACGTTCTTTTATTTATTTATTTATTTATTTATTTATGACTGTGTTGGGTCTTCATTTCTGTGCGAGGGCTTTCTCTAGTTGTGGCAAGTGGGGACCACTCTTCATCGCGGTGCCCGGGCCTCTCACCATCGTGGCCTCTCTTGTTGTGGAGCACAGGCCCCAGACGCGCAGGCTCAGTAATTGTGGCTCACGGGCCCAGTTGCTCCGTGGCATGTGGGATCTTCCCAGACCAGGGCTCGAACCCCTGTCCCCTGCATTGGCAGGCAGATTCTCAACCACTGCGCCACCAGGGAAGCCCCAAGATTTTTAATGAATCTATGATAGTGTTTCTCTGTGGAAATATCTTTGTTTGTATCATTTTTTAGGTAACCCTTATATGTGATATGATAGGATATGTGTCTTTCACTTTCCCACTTACTCCAAGTTGCGTGATTACTTCTAGACTCATCTATGGTGCTGCAAATGGCATTGTTTCATTTTTTCACTAGCTCATATTCCATCTGTACAGGTAGCAGTTCTTCTTTGTCCACCCATCTGTTGGTGGACTTTTTGGTTACTTCCATATCTTGGCTATTGTAATACTATGGAATGCAGATTTGCGTGGCTGTGTCCTTCCAATTCTGTCTTCTTAGTTTATAGGTCCAGGAATAGGTCTGCTGGATCATATGGTAGCTCAATGTTTACCTTTTAAAGGCACCTCTGTTCTGTTCTCCTTAGTGGCTCTTCCCAGGTTACGTCCCACTTAAAGTGCAGGGCATGTATTTCTTCCCAGCACCTTCAGGATTTATTCTTTGTAGTTTTTGCTCATGATTATTCTGAGTGGTGTGAGCTGATACCTCTTTGTGTTTGAATTTGCATGTGTTTCATAATGCATTGAAATTGAGCTTTAAGACATGTCCTTTTTATTTTTCCAGCTGTGATTAGAGCTTATTTCTTCAAAGTGTTTTCTTAAAGTATGTGTCACCATTTGAAATATTTTGGCCATTATCTCCTTCAAGACATTTTGAGGGTAGGTTTCATTTACAGCCCTGCAGTACTTGTTCATATGAAGTGACCATTAGCTCAGGCTTTAAACCTGCGTTTGCAGGTAACGGCCAGAGAGCGGCAGCCTTTCTACATTCCCCTTGCTGGTACTAGGGAAACAGACCTACCGGCCAGTGGTGTTCTTTGGTTATAAATTAGAGTGCAATGTGCCCGGATAAACCCACAAATGTTGATGTCTCCTTGCTTTTGTTTGTTTTTAAATTTAATTTATATTTATTATTAGAGTAATATTCCATTGTGTACGTGGACCATTTCTTCTTGGTGCATTCCTCGGTTGATGGACATTTTCATTGCTTCCAAGTGCTGGCTATGGTAAATCTTGCTGGCGTACAGGTTTGCCAGCCTGTGACTTTTTGTTTCTCATTTTCTCAGGTGATAGGCCAAGCAGTGGTTGTGATTGATTGACTGGTAGCTCAATGTTTCCCTTTTCAAAGCACCTACACTGTGTTGTCATTAGTGGCTCTTTACATGTCCCCCCTTACAACCGAGGGTACGCATTTCTCCACACTCCCTTCACCGTTTATTTTTTGCAGCATTTTTCCTAATGGCCATTCTGACTGCTTTGAGCTGATAGGTTTTTGTAATATGGGTATGCATGTCATTAAATTTTTTTAAATTCGTCATATTCCTACCCCTTTTTCTTTTCTCTTAAAAGAAAAACCCGTGAGTACTATATAGCTCTTGAAATTGTCTTCTTCGAAGGTTGCCCTCTTGTGAAGTTTTTGGTCAATTTTTGACCCCAAAAATTTTCTGGAGGGCAGGTGTCATTTGCAGAACTGCAAGTTGGTGAAAATTTAGTGACCTTTTGCAGTGGGTTCAAAGCTGCTGTTGTGAGAAACGGCCACAAGGAGGTAGCATTTCTCCATTCCCCAATCTGGGTACTAGGGCAGCAGAGCCTTTCTGGAAGTCATTGTCCTAGGTTGTAAATTAGAATGGAATGTGCCAGGAGAAATCCCCATAAGTTTATGTCTCATTACTTCTTTTTGGTTTTTAAAATTTTTTTTAATCTGGGTAATGTTTAGAATATTGTTTGTCCTAGGTGTACACAATCTGGTTCATTTGTACATTATGTATGTCTATTAATGTACAGATCCTCTTCCCATGTAAAATATTACAATGTTCCGTCGACCTCCCTTGCTATATGTTCGGTCTTTTTGATACATGTATATAATATGTATTTGTATATGTAGAGTAACACTAATCTTCCTTTCTCAATTTCCCCCCTCCTTTCCTTTCAGATGAGCATAGTTTGTTTTCTAAGCCTGTGAGTGTCTTTCTCTTTGGAAATATGTTCATCTGTGTCAGTTATTAGATAATGCCATAAGTGATAATATAGGATATAGGTGTTTTGCTTTCCGACCTACTTCATGTTTTGTGATTATCTCCAGGCTCATCTATGGTGCCGCAAAGAGCAGTGCTTCAATGTTTTCCATGGCTAATATTCCATTGTGTACATGGACCACTTCTTCTTGGTGCATTCCTCTGTTGATGGACATTTTCGTTGCTTCCAAGGGTTGCCTATGGTAAATATTGCTGGAGTGCAGGATTGCCAGCCTGTGATTTTTGATTTTCATTTTCTCAGGTGATACACCCAGCAATGGGTATGATTGATTGACTGGTATGGTAGGTCAAAGTTTACCTTTTCAAGGCACCTCAATTGTGCTTTCATTAGTGGCTCTTACCACGTCCCCCTTAGAATCGAGGGTACGCATTTCTCCACAATCACGTCAGCATTTATTGTTTGCAGCATTTTTGTTGATGGCCGTTCTGACTGGAGTGAGCTGATAGGTTTTTGTAATTTGGGTTTACATGTCTGTAAAAATTCGTACAATTCATTATTTCTCCACAGCTTTTTCTTTTCTGTTAAAAGAAAAAAGCAAAAAATGGGACTATAATATACCTCTTCAAATTTTCTTTTTTGAAGATTGCACTCTAGAATGTTTTGGTCGAATTTCGACCTCAGTATTTTTTGGAGGGCACGTTTCATTTACAGAACTGCAATTGGTGAATATTTAGTGACCTTTTGCAGTGGGTTTAAAGCTGCTGTTGTGGGAAATGGCCACAAGGATGCAGCATTTCTACATTACAAAATCTGGGCAATAGGATATCAGAGCTGTTTTGGAAGTCGTTTGCCTAGGTTATATATTTGAATGGAATGTGCCAGGAAAACCCCCCATAAGTTTATGTCTCATTACTCCTAGTTCGTTGTTTTAATTTTTTCAATTGGGGTAATGGTTAGAATGTTGCTTGTGCAAGGTGTACACACTCTGGTTCATCTTCATATTCTATATACCTATTTATGTAGAGATCCTCTTCCCGTGTAAATTATTACAGAGTGTTTCGTAAACCTTCCTTGCTATATGGTCGGTCTCTTTGATATACGTATATAATATGTATTTGTATACATATGGTAATGCTAATCTTCATTTATCCATTCCCCCCACCTTTCCTTTTAGATAAGCATAGTTTTTTTTAATAAGTTTGTGATTGACTTTCTCTGTGGAAATATGTTCATTTGTGTCAGTTATTAGATAACGCCTATAAGTGATATCATAGGATATAGGACTTTTGCTTTCCGACTTACCTCATGTTCTGTGATTATCTCCAAGATCATCTCTGGTGCCTCAAAGAGCAGTGTTTCATTGTTTTCCATGTCTAGTATTCATTGTGTACACGGACCACTTCTTCTTTATCCTTTCATCTGTTGATGGACATTTTGGTTGCTTCACTGTCTTGTACATTGTGAATAAGGCTGCAGTACAGCTTTTGCAACCTGGGTCTTCTTCATTCTGGTCTTCTCAGGTGAGAGGCCCATTGGTTCACCTGCTGGATTGAATGGTACCTCAATATTTCCTTTTAAACGCAGCTCCTTTCTGTTCTCATTATTAGCGTTTAACCCTTTTACATCTCACCAGCAGCTAGAGGGCATACAGTTCTCTAAAACCTCTTCAGCATTTATTGCTTGTAGACTTTTTGCCAATGGTCAGTCGACTGGTGTGAGTTGAAAAGTTTTAGTAGATTAGATTGCATGAGTCTAACACTTCCTGAGGTTGAGCTTTAACCATTTTCCTTTCTTTAAAAAGAGAGTGAGTAAAACTTGCCTCTTCATACTATGTTCTTGAAAATTCTGCCTGTTTTGAATTTTTTTTTATCCATTCCCTACGTCAGCCAATTTTGGGGGCAGGTGTCCTTTAGAGCCCTGAGTCCTTGTGAATGGTAAGTGACCATTAGCTGTGGGTTAAAAGCTGCTCTTGCGGGAATCGGCCACAAGGCGGCAGCATTTCTGCTTTACCAAATCTGGTTACTAGGGCAACAGAGCCTTACTGGAAGTGGTGTTCTAGGTTGTCAATTAGAATGGAATGTGCGAGGAAAAAGCCCTTTAAGTGTATGTCTCCTTACTTCTTGTTGGTATTTTTAACTTAAATTTTATTTTTTATCACAGCAAACTTGATTACAATGTTTTGTTTGTTCTAGGTGTGCAAGATGTGGTTCTTTCACACATATACATATATCTATTCTTCTTTGGAGCCTTTTCCCATGTAGGTTATGACACAGTGTTGAGTAGTCTTCTCTTGGTATTGCGTCGGTCTTTGGTGATTATATATTTCACATGTGTTTCTATCTCTCTGTTAACCTCAATATGGTAATGTATCCAATCCTCACACCTTTCTATTTGGTGAACCATAAGATTTATTTATTTATTTTTTTTTATTTTTTTTTTTTATTTTTTTTAAAGTTTGTTAACATTCTGATTTTTTTTTAGAAATTCACGTTCTTTTATTTATTTATTTATTTATTTATTTATGACTGTGTTGGGTCTTCATTTCTGTGCGAGGGCTTTCTCTAGTTGTGGCAAGTGGGGACCACTCTTCATCGCGGTGCCCGGGCCTCTCACCATCGTGGCCTCTCTTGTTGTGGAGCACAGGCCCCAGACGCGCAGGCTCAGTAATTGTGGCTCACGGGCCCAGTTGCTCCGTGGCATGTGGGATCTTCCCAGACCAGGGCTCGAACCCCTGTCCCCTGCATTGGCAGGCAGATTCTCAACCACTGCGCCACCAGGGAAGCCCCAAGATTTTTAATGAATCTATGATAGTGTTTCTCTGTGGAAATATCTTTGTTTGTATCATTTTTTAGGTAACCCTTATATGTGATATGATAGGATATGTGTCTTTCACTTTCCCACTTACTCCAAGTTGCGTGATTACTTCTAGACTCATCTATGGTGCTGCAAATGGCATTGTTTCATTTTTTCACTAGCTCATATTCCATCTGTACAGGTAGCAGTTCTTCTTTGTCCACCCATCTGTTGGTGGACTTTTTGGTTACTTCCATATCTTGGCTATTGTAATACTATGGAATGCAGATTTGCGTGGCTGTGTCCTTCCAATTCTGTCTTCTTAGTTTATAGGTCCAGGAATAGGTCTGCTGGATCATATGGTAGCTCAATGTTTACCTTTTAAAGGCACCTCTGTTCTGTTCTCCTTAGTGGCTCTTCCCAGGTTACGTCCCACTTAAAGTGCAGGGCATGTATTTCTTCCCAGCACCTTCAGGATTTATTCTTTGTAGTTTTTGCTCATGATTATTCTGAGTGGTGTGAGCTGATACCTCTTTGTGTTTGAATTTGCATGTGTTTCATAATGCATTGAAATTGAGCTTTAAGACATGTCCTTTTTATTTTTCCAGCTGTGATTAGAGCTTATTTCTTCAAAGTGTTTTCTTAAAGTATGTGTCACCATTTGAAATATTTTGGCCATTATCTCCTTCAAGACATTTTGAGGGTAGGTTTCATTTACAGCCCTGCAGTACTTGTTCATATGAAGTGACCATTAGCTCAGGCTTTAAACCTGCGTTTGCAGGTAACGGCCAGAGAGCGGCAGCCTTTCTACATTCCCCTTGCTGGTACTAGGGAAACAGACCTACCGGCCAGTGGTGTTCTTTGGTTATAAATTAGAGTGCAATGTGCCCGGATAAACCCACAAATGTTGATGTCTCCTTGCTTTTGTTTGTTTTTAAATTTAATTTATATTTATTATTAGAGTAATATTCCATTGTGTACGTGGACCATTTCTTCTTGGTGCATTCCTCGGTTGATGGACATTTTCATTGCTTCCAAGTGCTGGCTATGGTAAATCTTGCTGGCGTACAGGTTTGCCAGCCTGTGACTTTTTGTTTCTCATTTTCTCAGGTGATAGGCCAAGCAGTGGTTGTGATTGATTGACTGGTAGCTCAATGTTTCCCTTTTCAAAGCACCTACACTGTGTTGTCATTAGTGGCTCTTTACATGTCCCCCCTTACAACCGAGGGTACGCATTTCTCCACACTCCCTTCACCGTTTATTTTTTGCAGCATTTTTCCTAATGGCCATTCTGACTGCTTTGAGCTGATAGGTTTTTGTAATATGGGTATGCATGTCATTAAATTTTTTTAAATTCGTCATATTCCTACCCCTTTTTCTTTTCTCTTAAAAGAAAAACCCGTGAGTACTATATAGCTCTTGAAATTGTCTTCTTCGAAGGTTGCCCTCTTGTGAAGTTTTTGGTCAATTTTTGACCCCAAAAATTTTCTGGAGGGCAGGTGTCATTTGCAGAACTGCAAGTTGGTGAAAATTTAGTGACCTTTTGCAGTGGGTTCAAAGCTGCTGTTGTGAGAAACGGCCACAAGGAGGTAGCATTTCTCCATTCCCCAATCTGGGTACTAGGGCAGCAGAGCCTTTCTGGAAGTCATTGTCCTAGGTTGTAAATTAGAATGGAATGTGCCAGGAGAAATCCCCATAAGTTTATGTCTCATTACTTCTTTTTGGTTTTTAAAATTTTTTTTAATCTGGGTAATGTTTAGAATATTGTTTGTCCTAGGTGTACACAATCTGGTTCATTTGTACATTATGTATGTCTATTAATGTACAGATCCTCTTCCCATGTAAAATATTACAATGTTCCGTCGACCTCCCTTGCTATATGTTCGGTCTTTTTGATACATGTATATAATATGTATTTGTATATGTAGAGTAACACTAATCTTCCTTTCTCAATTTCCCCCCTCCTTTCCTTTCAGATGAGCATAGTTTGTTTTCTAAGCCTGTGAGTGTCTTTCTCTTTGGAAATATGTTCATCTGTGTCAGTTATTAGATAATGCCATAAGTGATAATATAGGATATAGGTGTTTTGCTTTCTGACCTACTTCATGTTTTGTGATTATCTCCAGGCTCATCTATGGTGCCGCAAAGAGCAGTGCTTCAATGTTTTCCATGGCTAATATTCCATTGTGTACATGGACCACTTCTTCTTGGTGCATTCCTCTGTTGATGGACATTTTCGTTGCTTCCAAGGGTTGCCTATGGTAAATATTGCTGGAGTGCAGGATTGCCAGCCTGTGATTTTTGATTTTCATTTTCTCAGGTGATACACCCAGCAATGGGTATGATTGATTGACTGGTATGGTAGGTCAAAGTTTACCTTTTCAAGGCACCTCAATTGTGCTTTCATTAGTGGCTCTTACCACGTCCCCCTTAGAATCGAGGGTACGCATTTCTCCACAATCACGTCAGCATTTATTGTTTGCAGCATTTTTGTTGATGGCCGTTCTGACTGGAGTGAGCTGATAGGTTTTTGTAATTTGGGTTTACATGTCTGTAAAAATTCGTACAATTCATTATTTCTCCACAGCTTTTTCTTTTCTGTTAAAAGAAAAAAGCAAAAAATGGGACTATAATATACCTCTTCAAATTTTCTTTTTTGAAGATTGCACTCTAGAATGTTTTGGTCGAATTTCGACCTCAGTATTTTTTGGAGGGCACGTTTCATTTACAGAACTGCAATTGGTGAATATTTAGTGACCTTTTGCAGTGGGTTTAAAGCTGCTGTTGTGGGAAATGGCCACAAGGATGCAGCATTTCTACATTACAAAATCTGGGCAATAGGATATCAGAGCTGTTTTGGAAGTCGTTTGCCTAGGTTATATATTTGAATGGAATGTGCCAGGAAAACCCCCCATAAGTTTATGTCTCATTACTCCTAGTTCGTTGTTTTAATTTTTTCAATTGGGGTAATGGTTAGAATGTTGCTTGTGCAAGGTGTACACACTCTGGTTCATCTTCATATTCTATATACCTATTTATGTAGAGATCCTCTTCCCGTGTAAATTATTACAGAGTGTTTCGTAAACCTTCCTTGCTATATGGTCGGTCTCTTTGATATATGTATATAATATGTATTTGTATACATATGGTAATGCTAATCTTCATTTATCCATTCCCCCCACCTTTCCTTTTAGATAAGCATAGTTTTTTTTAATAAGTTTGTGATTGACTTTCTCTGTGGAAATATGTTCATTTGTGTCAGTTATTAGATAACGCCTATAAGTGATATCATAGGATATAGGACTTTTGCTTTCCGACTTACCTCATGTTCTGTGATTATCTCCAAGATCATCTCTGGTGCCTCAAAGAGCAGTGTTTCATTGTTTTCCATGTCTAGTATTCATTGTGTACACGGACCACTTCTTCTTTATCCTTTCATCTGTTGATGGACATTTTGGTTGCTTCACTGTCTTGTACATTGTGAATAAGGCTGCAGTACAGCTTTTGCAACCTGGGTCTTCTTCATTCTGGTCTTCTCAGGTGAGAGGCCCATTGGTTCACCTGCTGGATTGAATGGTACCTCAATATTTCCTTTTAAACGCAGCTCCTTTCTGTTCTCATTATTAGCGTTTAACCCTTTTACATCTCACCAGCAGCTAGAGGGCATACAGTTCTCTAAAACCTCTTCAGCATTTATTGCTTGTAGACTTTTTGCCAATGGTCAGTCGACTGGTGTGAGTTGAAAAGTTTTAGTAGATTAGATTGCATGAGTCTAACACTTCCTGAGGTTGAGCTTTAACCATTTTCCTTTCTTTAAAAAGAGAGTGAGTAAAACTTGCCTCTTCATACTATGTTCTTGAAAATTCTGCCTGTTTTGAATTTTTTTTTATCCATTCCCTACGTCAGCCAATTTTGGGGGCAGGTGTCCTTTAGAGCCCTGAGTCCTTGTGAATGGTAAGTGACCATTAGCTGTGGGTTAAAAGCTGCTCTTGCGGGAATCGGCCACAAGGCGGCAGCATTTCTGCTTTACCAAATCTGGTTACTAGGGCAACAGAGCCTTACTGGAAGTGGTGTTCTAGGTTGTCAATTAGAATGGAATGTGCGAGGAAAAAGCCCTTTAAGTGTATGTCTCCTTACTTCTTGTTGGTATTTTTAACTTAAATTTTATTTTTTATCACAGCAAACTTGATTACAATGTTTTGTTTGTTCTAGGTGTGCAAGATGTGGTTCTTTCACACATATACATATATCTATTCTTCTTTGGAGCCTTTTCCCATGTAGGTTATGACACAGTGTTGAGTAGTCTTCTCTTGGTATTGCGTCGGTCTTTGGTGATTATATATTTCACATGTGTTTCTATCTCTCTGTTAACCTCAATATGGTAATGTATCCAATCCTCACACCTTTCTATTTGGTGAACCATAAGATTTATTTATTTATTTTTTTTTATTTTTTTTTTTTATTTTTTTTAAAGTTTGTTAACATTCTGATTTTTTTTTAGAAATTCACGTTCTTTTATTTATTTATTTATTTATTTATTTATGACTGTGTTGGGTCTTCATTTCTGTGCGAGGGCTTTCTCTAGTTGTGGCAAGTGGGGACCACTCTTCATCGCGGTGCCCGGGCCTCTCACCATCGTGGCCTCTCTTGTTGTGGAGCACAGGCCCCAGACGCGCAGGCTCAGTAATTGTGGCTCACGGGCCCAGTTGCTCCGTGGCATGTGGGATCTTCCCAGACCAGGGCTCGAACCCCTGTCCCCTGCATTGGCAGGCAGATTCTCAACCACTGCGCCACCAGGGAAGCCCCAAGATTTTTAATGAATCTATGATAGTGTTTCTCTGTGGAAATATCTTTGTTTGTATCATTTTTTAGGTAACCCTTATATGTGATATGATAGGATATGTGTCTTTCACTTTCCCACTTACTCCAAGTTGCGTGATTACTTCTAGACTCATCTATGGTGCTGCAAATGGCATTGTTTCATTTTTTCACTAGCTCATATTCCATCTGTACAGGTAGCAGTTCTTCTTTGTCCACCCATCTGTTGGTGGACTTTTTGGTTACTTCCATATCTTGGCTATTGTAATACTATGGAATGCAGATTTGCGTGGCTGTGTCCTTCCAATTCTGTCTTCTTAGTTTATAGGTCCAGGAATAGGTCTGCTGGATCATATGGTAGCTCAATGTTTACCTTTTAAAGGCACCTCTGTTCTGTTCTCCTTAGTGGCTCTTCCCAGGTTACGTCCCACTTAAAGTGCAGGGCATGTATTTCTTCCCAGCACCTTCAGGATTTATTCTTTGTAGTTTTTGCTCATGATTATTCTGAGTGGTGTGAGCTGATACCTCTTTGTGTTTGAATTTGCATGTGTTTCATAATGCATTGAAATTGAGCTTTAAGACATGTCCTTTTTATTTTTCCAGCTGTGATTAGAGCTTATTTCTTCAAAGTGTTTTCTTAAAGTATGTGTCACCATTTGAAATATTTTGGCCATTATCTCCTTCAAGACATTTTGAGGGTAGGTTTCATTTACAGCCCTGCAGTACTTGTTCATATGAAGTGACCATTAGCTCAGGCTTTAAACCTGCGTTTGCAGGTAACGGCCAGAGAGCGGCAGCCTTTCTACATTCCCCTTGCTGGTACTAGGGAAACAGACCTACCGGCCAGTGGTGTTCTTTGGTTATAAATTAGAGTGCAATGTGCCCGGATAAACCCACAAATGTTGATGTCTCCTTGCTTTTGTTTGTTTTTAAATTTAATTTATATTTATTATTAGAGTAATATTCCATTGCGTACGTGGACCATTTCTTCTTGGTGCATTCCTCGGTTGATGGACATTTTCATTGCTTCCAAGTGCTGGCTATGGTAAATCTTGCTGGCGTACAGGTTTGCCAGCCTGTGACTTTTTGTTTCTCATTTTCTCAGGTGATAGGCCAAGCAGTGGTTGTGATTGATTGACTGGTAGCTCAATGTTTCCCTTTTCAAAGCACCTACACTGTGTTGTCATTAGTGGCTCTTTACATGTCCCCCCTTACAACCGAGGGTACGCATTTCTCCACACTCCCTTCACCGTTTATTTTTTGCAGCATTTTTCCTAATGGCCATTCTGACTGCTTTGAGCTGATAGGTTTTTGTAATATGGGTATGCATGTCATTAAATTTTTTTAAATTCGTCATATTCCTACCCCTTTTTCTTTTCTCTTAAAAGAAAAACCCGTGAGTACTATATAGCTCTTGAAATTGTCTTCTTCGAAGGTTGCCCTCTTGTGAAGTTTTTGGTCAATTTTTGACCCCAAAAATTTTCTGGAGGGCAGGTGTCATTTGCAGAACTGCAAGTTGGTGAAAATTTAGTGACCTTTTGCAGTGGGTTCAAAGCTGCTGTTGTGAGAAACGGCCACAAGGAGGTAGCATTTCTCCATTCCCCAATCTGGGTACTAGGGCAGCAGAGCCTTTCTGGAAGTCATTGTCCTAGGTTGTAAATTAGAATGGAATGTGCCAGGAGAAATCCCCATAAGTTTATGTCTCATTACTTCTTTTTGGTTTTTAAAATTTTTTTTAATCTGGGTAATGTTTAGAATATTGTTTGTCCTAGGTGTACACAATCTGGTTCATTTGTACATTATGTATGTCTATTAATGTACAGATCCTCTTCCCATGTAAAATATTACAGTGTTCCGTCGACCTCCCTTGCTATATGTTCGGTCTTTTTGATACATGTATATAATATGTATTTGTATATGTAGAGTAACACTAATCTTCCTTTCTCAATTTCCCCCCTCCTTTCCTTTCAGATGAGCATAGTTTGTTTTCTAAGCCTGTGAGTGTCTTTCTCTTTGGAAATATGTTCATCTGTGTCAGTTATTAGATAATGCCATAAGTGATAATATAGGATATAGGTGTTTTGCTTTCTGACCTACTTCATGTTTTGTGATTATCTCCAGGCTCATCTATGGTGCCGCAAAGAGCAGTGCTTCAATGTTTTCCATGGCTAATATTCCATTGTGTACGTGGACCACTTCTTCTTGGTGCATTCCTCTGTTGATGGACATTTTCGTTGCTTCCAAGGGTTGCCTATGGTAAATATTGCTGGAGTGCAGGATTGCCAGCCTGTGATTTTTGATTTTCATTTTCTCAGGTGATAGACCCAGCAGTGGGTATGATTGATTGACTGGTATGGTAGGTCAAAGTTTACCTTTTCAAGGCACCTCAATTGTGCTTTCATTAGTGGCTCTTACCACGTCCCCCTTAGAATCGAGGGTACGCATTTCTCCACAATCACGTCAGCATTTATTGTTTGCAGCATTTTTGTTGATGGCCGTTCTGACTGGAGTGAGCTGATAGGTTTTTGTAATTTGGGTTTACATGTCTGTAAAAATTCGTACAATTCATTATTTCTCCACAGCTTTTTCTTTTCTGTTAAAAGAAAAAAGCAAAAAATGGGACTATAATATACCTCTTCAAATTTTCTTTTTTGAAGATTGCACTCTAGAATGTTTTGGTCGAATTTCGACCTCAGTATTTTTTGGAGGGCACGTTTCATTTACAGAACTGCAATTGGTGAATATTTAGTGACCTTTTGCAGTGGGTTTAAAGCTGCTGTTGTGGGAAATGGCCACAAGGATGCAGCATTTCTACATTACAAAATCTGGGCAATAGGATATCAGAGCTGTTTTGGAAGTCGTTTGCCTAGGTTATATATTTGAATGGAATGTGCCAGGAAAACCCCCCATAAGTTTATGTCTCATTACTCCTAGTTCGTTGTTTTAATTTTTTCAATTGGGGTAATGGTTAGAATGTTGCTTGTGCAAGGTGTACACACTCTGGTTCATCTTCATATTCTATATACCTATTTATGTAGAGATCCTCTTCCCGTGTAAATTATTACAGAGTGTTTCGTAAACCTTCCTTGCTATATGGTCGGTCTCTTTGATATACGTATATAATATGTATTTGTATACATATGGTAATGCTAATCTTCATTTATCCATTCCCCCCACCTTTCCTTTTAGATAAGCATAGTTTTTTTTAATAAGTTTGTGATTGACTTTCTCTGTGGAAATATGTTCATTTGTGTCAGTTATTAGATAACGCCTATAAGTGATATCATAGGATATAGGACTTTTGCTTTCCGACTTACCTCATGTTCTGTGATTATCTCCAAGATCATCTCTGGTGCCTCAAAGAGCAGTGTTTCATTGTTTTCCATGTCTAGTATTCATTGTGTACACGGACCACTTCTTCTTTATCCTTTCATCTGTTGATGGACATTTTGGTTGCTTCACTGTCTTGTACATTGTGAATAAGGCTGCAGTACAGCTTTTGCAACCTGGGTCTTCTTCATTCTGGTCTTCTCAGGTGAGAGGCCCATTGGTTCACCTGCTGGATTGAATGGTACCTCAATATTTCCTTTTAAACGCAGCTCCTTTCTGTTCTCATTATTAGCGTTTAACCCTTTTACATCTCACCAGCAGCTAGAGGGCATACAGTTCTCTAAAACCTCTTCAGCATTTATTGCTTGTAGACTTTTTGCCAATGGTCAGTCGACTGGTGTGAGTTGAAAAGTTTTAGTAGATTAGATTGCATGAGTCTAACACTTCCTGAGGTTGAGCTTTAACCATTTTCCTTTCTTTAAAAAGAGAGTGAGTAAAACTTGCCTCTTCATACTATGTTCTTGAAAATTCTGCCTGTTTTGAATTTTTTTTTATCCATTCCCTACGTCAGCCAATTTTGGGGGCAGGTGTCCTTTAGAGCCCTGAGTCCTTGTGAATGGTAAGTGACCATTAGCTGTGGGTTAAAAGCTGCTCTTGCGGGAATCGGCCACAAGGCGGCAGCATTTCTGCTTTACCAAATCTGGTTACTAGGGCAACAGAGCCTTACTGGAAGTGGTGTTCTAGGTTGTCAATTAGAATGGAATGTGCGAGGAAAAAGCCCTTTAAGTGTATGTCTCCTTACTTCTTGTTGGTATTTTTAACTTAAATTTTATTTTTTATCACAGCAAACTTGATTACAATGTTTTGTTTGTTCTAGGTGTGCAAGATGTGGTTCTTTCACACATATACATATATCTATTCTTCTTTGGAGCCTTTTCCCATGTAGGTTATGACACAGTGTTGAGTAGTCTTCTCTTGGTATTGCGTCGGTCTTTGGTGATTATATATTTCACATGTGTTTCTATCTCTCTGTTAACCTCAATATGGTAATGTATCCAATCCTCACACCTTTCTATTTGGTGAACCATAAGATTTATTTATTTATTTATTTTTATTTTTTTTTTTATTTTTTTTAAAGTTTGTTAACATTCTGATTTTTTTTTAGAAATTCACGTTCTTTTATTTATTTATTTATTTATTTATTTATGACTGTGTTGGGTCTTCATTTCTGTGCGAGGGCTTTCTCTAGTTGTGGCAAGTGGGGACCACTCTTCATCGCGGTGCCCGGGCCTCTCACCATCGTGGCCTCTCTTGTTGTGGAGCACAGGCCCCAGACGCGCAGGCTCAGTAATTGTGGCTCACGGGCCCAGTTGCTCCGTGGCATGTGGGATCTTCCCAGACCAGGGCTCGAACCCCTGTCCCCTGCATTGGCAGGCAGATTCTCAACCACTGCGCCACCAGGGAAGCCCCAAGATTTTTAATGAATCTATGATAGTGTTTCTCTGTGGAAATATCTTTGTTTGTATCATGTTTTAGGTAACCCTTATATGTGATATGATAGGATATGTGTCTTTCACTTTCCCACTTACTCCAAGTTGCGTGATTACTTCTAGACTCATCTATGGTGCTGCAAATGGCATTGTTTCATTTTTTCACTAGCTCATATTCCATCTGTACAGGTAGCAGTTCTTCTTTGTCCACCCATCTGTTGGTGGACTTTTTGGTTACTTCCATATCTTGGCTATTGTAATACTATGGAATGCAGATTTGCGTGGCTGTGTCCTTCCAATTCTGTCTTCTTAGTTTATAGGTCCAGGAATAGGTCTGCTGGATCATATGGTAGCTCAATGTTTACCTTTTAAAGGCACCTCTGTTCTGTTCTCCTTAGTGGCTCTTCCCAGGTTACGTCCCACTTAAAGTGCAGGGCATGTATTTCTTCCCAGCACCTTCAGGATTTATTCTTTGTAGTTTTTGCTCATGATTATTCTGAGTGGTGTGAGCTGATACCTCTTTGTGTTTGAATTTGCATGTGTTTCATAATGCATTGAAATTGAGCTTTAAGACATGTCCTTTTTATTTTTCCAGCTGTGATTAGAGCTTATTTCTTCAAAGTGTTTTCTTAAAGTATGTGTCACCATTTGAAATATTTTGGCCATTATCTCCTTCAAGACATTTTGAGGGTAGGTTTCATTTACAGCCCTGCAGTACTTGTTCATATGAAGTGACCATTAGCTCAGGCTTTAAACCTGCGTTTGCAGGTAACGGCCAGAGAGCGGCAGCCTTTCTACATTCCCCTTGCTGGTACTAGGGAAACAGACCTACCGGCCAGTGGAGTTCTTTGGTTATAAATTAGAGTGCAATGTGCCCGGATAAACCCACAAATGTTGATGTCTCCTTGCTTTTGTTTGTTTTTAAGTTTAATTTATATTTATTATTAGAGTAATATTCCATTGTGTACGTGGACCATTTCTTCTTGGTGCATTCCTCGGTTGATGGACATTTTCATTGCTTCCAAGTGCTGGCTATGGTAAATCTTGCTGGCGTACAGGTTTGCCAGCCTGTGACTTTTTGTTTCTCATTTTCTCAGGTGATAGGCCAAGCAGTGGTTGTGATTGATTGACTGGTAGCTCAATGTTTCCCTTTTCAAAGCACCTACACTGTGTTGTCATTAGTGGCTCTTTACATGTCCCCCCTTACAACCGAGGGTACGCATTTCTCCACACTCCCTTCACCGTTTATTTTTTGCAGCATTTTTCCTAATGGCCATTCTGACTGCTTTGAGCTGATAGGTTTTTGTAATATGGGTATGCATGTCATTAAATTTTTTTAAATTCGTCATATTCCTACCCCTTTTTCTTTTCTCTTAAAAGAAAAACCCGTGAGTACTATATAGCTCTTGAAATTGTCTTCTTCGAAGGTTGCCCTCTTGTGAAGTTTTTGGTCAATTTTTGACCCCAAAAATTTTCTGGAGGGCAGGTGTCATTTGCAGAACTGCAAGTTGGTGAAAATTTAGTGACCTTTTGCAGTGGGTTCAAAGCTGCTGTTGTGAGAAACGGCCACAAGGAGGTAGCATTTCTCCATTCCCCAATCTGGGTACTAGGGCAGCAGAGCCTTTCTGGAAGTCATTGTCCTAGGTTGTAAATTAGAATGGAATGTGCCAGGAGAAATCCCCATAAGTTTATGTCTCATTACTTCTTTTTGGTTTTTAAAATTTTTTTTAATCTGGGTAATGTTTAGAATATTGTTTGTCCTAGGTGTACACAATCTGGTTCATTTGTACATTATGTATGTCTATTAATGTACAGATCCTCTTCCCATGTAAAATATTACAATGTTCCGTCGACCTCCCTTGCTATATGTTCGGTCTTTTTGATACATGTATATAATATGTATTTGTATATGTAGAGTAACACTAATCTTCCTTTCTCAATTTCCCCCCTCCTTTCCTTTCAGATGAGCATAGTTTGTTTTCTAAGCCTGTGAGTGTCTTTCTCTTTGGAAATATGTTCATCTGTGTCAGTTATTAGATAATGCCATAAGTGATAATATAGGATATAGGTGTTTTGCTTTCTGACCTACTTCATGTTTTGTGATTATCTCCAGGCTCATCTATGGTGCCGCAAAGAGCAGTGCTTCAATGTTTTCCATGGCTAATATTCCATTGTGTACATGGACCACTTCTTCTTGGTGCATTCCTCTGTTGATGGACATTTTCGTTGCTTCCAAGGGTTGCCTATGGTAAATATTGCTGGAGTGCAGGATTGCCAGCCTGTGATTTTTGATTTTCATTTTCTCAGGTGATACACCCAGCAATGGGTATGATTGATTGACTGGTATGGTAGGTCAAAGTTTACCTTTTCAAGGCACCTCAATTGTGCTTTCATTAGTGGCTCTTACCACGTCCCCCTTAGAATCGAGGGTACGCATTTCTCCACAATCACGTCAGCATTTATTGTTTGCAGCATTTTTGTTGATGGCCGTTCTGACTGGAGTGAGCTGATAGGTTTTTGTAATTTGGGTTTACATGTCTGTAAAAATTCGTACAATTCATTATTTCTCCACAGCTTTTTCTTTTCTGTTAAAAGAAAAAAGCAAAAAATGGGACTATAATATACCTCTTCAAATTTTCTTTTTTGAAGATTGCACTCTAGAATGTTTTGGTCGAATTTCGACCTCAGTATTTTTTGGAGGGCACGTTTCATTTACAGAACTGCAATTGGTGAATATTTAGTGACCTTTTGCAGTGGGTTTAAAGCTGCTGTTGTGGGAAATGGCCACAAGGATGCAGCATTTCTACATTACAAAATCTGGGCAATAGGATATCAGAGCTGTTTTGGAAGTCGTTTGCCTAGGTTATATATTTGAATGGAATGTGCCAGGAAAACCCCCCATAAGTTTATGTCTCATTACTCCTAGTTCGTTGTTTTAATTTTTTCAATTGGGGTAATGGTTAGAATGTTGCTTGTGCAAGGTGTACACACTCTGGTTCATCTTCATATTCTATATACCTATTTATGTAGAGATCCTCTTCCCGTGTAAATTATTACAGAGTGTTTCGTAAACCTTCCTTGCTATATGGTCGGTCTCTTTGATATATGTATATAATATGTATTTGTATACATATGGTAATGCTAATCTTCATTTATCCATTCCCCCCACCTTTCCTTTTAGATAAGCATAGTTTTTTTTAATAAGTTTGTGATTGACTTTCTCTGTGGAAATATGTTCATTTGTGTCAGTTATTAGATAACGCCTATAAGTGATATCATAGGATATAGGACTTTTGCTTTCCGACTTACCTCATGTTCTGTGATTATCTCCAAGATCATCTCTGGTGCCTCAAAGAGCAGTGTTTCATTGTTTTCCATGTCTAGTATTCATTGTGTACACGGACCACTTCTTCTTTATCCTTTCATCTGTTGATGGACATTTTGGTTGCTTCACTGTCTTGTACATTGTGAATAAGGCTGCAGTACAGCTTTTGCAACCTGGGTCTTCTTCATTCTGGTCTTCTCAGGTGAGAGGCCCATTGGTTCACCTGCTGGATTGAATGGTACCTCAATATTTCCTTTTAAACGCAGCTCCTTTCTGTTCTCATTATTAGCGTTTAACCCTTTTACATCTCACCAGCAGCTAGAGGGCATACAGTTCTCTAAAACCTCTTCAGCATTTATTGCTTGTAGACTTTTTGCCAATGGTCAGTCGACTGGTGTGAGTTGAAAAGTTTTAGTAGATTAGATTGCATGAGTCTAACACTTCCTGAGGTTGAGCTTTAACCATTTTCCTTTCTTTAAAAAGAGAGTGAGTAAAACTTGCCTCTTCATACTATGTTCTTGAAAATTCTGCCTGTTTTGAATTTTTTTTTATCCATTCCCTACGTCAGCCAATTTTGGGGGCAGGTGTCCTTTAGAGCCCTGAGTCCTTGTGAATGGTAAGTGACCATTAGCTGTGGGTTAAAAGCTGCTCTTGCGGGAATCGGCCACAAGGCGGCAGCATTTCTGCTTTACCAAATCTGGTTACTAGGGCAACAGAGCCTTACTGGAAGTGGTGTTCTAGGTTGTCAATTAGAATGGAATGTGCGAGGAAAAAGCCCTTTAAGTGTATGTCTCCTTACTTCTTGTTGGTATTTTTAACTTAAATTTTATTTTTTATCAACAGCAAACTTGATTACAATGTTTTGTTTGTTCTAGGTGTGCAAGATGTGGTTCTTTCACACATATACATATATCTATTCTTCTTTGGAGCCTTTTCCCATGTAGGTTATGACACAGTGTTGAGTAGTCTTCTCTTGGTATTGCGTAGGTCTTTGGTGATTATATATTTCACATGTGTTTCTATCTCTCTGTTAACCTCAATATGGTAATGTATCCAATCCTCACACCTTTCTATTTGGTGAACCATAAGATTTATTTATTTATTTATTTATATTTTTTTTTTTATTTTTTTTAAAGTTTGTTAACATTCTGATTTTTTTTTAGAAATTCACGTTCTTTTATTTATTTATTTATTTATTTATTTATGACTGTGTTGGGTCTTCATTTCTGTGCGAGGGCTTTCTCTAGTTGTGGCAAGTGGGGACCACTCTTCATCGCGGTGCCCGGGCCTCTCACCATCGTGGCCTCTCTTGTTGTGGAGCACAGGCCCCAGACGCGCAGGCTCAGTAATTGTGGCTCACGGGCCCAGTTGCTCCGTGGCATGTGGGATCTTCCCAGACCAGGGCTCGAACCCCTGTCCCCTGCATTGGCAGGCAGATTCTCAACCACTGCGCCACCAGGGAAGCCCCAAGATTTTTAATGAATCTATGATAGTGTTTCTCTGTGGAAATATCTTTGTTTGTATCATTTTTTAGGTAACCCTTATATGTGATATGATAGGATATGTGTCTTTCACTTTCCCACTTACTCCAAGTTGCGTGATTACTTCTAGACTCATCTATGGTGCTGCAAATGGCATTGTTTCATTTTTTCACTAGCTCATATTCCATCTGTACAGGTAGCAGTTCTTCTTTGTCCACCCATCTGTTGGTGGACTTTTTGGTTACTTCCATATCTTGGCTATTGTAATACTATGGAATGCAGATTTGCGTGGCTGTGTCCTTCCAATTCTGTCTTCTTAGTTTATAGGTCCAGGAATAGGTCTGCTGGATCATATGGTAGCTCAATGTTTACCTTTTAAAGGCACCTCTGTTCTGTTCTCCTTAGTGGCTCTTCCCAGGTTACGTCTCACTTAAAGTGCAGGGCATGTATTTCTTCCCAGCACCTTCAGGATTTATTCTTTGTAGTTTTTGCTCATGATTATTCTGAGTGGTGTGAGCTGATACCTCTTTGTGTTTGAATTTGCATGTGTTTCATAATGCATTGAAATTGAGCTTTAAGACATGTCCTTTTTATTTTTCCAGCTGTGATTAGAGCTTATTTCTTCAAAGTGTTTTCTTAAAGTATGTGTCACCATTTGAAATATTTTGGCCATTATCTCCTTCAAGACATTTTGAGGGTAGGTTTCATTTACAGCCCTGCAGTACTTGTTCATATGAAGTGACCATTAGCTCAGGCTTTAAACCTGCGTTTGCAGGTAACGGCCAGAGAGCGGCAGCCTTTCTACATTCCCCTTGCTGGTACTAGGGAAACAGACCTACCGGCCAGTGGTGTTCTTTGGTTATAAATTAGAGTGCAATGTGCCCGGATAAACCCACAAATGTTGATGTCTCCTTGCTTTTGTTTGTTTTTAAATTTAATTTATATTTATTATTAGAGTAATATTCCATTGCGTACGTGGACCATTTCTTCTTGGTGCATTCCTCGGTTGATGGACATTTTCATTGCTTCCAAGTGCTGGCTATGGTAAATCTTGCTGGCGTACAGGTTTGCCAGCCTGTGACTTTTTGTTTCTCATTTTCTCAGGTGATAGGCCAAGCAGTGGTTGTGATTGATTGACTGGTAGCTCAATGTTTCCCTTTTCAAAGCACCTACACTGTGTTGTCATTAGTGGCTCTTTACATGTCCCCCCTTACAACCGAGGGTACGCATTTCTCCACACTCCCTTCACCGTTTATTTTTTGCAGCATTTTTCCTAATGGCCATTCTGACTGCTTTGAGCTGATAGGTTTTTGTAATATGGGTATGCATGTCATTAAATTTTTTTAAATTCGTCATATTCCTACCCCTTTTTCTTTTCTCTTAAAAGAAAAACCCGTGAGTACTATATAGCTCTTGAAATTGTCTTCTTCGAAGGTTGCCCTCTTGTGAAGTTTTTGGTCAATTTTTGACCCCAAAAATTTTCTGGAGGGCAGGTGTCATTTGCAGAACTGCAAGTTGGTGAAAATTTAGTGACCTTTTGCAGTGGGTTCAAAGCTGCTGTTGTGAGAAACGGCCACAAGGAGGTAGCATTTCTCCATTCCCCAATCTGGGTACTAGGGCAGCAGAGCCTTTCTGGAAGTCATTGTCCTAGGTTGTAAATTAGAATGGAATGTGCCAGGAGAAATCCCCATAAGTTTATGTCTCATTACTTCTTTTTGGTTTTTAAAATTTTTTTTAATCTGGGTAATGTTTAGAATATTGTTTGTCCTAGGTGTACACAATCTGGTTCATTTGTACATTATGTATGTCTATTAATGTACAGATCCTCTTCCCATGTAAAATATTACAATGTTCCGTCGACCTCCCTTGCTATATGTTCGGTCTTTTTGATACATGTATATAATATGTATTTGTATATGTAGAGTAACACTAATCTTCCTTTCTCAATTTCCCCCCTCCTTTCCTTTCAGATGAGCATAGTTTGTTTTCTAAGCCTGTGAGTGTCTTTCTCTTTGGAAATATGTTCATCTGTGTCAGTTATTAGATAATGCCATAAGTGATAATATAGGATATAGGTGTTTTGCTTTCTGACCTACTTCATGTTTTGTGATTATCTCCAGGCTCATCTATGGTGCCGCAAAGAGCAGTGCTTCAATGTTTTCCATGGCTAATATTCCATTGTGTACATGGACCACTTCTTCTTGGTGCATTCCTCTGTTGATGGACATTTTCGTTGCTTCCAAGGGTTGCCTATGGTAAATATTGCTGGAGTGCAGGATTGCCAGCCTGTGATTTTTGATTTTCATTTTCTCAGGTGATACACCCAGCAGTGGGTATGATTGATTGACTGGTATGGTAGGTCAAAGTTTACCTTTTCAAGGCACCTCAATTGTGCTTTCATTAGTGGCTCTTACCACGTCCCCCTTAGAATCGAGGGTACGCATTTCTCCACAATCACGTCAGCATTTATTGTTTGCAGCATTTTTGTTGATGGCCGTTCTGACTGGAGTGAGCTGATAGGTTTTTGTAATTTGGGTTTACATGTCTGTAAAAATTCGTACAATTCATTATTTCTCCACAGCTTTTTCTTTTCTGTTAAAAGAAAAAAGCAAAAAATGGGACTATAATATACCTCTTCAAATTTTCTTTTTTGAAGATTGCACTCTAGAATGTTTTGGTCGAATTTCGACCTCAGTATTTTTTGGAGGGCACGTTTCATTTACAGAACTGCAATTGGTGAATATTTAGTGACCTTTTGCAGTGGGTTTAAAGCTGCTGTTGTGGGAAATGGCCACAAGGATGCAGCATTTCTACATTACAAAATCTGGGCAATAGGATATCAGAGCTGTTTTGGAAGTCGTTTGCCTAGGTTATATATTTGAATGGAATGTGCCAGGAAAACCCCCCATAAGTTTATGTCTCATTACTCCTAGTTCGTTGTTTTAATTTTTTCAATTGGGGTAATGGTTAGAATGTTGCTTGTGCAAGGTGTACACACTCTGGTTCATCTTCATATTCTATATACCTATTTATGTAGAGATCCTCTTCCCGTGTAAATTATTACAGAGTGTTTCGTAAACCTTCCTTGCTATATGGTCGGTCTCTTTGATATATGTATATAATATGTATTTGTATACATATGGTAATGCTAATCTTCATTTATCCATTCCCCCCACCTTTCCTTTTAGATAAGCATAGTTTTTTTTAATAAGTTTGTGATTGACTTTCTCTGTGGAAATATGTTCATTTGTGTCAGTTATTAGATAACGCCTATAAGTGATATCATAGGATATAGGACTTTTGCTTTCCGACTTACCTCATGTTCTGTGATTATCTCCAAGATCATCTCTGGTGCCTCAAAGAGCAGTGTTTCATTGTTTTCCATGTCTAGTATTCATTGTGTACACGGACCACTTCTTCTTTATCCTTTCATCTGTTGATGGACATTTTGGTTGCTTCACTGTCTTGTACATTGTGAATAAGGCTGCAGTACAGCTTTTGCAACCTGGGTCTTCTTCATTCTGGTCTTCTCAGGTGAGAGGCCCATTGGTTCACCTGCTGGATTGAATGGTACCTCAATATTTCCTTTTAAACGCAGCTCCTTTCTGTTCTCATTATTAGCGTTTAACCCTTTTACATCTCACCAGCAGCTAGAGGGCATACAGTTCTCTAAAACCTCTTCAGCATTTATTGCTTGTAGACTTTTTGCCAATGGTCAGTCGACTGGTGTGAGTTGAAAAGTTTTAGTAGATTAGATTGCATGAGTCTAACACTTCCTGAGGTTGAGCTTTAACCATTTTCCTTTCTTTAAAAAGAGAGTGAGTAAAACTTGCCTCTTCATACTATGTTCTTGAAAATTCTGCCTGTTTTGAATTTTTTTTTATCCATTCCCTACGTCAGCCAATTTTGGGGGCAGGTGTCCTTTAGAGCCCTGAGTCCTTGTGAATGGTAAGTGACCATTAGCTGTGGGTTAAAAGCTGCTCTTGCGGGAATCGGCCACAAGGCGGCAGCATTTCTGCTTTACCAAATCTGGTTACTAGGGCAACAGAGCCTTACTGGAAGTGGTGTTCTAGGTTGTCAATTAGAATGGAATGTGCGAGGAAAAAGCCCTTTAAGTGTATGTCTCCTTACTTCTTGTTGGTATTTTTAACTTAAATTTTATTTTTTATCACAGCAAACTTGATTACAATGTTTTGTTTGTTCTAGGTGTGCAAGATGTGGTTATTTCACACATATACATATATCTATTCTTCTTTGGAGCCTTTTCCCATGTAGGTTATGACACAGTGTTGAGTAGTCTTCTCTTGGTATTGCGTAGGTCTTTGGTGATTATATATTTCACATGTGTTTCTATCTCTCTGTTAACCTCAATATGGTAATGTATCCAATCCTCACACCTTTCTATTTGGTGAACCATAAGATTTATTTATTTATTTTTTTTTATTTTTTTTTTTATTTTTTTTAAAGTTTGTTAACATTCTGATTTTTTTTTAGAAATTCACGTTCTTTTATTTATTTATTTATTTATTTATTTATGACTGTGTTGGGTCTTCATTTCTGTGCGAGGGCTTTCTCTAGTTGTGGCAAGTGGGGACCACTCTTCATCGCGGTGCCCGGGCCTCTCACCATCGTGGCCTCTCTTGTTGTGGAGCACAGGCCCCAGACGCGCAGGCTCAGTAATTGTGGCTCACGGGCCCAGTTGCTCCGTGGCATGTGGGATCTTCCCAGACCAGGGCTCGAACCCCTGTCCCCTGCATTGGCAGGCAGATTCTCAACCACTGCGCCACCAGGGAAGCCCCAAGATTTTTAATGAATCTATGATAGTGTTTCTCTGTGGAAATATCTTTGTTTGTATCATTTTTTAGGTAACCCTTATATGTGATATGATAGGATATGTGTCTTTCACTTTCCCACTTACTCCAAGTTGCGTGATTACTTCTAGACTCATCTATGGTGCTGCAAATGGCATTGTTTCATTTTTTCACTAGCTCATATTCCATCTGTACAGGTAGCAGTTCTTCTTTGTCCACCCATCTGTTGGTGGACTTTTTGGTTACTTCCATATCTTGGCTATTGTAATACTATGGAATGCAGATTTGCGTGGCTGTGTCCTTCCAATTCTGTCTTCTTAGTTTATAGGTCCAGGAATAGGTCTGCTGGATCATATGGTAGCTCAATGTTTACCTTTTAAAGGCACCTCTGTTCTGTTCTCCTTAGTGGCTCTTCCCAGGTTACGTCCCACTTAAAGTGCAGGGCATGTATTTCTTCCCAGCACCTTCAGGATTTATTCTTTGTAGTTTTTGCTCATGATTATTCTGAGTGGTGTGAGCTGATACCTCTTTGTGTTTGAATTTGCATGTGTTTCATAATGCATTGAAATTGAGCTTTAAGACATGTCCTTTTTATTTTTCCAGCTGTGATTAGAGCTTATTTCTTCAAAGTGTTTTCTTAAAGTATGTGTCACCATTTGAAATATTTTGGCCATTATCTCCTTCAAGACATTTTGAGGGTAGGTTTCATTTACAGCCCTGCAGTACTTGTTCATATGAAGTGACCATTAGCTCAGGCTTTAAACCTGCGTTTGCAGGTAACGGCCAGAGAGCGGCAGCCTTTCTACATTCCCCTTGCTGGTACTAGGGAAACAGACCTACCGGCCAGTGGTGTTCTTTGGTTATAAATTAGAGTGCAATGTGCCCGGATAAACCCACAAATGTTGATGTCTCCTTGCTTTTGTTTGTTTTTAAATTTAATTTATATTTATTATTAGAGTAATATTCCATTGTGTACGTGGACCATTTCTTCTTGGTGCATTCCTCGGTTGATGGACATTTTCATTGCTTCCAAGTGCTGGCTATGGTAAATCTTGCTGGCGTACAGGTTTGCCAGCCTGTGACTTTTTGTTTCTCATTTTCTCAGGTGATAGGCCAAGCAGTGGTTGTGATTGATTGACTGGTAGCTCAATGTTTCCCTTTTCAAAGCACCTACACTGTGTTGTCATTAGTGGCTCTTTACATGTCCCCCCTTACAACCGAGGGTACGCATTTCTCCACACTCCCTTCACCGTTTATTTTTTGCAGCATTTTTCCTAATGGCCATTCTGACTGCTTTGAGCTGATAGGTTTTTGTAATATGGGTATGCATGTCATTAAATTTTTTTAAATTCGTCATATTCCTACCCCTTTTTCTTTTCTCTTAAAAGAAAAACCCGTGAGTACTATATAGCTCTTGAAATTGTCTTCTTCGAAGGTTGCCCTCTTGTGAAGTTTTTGGTCAATTTTTGACCCCAAAAATTTTCTGGAGGGCAGGTGTCATTTGCAGAACTGCAAGTTGGTGAAAATTTAGTGACCTTTTGCAGTGGGTTCAAAGCTGCTGTTGTGAGAAACGGCCACAAGGAGGTAGCATTTCTCCATTCCCCAATCTGGGTACTAGGGCAGCAGAGCCTTTCTGGAAGTCATTGTCCTAGGTTGTAAATTAGAATGGAATGTGCCAGGAGAAATCCCCATAAGTTTATGTCTCATTACTTCTTTTTGGTTTTTAAAATTTTTTTTAATCTGGGTAATGTTTAGAATATTGTTTGTCCTAGGTGTACACAATCTGGTTCATTTGTACATTATGTATGTCTATTAATGTACAGATCCTCTTCCCATGTAAAATATTACAATGTTCCGTCGACCTCCCTTGCTATATGTTCGGTCTTTTTGATACATGTATATAATATGTATTTGTATATGTAGAGTAACACTAATCTTCCTTTCTCAATTTCCCCCCTCCTTTCCTTTCAGATGAGCATAGTTTGTTTTCTAAGCCTGTGAGTGTCTTTCTCTTTGGAAATATGTTCATCTGTGTCAGTTATTAGATAATGCCATAAGTGATAATATAGGATATAGGTGTTTTGCTTTCTGACCTACTTCATGTTTTGTGATTATCTCCAGGCTCATCTATGGTGCCGCAAAGAGCAGTGCTTCAATGTTTTCCATGGCTAATATTCCATTGTGTACATGGACCACTTCTTCTTGGTGCATTCCTCTGTTGATGGACATTTTCGTTGCTTCCAAGGGTTGCCTATGGTAAATATTGCTGGAGTGCAGGATTGCCAGCCTGTGATTTTTGATTTTCATTTTCTCAGGTGATACACCCAGCAATGGGTATGATTGATTGACTGGTATGGTAGGTCAAAGTTTACCTTTTCAAGGCACCTCAATTGTGCTTTCATTAGTGGCTCTTACCACGTCCCCCTTAGAATCGAGGGTACGCATTTCTCCACAATCACGTCAGCATTTATTGTTTGCAGCATTTTTGTTGATGGCCGTTCTGACTGGAGTGAGCTGATAGGTTTTTGTAATTTGGGTTTACATGTCTGTAAAAATTCGTACAATTCATTATTTCTCCACAGCTTTTTCTTTTCTGTTAAAAGAAAAAAGCAAAAAATGGGACTATAATATACCTCTTCAAATTTTCTTTTTTGAAGATTGCACTCTAGAATGTTTTGGTCGAATTTCGACCTCAGTATTTTTTGGAGGGCACGTTTCATTTACAGAACTGCAATTGGTGAATATTTAGTGACCTTTTGCAGTGGGTTTAAAGCTGCTGTTGTGGGAAATGGCCACAAGGATGCAGCATTTCTACATTACAAAATCTGGGCAATAGGATATCAGAGCTGTTTTGGAAGTCGTTTGCCTAGGTTATATATTTGAATGGAATGTGCCAGGAAAACCCCCCATAAGTTTATGTCTCATTACTCCTAGTTCGTTGTTTTAATTTTTTCAATTGGGGTAATGGTTAGAATGTTGCTTGTGCAAGGTGTACACACTCTGGTTCATCTTCATATTCTATATACCTATTTATGTAGAGATCCTCTTCCCGTGTAAATTATTACAGAGTGTTTCGTAAACCTTCCTTGCTATATGGTCGGTCTCTTTGATATACGTATATGATATGTATTTGTATACATATGGTAATGCTAATCTTCATTTATCCATTCCCCCCACCTTTCCTTTTAGATAAGCATAGTTTTTTTTAATAAGTTTGTGATTGACTTTCTCTGTGGAAATATGTTCATTTGTGTCAGTTATTAGATAACGCCTATAAGTGATATCATAGGATATAGGACTTTTGCTTTCCGACTTACCTCATGTTCTGTGATTATCTCCAAGATCATCTCTGGTGCCTCAAAGAGCAGTGTTTCATTGTTTTCCATGTCTAGTATTCATTGTGTACACGGACCACTTCTTCTTTATCCTTTCATCTGTTGATGGACATTTTGGTTGCTTCACTGTCTTGTACATTGTGAATAAGGCTGCAGTACAGCTTTTGCAACCTGGGTCTTCTTCATTCTGGTCTTCTCAGGTGAGAGGCCCATTGGTTCACCTGCTGGATTGAATGGTACCTCAATATTTCCTTTTAAACGCAGCTCCTTTCTGTTCTCATTATTAGCGTTTAACCCTTTTACATCTCACCAGCAGCTAGAGGGCATACAGTTCTCTAAAACCTCTTCAGCATTTATTGCTTGTAGACTTTTTGCCAATGGTCAGTCGACTGGTGTGAGTTGAAAAGTTTTAGTAGATTAGATTGCATGAGTCTAACACTTCCTGAGGTTGAGCTTTAACCATTTTCCTTTCTTTAAAAAGAGAGTGAGTAAAACTTGCCTCTTCATACTATGTTCTTGAAAATTCTGCCTGTTTTGAATTTTTTTTTATCCATTCCCTACGTCAGCCAATTTTGGGGGCAGGTGTCCTTTAGAGCCCTGAGTCCTTGTGAATGGTAAGTGACCATTAGCTGTGGGTTAAAAGCTGCTCTTGCGGGAATCGGCCACAAGGCGGCAGCATTTCTGCTTTACCAAATCTGGTTACTAGGGCAACAGAGCCTTACTGGAAGTGGTGTTCTAGGTTGTCAATTAGAATGGAATGTGCGAGGAAAAAGCCCTTTAAGTGTATGTCTCCTTACTTCTTGTTGGTATTTTTAACTTAAATTTTATTTTTTATCACAACAAACTTGATTACAATGTTTTGTTTGTTCTAGGTGTGCAAGATGTGGTTCTTTCACACATATACATATATCTATTCTTCTTTGGAGCCTTTTCCCATGTAGGTTATGACACAGTGTTGAGTAGTCTTCTCTTGGTATTGCGTAGGTCTTTGGTGATTATATATTTCACATGTGTTTCTATCTCTCTGTTAACCTCAATATGGTAATGTATCCAATCCTCACACCTTTCTATTTGGTGAACCATAAGATTTATTTATTTATTTATTTATTTTTTTTTTTATTTTTTTTAAAGTTTGTTAACATTCTGATTTTTTTTTAGAAATTCACGTTCTTTTATTTATTTATTTATTTATTTATTTATGACTGTGTTGGGTCTTCATTTCTGTGCGAGGGCTTTCTCTAGTTGTGGCAAGTGGGGACCACTCTTCATCGCGGTGCCCGGGCCTCTCACCATCGTGGCCTCTCTTGTTGTGGAGCACAGGCCCCAGACGCGCAGGCTCAGTAATTTTGGCTCACGGGCCCAGTTGCTCCGTGGCATGTGGGATCTTCCCAGACCAGGGCTCGAACCCCTGTCCCCTGCATTGGCAGGCAGATTCTCAACCACTGCGCCACCAGGGAAGCCCCAAGATTTTTAATGAATCTATGATAGTGTTTCTCTGTGGAAATATCTTTGTTTGTATCATTTTTTAGGTAACCCTTATATGTGATATGATAGGATATGTGTCTTTCACTTTCCCACTTACTCCAAGTTGCGTGATTACTTCTAGACTCATCTATGGTGCTGCAAATGGCATTGTTTCATTTTTTCACTAGCTCATATTCCATCTGTACAGGTAGCAGTTCTTCTTTGTCCACCCATCTGTTGGTGGACTTTTTGGTTACTTCCATATCTTGGCTATTGTAATACTATGGAATGCAGATTTGCGTGGCTGTGTCCTTCCAATTCTGTCTTCTTAGTTTATAGGTCCAGGAATAGGTCTGCTGGATCATATGGTAGCTCAATGTTTACCTTTTAAAGGCACCTCTGTTCTGTTCTCCTTAGTGGCTCTTCCCAGGTTACGTCCCACTTAAAGTGCAGGGCATGTATTTCTTCCCAGCACCTTCAGGATTTATTCTTTGTAGTTTTTGCTCATGATTATTCTGAGTGGTGTGAGCTGATACCTCTTTGTGTTTGAATTTGCATGTGTTTCATAATGCATTGAAATTGAGCTTTAAGACATGTCCTTTTTATTTTTCCAGCTGTGATTAGAGCTTATTTCTTCAAAGTGTTTTCTTAAAGTAT
Source organism: Balaenoptera physalus (assembly GCF_965194825.1). Classification (NCBI taxonomy): domain Eukaryota; kingdom Metazoa; phylum Chordata; class Mammalia; order Artiodactyla; family Balaenopteridae; genus Balaenoptera; species Balaenoptera physalus. The sequence goes on from NW_028126504.1 coordinate 775,766, forward strand.
GTGTCACCATTTGAAATATTTTGGCCATTATCTCCTTCAAGACATTTTGAGGGTAGGTTTCATTTACAGCCCTGCAGTACTTGTTCATATGAAGTGACCATTAGCTCAGGCTTTAAACCTGCGTTTGCAGGTAACGGCCAGAGAGCGGCAGCCTTTCTACATTCCCCTTGCTGGTACTAGGGAAACAGACCTACCGGCCAGTGGAGTTCTTTGGTTATAAATTAGAGTGCAATGTGCCCGGATAAACCCACAAATGTTGATGTCTCCTTGCTTTTGTTTGTTTTTAAATTTAATTTATATTTATTATTAGAGTAATATTCCATTGTGTACGTGGACCATTTCTTCTTGGTGCATTCCTCGGTTGATGGACATTTTCATTGCTTCCAAGTGCTGGCTATGGTAAATCTTGCTGGCGTACAGGTTTGCCAGCCTGTGACTTTTTGTTTCTCATTTTCTCAGGTGATAGGCCAAGCAGTGGTTGTGATTGATTGACTGGTAGCTCAATGTTTCCCTTTTCAAAGCACCTACACTGTGTTGTCATTAGTGGCTCTTTACATGTCCCCCCTTACAACCGAGGGTACGCATTTCTCCACACTCCCTTCACCGTTTATTTTTTGCAGCATTTTTCCTAATGGCCATTCTGACTGCTTTGAGCTGATAGGTTTTTGTAATATGGGTATGCATGTCATTAAATTTTTTTAAATTCGTCATATTCCTACCCCTTTTTCTTTTCTCTTAAAAGAAAAACCCGTGAGTACTATATAGCTCTTGAAATTGTCTTCTTCGAAGGTTGCCCTCTTGTGAAGTTTTTGGTCAATTTTTGACCCCAAAAATTTTCTGGAGGGCAGTTGTCATTTGCAGAACTGCAAGTTGGTGAAAATTTAGTGACCTTTTGCAGTGGGTTCAAAGCTGCTGTTGTGAGAAACGGCCACAAGGAGGTAGCATTTCTCCATTCCCCAATCTGGGTACTAGGGCAGCAGAGCCTTTCTGGAAGTCATTGTCCTAGGTTGTAAATTAGAATGGAATGTGCCAGGAGAAATCCCCATAAGTTTATGTCTCATTACTTCTTTTTGGTTTTTAAAATTTTTTTTAATCTGGGTAATGTTTAGAATATTGTTTGTCCTAGGTGTACACAATCTGGTTCATTTGTACATTATGTATGTCTATTAATGTACAGATCCTCTTCCCATGTAAAATATTACAATGTTCCGTCGACCTCCCTTGCTATATGTTCGGTCTTTTTGATACATGTATATAATATGTATTTGTATATGTAGAGTAACACTAATCTTCCTTTCTCAATTTCCCCCCTCCTTTCCTTTCAGATGAGCATAGTTTGTTTTCTAAGCCTGTGAGTGTCTTTCTCTTTGGAAATATGTTCATCTGTGTCAGTTATTAGATAATGCCATAAGTGATAATATAGGATATAGGTGTTTTGCTTTCTGACCTACTTCATGTTTTGTGATTATCTCCAGGCTCATCTATGGTGCCGCAAAGAGCAGTGCTTCAATGTTTTCCATGGCTAATATTCCATTGTGTACATGGACCACTTCTTCTTGGTGCATTCCTCTGTTGATGGACATTTTCGTTGCTTCCAAGGGTTGCCTATGGTAAATATTGCTGGAGTGCAGGATTGCCAGCCTGTGATTTTTGATTTTCATTTTCTCAGGTGATACACCCAGCAATGGGTATGATTGATTGACTGGTATGGTAGGTCAAAGTTTACCTTTTCAAGGCACCTCAATTGTGCTTTCATTAGTGGCTCTTACCACGTCCCCCTTAGAATCGAGGGTACGCATTTCTCCACAATCACGTCAGCATTTATTGTTTGCAGCATTTTTGTTGATGGCCGTTCTGACTGGAGTGAGCTGATAGGTTTTTGTAATTTGGGTTTACATGTCTGTAAAAATTCGTACAATTCATTATTTCTCCACAGCTTTTTCTTTTCTGTTAAAAGAAAAAAGCAAAAAATGGGACTATAATATACCTCTTCAAATTTTCTTTTTTGAAGATTGCACTCTAGAATGTTTTGGTCGAATTTCGACCTCAGTATTTTTTGGAGGGCACGTTTCATTTACAGAACTGCAATTGGTGAATATTTAGTGACCTTTTGCAGTGGGTTTAAAGCTGCTGTTATGGGAAATGGCCACAAGGATGCAGCATTTCTACATTACAAAATCTGGGCAATAGGATATCAGAGCTGTTTTGGAAGTCGTTTGCCTAGGTTATATATTTGAATGGAATGTGCCAGGAAAACCCCCCATAAGTTTATGTCTCATTACTCCTAGTTCGTTGTTTTAATTTTTTCAATTGGGGTAATGGTTAGAATGTTGCTTGTGCAAGGTGTACACACTCTGGTTCATCTTCATATTCTATATACCTATTTATGTAGAGATCCTCTTCCCGTGTAAATTATTACAGAGTGTTTCGTAAACCTTCCTTGCTATATGGTCGGTCTCTTTGATATATGTATATGATATGTATTTGTATACATATGGTAATGCTAATCTTCATTTATCCATTCCCCCCACCTTTCCTTTTAGATAAGCATAGTTTTTTTTAATAAGTTTGTGATTGACTTTCTCTGTGGAAATATGTTCATTTGTGTCAGTTATTAGATAACGCCTATAAGTGATATCATAGGATATAGGACTTTTGCTTTCCGACTTACCTCATGTTCTGTGATTATCTCCAAGATCATCTCTGGTGCCTCAAAGAGCAGTGTTTCATTGTTTTCCATGTCTAGTATTCATTGTGTACACGGACCACTTCTTCTTTATCCTTTCATCTGTTGATGGACATTTTGGTTGCTTCACTGTCTTGTACATTGTGAATAAGGCTGCAGTACAGCTTTTGCAACCTGGGTCTTCTTCATTCTGGTCTTCTCAGGTGAGAGGCCCATTGGTTCACCTGCTGGATTGAATGGTACCTCAATATTTCCTTTTAAACGCAGCTCCTTTCTGTTCTCATTATTAGCGTTTAACCCTTTTACATCTCACCAGCAGCTAGAGGGCATACAGTTCTCTAAAACCTCTTCAGCATTTATTGCTTGTAGACTTTTTGCCAATGGTCAGTCGACTGGTGTGAGTTGAAAAGTTTTAGTAGATTAGATTGCATGAGTCTAACACTTCCTGAGGTTGAGCTTTAACCATTTTCCTTTCTTTAAAAAGAGAGTGAGTAAAACTTGCCTCTTCATACTATGTTCTTGAAAATTCTGCCTGTTTTGAATTTTTTTTTATCCATTCCCTACGTCAGCCAATTTTGGGGGCAGGTGTCCTTTAGAGCCCTGAGTCCTTGTGAATGGTAAGTGACCATTAGCTGTGGGTTAAAAGCTGCTCTTGCGGGAATCGGCCACAAGGCGGCAGCATTTCGGCTTTACCAAATCTGGTTACTAGGGCAACAGAGCCTTACTGGAAGTGGTGTTCTAGGTTGTCAATTAGAATGGAATGTGCGAGGAAAAAGCCCTTTAAGTGTATGTCTCCTTACTTCTTGTTGGTATTTTTAACTTAAATTTTATTTTTTATCACAGCAAACTTGATTACAATGTTTTGTTTGTTCTAGGTGTGCAAGATGTGGTTCTTTCACACATATACATATATCTATTCTTCTTTGGAGCCTTTTCCCATGTAGGTTATGACACAGTGTTGAGTAGTCTTCTCTTGGTATTGCGTAGGTCTTTGGTGATTATATATTTCACATGTGTTTCTATCTCTCTGTTAACCTCAATATGGTAATGTATCCAATCCTCACACCTTTCTATTTGGTGAACCATAAGATTTATTTATTTATTTTTTTTTATTTTTTTTTTTATTTTTTTTAAAGTTTGTTAACATTCTGATTTTTTTTTAGAAATTCACGTTCTTTTATTTATTTATTTATTTATTTATTTATGACTGTGTTGGGTCTTCATTTCTGTGCGAGGGCTTTCTCTAGTTGTGGCAAGTGGGGACCACTCTTCATCGCGGTGCCCGGGCCTCTCACCATCGTGGCCTCTCTTGTTGTGGAGCACAGGCCCCAGACGCGCAGGCTCAGTAATTGTGGCTCACGGGCCCAGTTGCTCCGTGGCATGTGGGATCTTCCCAGACCAGGGCTCGAACCCCTGTCCCCTGCATTGTCAGGCAGATTCTCAACCACTGCGCCACCAGGGAAGCCCCAAGATTTTTAATGAATCTATGATAGTGTTTCTCTGTGGAAATATCTTTGTTTGTATCATTTTTTAGGTAACCCTTATATGTGATATGATAGGATATGTGTCTTTCACTTTCCCACTTACTCCAAGTTGCGTGATTACTTCTAGACTCATCTATGGTGCTGCAAATGGCATTGTTTCATTTTTTCACTAGCTCATATTCCATCTGTACAGGTAGCAGTTCTTCTTTGTCCACCCATCTGTTGGTGGACTTTTTGGTTACTTCCATATCTTGGCTATTGTAATACTATGGAATGCAGATTTGCGTGGCTGTGTCCTTCCAATTCTGTCTTCTTAGTTTATAGGTCCAGGAATAGGTCTGCTGGATCATATGGTAGCTCAATGTTTACCTTTTAAAGGCACCTCTGTTCTGTTCTCCTTAGTGGCTCTTCCCAGGTTACGTCCCACTTAAAGTGCAGGGCATGTATTTCTTCCCAGCACCTTCAGGATTTATTCTTTGTAGTTTTTGCTCATGATTATTCTGAGTGGTGTGAGCTGATACCTCTTTGTGTTTGAATTTGCATGTGTTTCATAATGCATTGAAATTGAGCTTTAAGACATGTCCTTTTTATTTTTCCAGCTGTGATTAGAGCTTATTTCTTCAAAGTGTTTTCTTAAAGTATGTGTCACCATTTGAAATATTTTGGCCATTATCTCCTTCAAGACATTTTGAGGGTAGGTTTCATTTACAGCCCTGCAGTACTTGTTCATATGAAGTGACCATTAGCTCAGGCTTTAAACCTGCGTTTGCAGGTAACGGCCAGAGAGCGGCAGCCTTTCTACATTCCCCTTGCTGGTACTAGGGAAACAGACCTACCGGCCAGTGGTGTTCTTTGGTTATAAATTAGAGTGCAATGTGCCCGGATAAACCCACAAATGTTGATGTCTCCTTGCTTTTGTTTGTTTTTAAATTTAATTTATATTTATTATTAGAGTAATATTCCATTGCGTACGTGGACCATTTCTTCTTGGTGCATTCCTCGGTTGATGGACATTTTCATTGCTTCCAAGTGCTGGCTATGGTAAATCTTGCTGGCGTACAGGTTTGCCAGCCTGTGACTTTTTGTTTCTCATTTTCTCAGGTGATAGGCCAAGCAGTGGTTGTGATTGATTGACTGGTAGCTCAATGTTTCCCTTTTCAAAGCACCTACACTGTGTTGTCATTAGTGGCTCTTTACATGTCCCCCCTTACAACCGAGGGTACGCATTTCTCCACACTCCCTTCACCGTTTATTTTTTGCAGCATTTTTCCTAATGGCCATTCTGACTGCTTTGAGCTGATAGGTTTTTGTAATATGGGTATGCATGTCATTAAATTTTTTTAAATTCGTCATATTCCTACCCCTTTTTCTTTTCTCTTAAAAGAAAAACCCGTGAGTACTATATAGCTCTTGAAATTGTCTTCTTCGAAGGTTGCCCTCTTGTGAAGTTTTTGGTCAATTTTTGACCCCAAAAATTTTCTGGAGGGCAGGTGTCATTTGCAGAACTGCAAGTTGGTGAAAATTTAGTGACCTTTTGCAGTGGGTTCAAAGCTGCTGTTGTGAGAAACGGCCACAAGGAGGTAGCATTTCTCCATTCCCCAATCTGGGTACTAGGGCAGCAGAGCCTTTCTGGAAGTCATTGTCCTAGGTTGTAAATTAGAATGGAATGTGCCAGGAGAAATCCCCATAAGTTTATGTCTCATTACTTCTTTTTGGTTTTTAAAATTTTTTTTAATCTGGGTAATGTTTAGAATATTGTTTGTCCTAGGTGTACACAATCTGGTTCATTTGTACATTATGTATGTCTATTAATGTACAGATCCTCTTCCCATGTAAAATATTACAATGTTCCGTCGACCTCCCTTGCTATATGTTCGGTCTTTTTGATACATGTATATAATATGTATTTGTATATGTAGAGTAACACTAATCTTCCTTTCTCAATTTCCCCCCTCCTTTCCTTTCAGATGAGCATAGTTTGTTTTCTAAGCCTGTGAGTGTCTTTCTCTTTGGAAATATGTTCATCTGTGTCAGTTATTAGATAATGCCATAAGTGATAATATAGGATATAGGTGTTTTGCTTTCTGACCTACTTCATGTTTTGTGATTATCTCCAGGCTCATCTATGGTGCCGCAAAGAGCAGTGCTTCAATGTTTTCCATGGCTAATATTCCATTGTGTACATGGACCACTTCTTCTTGGTGCATTCCTCTGTTGATGGACATTTTCGTTGCTTCCAAGGGTTGCCTATGGTAAATATTGCTGGAGTGCAGGATTGCCAGCCTGTGATTTTTGATTTTCATTTTCTCAGGTGATACACCCAGCAATGGGTATGATTGATTGACTGGTATGGTAGGTCAAAGTTTACCTTTTCAAGGCACCTCAATTGTGCTTTCATTAGTGGCTCTTACCACGTCCCCCTTAGAATCGAGGGTACGCATTTCTCCACAATCACGTCAGCATTTATTGTTTGCAGCATTTTTGTTGATGGCCGTTCTGACTGGAGTGAGCTGATAGGTTTTTGTAATTTGGGTTTACATGTCTGTAAAAATTCGTACAATTCATTATTTCTCCACAGCTTTTTCTTTTCTGTTAAAAGAAAAAAGCAAAAAATGGGACTATAATATACCTCTTCAAATTTTCTTTTTTGAAGATTGCACTCTAGAATGTTTTGGTCGAATTTCGACCTCAGTATTTTTTGGAGGGCACGTTTCATTTACAGAACTGCAATTGGTGAATATTTAGTGACCTTTTGCAGTGGGTTTAAAGCTGCTGTTGTGGGAAATGGCCACAAGGATGCAGCATTTCTACATTACAAAATCTGGGCAATAGGATATCAGAGCTGTTTTGGAAGTCGTTTGCCTAGGTTATATATTTGAATGGAATGTGCCAGGAAAACCCCCCATAAGTTTATGTCTCATTACTCCTAGTTCGTTGTTTTAATTTTTTCAATTGGGGTAATGGTTAGAATGTTGCTTGTGCAAGGTGTACACACTCTGGTTCATCTTCATATTCTATATACCTATTTATGTAGAGATCCTCTTCCCGTGTAAATTATTACAGAGTGTTTCGTAAACCTTCCTTGCTATATGGTCGGTCTCTTTGATATACGTATATGATATGTATTTGTATACATATGGTAATGCTAATCTTCATTTATCCATTCCCCCCACCTTTCCTTTTAGATAAGCATAGTTTTTTTTAATAAGTTTGTGATTGACTTTCTCTGTGGAAATATGTTCATTTGTGTCAGTTATTAGATAACGCCTATAAGTGATATCATAGGATATAGGACTTTTGCTTTCCGACTTACCTCATGTTCTGTGATTATCTCCAAGATCATCTCTGGTGCCTCAAAGAGCAGTGTTTCATTGTTTTCCATGTCTAGTATTCATTGTGTACACGGACCACTTCTTCTTTATCCTTTCATCTGTTGATGGACATTTTGGTTGCTTCACTGTCTTGTACATTGTGAATAAGGCTGCAGTACAGCTTTTGCAACCTGGGTCTTCTTCATTCTGGTCTTCTCAGGTGAGAGGCCCATTGGTTCACCTGCTGGATTGAATGGTACCTCAATATTTCCTTTTAAACGCAGCTCCTTTCTGTTCTCATTATTAGCGTTTAACCCTTTTACATCTCACCAGCAGCTAGAGGGCATACAGTTCTCTAAAACCTCTTCAGCATTTATTGCTTGTAGACTTTTTGCCAATGGTCAGTCGACTGGTGTGAGTTGAAAAGTTTTAGTAGATTAGATTGCATGAGTCTAACACTTCCTGAGGTTGAGCTTTAACCATTTTCCTTTCTTTAAAAAGAGAGTGAGTAAAACTTGCCTCTTCATACTATGTTCTTGAAAATTCTGCCTGTTTTGAATTTTTTTTTATCCATTCCCTACGTCAGCCAATTTTGGGGGCAGGTGTCCTTTAGAGCCCTGAGTCCTTGTGAATGGTAAGTGACCATTAGCTGTGGGTTAAAAGCTGCTCTTGCGGGAATCGGCCACAAGGCGGCAGCATTTCTGCTTTACCAAATCTGGTTACTAGGGCAACAGAGCCTTACTGGAAGTGGTGTTCTAGGTTGTCAATTAGAATGGAATGTTCGAGGAAAAAGCCCTTTAAGTGTATGTCTCCTTACTTCTTGTTGGTATTTTTAACTTAAATTTTATTTTTTATCACAACAAACTTGATTACAATGTTTTGTTTGTTCTAGGTGTGCAAGATGTGGTTCTTTCACACATATACATATATCTATTCTTCTTTGGAGCCTTTTCCCATGTAGGTTATGACACAGTGTTGAGTAGTCTTCTCTTGGTATTGCGTCGGTCTTTGGTGATTATATATTTCACATGTGTTTCTATCTCTCTGTTAACCTCAATATGGTAATGTATCCAATCCTCACACCTTTCTATTTGGTGAACCATAAGATTTATTTATTTATTTATTTTTATTTTTTTTTTTATTTTTTTTAAAGTTTGTTAACATTCTGATTTTTTTTTAGAAATTCACGTTCTTTTATTTATTTATTTATTTATTTATTTATGACTGTGTTGGGTCTTCATTTCTGTGCGAGGGCTTTCTCTAGTTGTGGCAAGTGGGGACCACTCTTCATCGCGGTGCCCGGGCCTCTCACCATCGTGGCCTCTCTTGTTGTGGAGCACAGGCCCCAGACGCGCAGGCTCAGTAATTGTGGCTCACGGGCCCAGTTGCTCCGTGGCATGTGGGATCTTCCCAGACCAGGGCTCGAACCCCTGTCCCCTGCATTGGCAGGCAGATTCTCAACCACTGCGCCACCAGGGAAGCCCCAAGATTTTTAATGAATCTATGATAGTGTTTCTCTGTGGAAATATCTTTGTTTGTATCATTTTTTAGGTAACCCTTATATGTGATATGATAGGATATGTGTCTTTCACTTTCCCACTTACTCCAAGTTGCGTGATTACTTCTAGACTCATCTATGGTGCTGCAAATGGCATTGTTTCATTTTTTCACTAGCTCATATTCCATCTGTACAGGTAGCAGTTCTTCTTTGTCCACCCATCTGTTGGTGGACTTTTTGGTTACTTCCATATCTTGGCTATTGTAATACTATGGAATGCAGATTTGCGTGGCTGTGTCCTTCCAATTCTGTCTTCTTAGTTTATAGGTCCAGGAATAGGTCTGCTGGATCATATGGTAGCTCAATGTTTACCTTTTAAAGGCACCTCTGTTCTGTTCTCCTTAGTGGCTCTTCCCAGGTTACGTCCCACTTAAAGTGCAGGGCATGTATTTCTTCCCAGCACCTTCAGGATTTATTCTTTGTAGTTTTTGCTCATGATTATTCTGAGTGGTGTGAGCTGATACCTCTTTGTGTTTGAATTTGCATGTGTTTCATAATGCATTGAAATTGAGCTTTAAGACATGTCCTTTTTATTTTTCCAGCTGTGATTAGAGCTTATTTCTTCAAAGTGTTTTCTTAAAGTATGTGTCACCATTTGAAATATTTTGGCCATTATCTCCTTCAAGACATTTTGAGGGTAGGTTTCATTTACAGCCCTGCAGTACTTGTTCATATGAAGTGACCATTAGCTCAGGCTTTAAACCTGCGTTTGCAGGTAACGGCCAGAGAGCGGCAGCCTTTCTACATTCCCCTTGCTGGTACTAGGGAAACAGACCTACCGGCCAGTGGAGTTCTTTGGTTATAAATTAGAGTGCAATGTGCCCGGATAAACCCACAAATGTTGATGTCTCCTTGCTTTTGTTTGTTTTTAAATTTAATTTATATTTATTATTAGAGTAATATTCCATTGCGTACGTGGACCATTTCTTCTTGGTGCATTCCTCGGTTGATGGACATTTTCATTGCTTCCAAGTGCTGGCTATGGTAAATCTTGCTGGCGTACAGGTTTGCCAGCCTGTGACTTTTTGTTTCTCATTTTCTCAGGTGATAGGCCAAGCAGTGGTTGTGATTGATTGACTGGTAGCTCAATGTTTCCCTTTTCAAAGCACCTACACTGTGTTGTCATTAGTGGCTCTTTACATGTCCCCCCTTACAACCGAGGGTACGCATTTCTCCACACTCCCTTCACCGTTTATTTTTTGCAGCATTTTTCCTAATGGCCATTCTGACTGCTTTGAGCTGATAGGTTTTTGTAATATGGGTATGCATGTCATTAAATTTTTTTAAATTCGTCATATTCCTACCCCTTTTTCTTTTCTCTTAAAAGAAAAACCCGTGAGTACTATATAGCTCTTGAAATTGTCTTCTTCGAAGGTTGCCCTCTTGTGAAGTTTTTGGTCAATTTTTGACCCCAAAAATTTTCTGGAGGGCAGGTGTCATTTGCAGAACTGCAAGTTGGTGAAAATTTAGTGACCTTTTGCAGTGGGTTCAAAGCTGCTGTTGTGAGAAACGGCCACAAGGAGGTAGCATTTCTCCATTCCCCAATCTGGGTACTAGGGCAGCAGAGCCTTTCTGGAAGTCATTGTCCTAGGTTGTAAATTAGAATGGAATGTGCCAGGAGAAATCCCCATAAGTTTATGTCTCATTACTTCTTTTTGGTTTTTAAAATTTTTTTTAATCTGGGTAATGTTTAGAATATTGTTTGTCCTAGGTGTACACAATCTGGTTCATTTGTACATTATGTATGTCTATTAATGTACAGATCCTCTTCCCATGTAAAATATTACAATGTTCCGTCGACCTCCCTTGCTATATGTTCGGTCTTTTTGATACATGTATATAATATGTATTTGTATATGTAGAGTAACACTAATCTTCCTTTCTCAATTTCCCCCCTCCTTTCCTTTCAGATGAGCATAGTTTGTTTTCTAAGCCTGTGAGTGTCTTTCTCTTTGGAAATATGTTCATCTGTGTCAGTTATTAGATAATGCCATAAGTGATAATATAGGATATAGGTGTTTTGCTTTCTGACCTACTTCATGTTTTGTGATTATCTCCAGGCTCATCTATGGTGCCGCAAAGAGCAGTGCTTCAATGTTTTCCATGGCTAATATTCCATTGTGTACATGGACCACTTCTTCTTGGTGCATTCCTCTGTTGATGGACATTTTCGTTGCTTCCAAGGGTTGCCTATGGTAAATATTGCTGGAGTGCAGGATTGCCAGCCTGTGATTTTTGATTTTCATTTTCTCAGGTGATACACCCAGCAATGGGTATGATTGATTGACTGGTATGGTAGGTCAAAGTTTACCTTTTCAAGGCACCTCAATTGTGCTTTCATTAGTGGCTCTTACCACGTCCCCCTTAGAATCGAGGGTACGCATTTCTCCACAATCACGTCAGCATTTATTGTTTGCAGCATTTTTGTTGATGGCCGTTCTGACTGGAGTGAGCTGATAGGTTTTTGTAATTTGGGTTTACATGTCTGTAAAAATTCGTACAATTCATTATTTCTCCACAGCTTTTTCTTTTCTGTTAAAAGAAAAAAGCAAAAAATGGGACTATAATATACCTCTTCAAATTTTCTTTTTTGAAGATTGCACTCTAGAATGTTTTGGTCGAATTTCGACCTCAGTATTTTTTGGAGGGCACGTTTCATTTACAGAACTGCAATTGGTGAATATTTAGTGACCTTTTGCAGTGGGTTTAAAGCTGCTGTTGTGGGAAATGGCCACAAGGATGCAGCATTTCTACATTACAAAATCTGGGCAATAGGATATCAGAGCTGTTTTGGAAGTCGTTTGCCTAGGTTATATATTTGAATGGAATGTGCCAGGAAAACCCCCCATAAGTTTATGTCTCATTACTCCTAGTTCGTTGTTTTAATTTTTTCAATTGGGGTAATGGTTAGAATGTTGCTTGTGCAAGGTGTACACACTCTGGTTCATCTTCATATTCTATATACCTATTTATGTAGAGATCCTCTTCCCGTGTAAATTATTACAGAGTGTTTCGTAAACCTTCCTTGCTATATGGTCGGTCTCTTTGATATACGTATATAATATGTATTTGTATACATATGGTAATGCTAATCTTCATTTATCCATTCCCCCCACCTTTCCTTTTAGATAAGCATAGTTTTTTTTAATAAGTTTGTGATTGACTTTCTCTGTGGAAATATGTTCATTTGTGTCAGTTATTAGATAACGCCTATAAGTGATATCATAGGATATAGGACTTTTGCTTTCCGACTTACCTCATGTTCTGTGATTATCTCCAAGATCATCTCTGGTGCCTCAAAGAGCAGTGTTTCATTGTTTTCCATGTCTAGTATTCATTGTGTACACGGACCACTTCTTCTTTATCCTTTCATCTGTTGATGGACATTTTGGTTGCTTCACTGTCTTGTACATTGTGAATAAGGCTGCAGTACAGCTTTTGCAACCTGGGTCTTCTTCATTCTGGTCTTCTCAGGTGAGAGGCCCATTGGTTCACCTGCTGGATTGAATGGTACCTCAATATTTCCTTTTAAACGCAGCTCCTTTCTGTTCTCATTATTAGCGTTTAACCCTTTTACATCTCACCAGCAGCTAGAGGGCATACAGTTCTCTAAAACCTCTTCAGCATTTATTGCTTGTAGACTTTTTGCCAATGGTCAGTCGACTGGTGTGAGTTGAAAAGTTTTAGTAGATTAGATTGCATGAGTCTAACACTTCCTGAGGTTGAGCTTTAACCATTTTCCTTTCTTTAAAAAGAGAGTGAGTAAAACTTGCCTCTTCATACTATGTTCTTGAAAATTCTGCCTGTTTTGAATTTTTTTTTATCCATTCCCTACGTCAGCCAATTTTGGGGGCAGGTGTCCTTTAGAGCCCTGAGTCCTTGTGAATGGTAAGTGACCATTAGCTGTGGGTTAAAAGCTGCTCTTGCGGGAATCGGCCACAAGGCGGCAGCATTTCTGCTTTACCAAATCTGGTTACTAGGGCAACAGAGCCTTACTGGAAGTGGTGTTCTAGGTTGTCAATTAGAATGGAATGTGCGAGGAAAAAGCCCTTTAAGTGTATGTCTCCTTACTTCTTGTTGGTATTTTTAACTTAAATTTTATTTTTTATCACAGCAAACTTGATTACAATGTTTTGTTTGTTCTAGGTGTGCAAGATGTGGTTCTTTCACACATATACATATATCTATTGTTCTTTGGAGCCTTTTCCCATGTAGGTTATGACACAGTGTTGAGTAGTCTTCTCTTGGTATTGCGTCGGTCTTTGGTGATTATATATTTCACATGTGTTTCTATCTCTCTGTTAACCTCAATATGGTAATGTATCCAATCCTCACACCTTTCTATTTGGTGAACCATAAGATTTATTTATTTATTTATTTTTATTTTTTTTTTTATTTTTTTTAAAGTTTGTTAACATTCTGATTTTTTTTTAGAAATTCACGTTCTTTTATTTATTTATTTATTTATTTATTTATGACTGTGTTGGGTCTTCATTTCTGTGCGAGGGCTTTCTCTAGTTGTGGCAAGTGGGGACCACTCTTCATCGCGGTGCCCGGGCCTCTCACCATCGTGGCCTCTCTTGTTGTGGAGCACAGGCCCCAGACGCGCAGGCTCAGTAATTGTGGCTCACGGGCCCAGTTGCTCCGTGGCATGTGGGATCTTCCCAGACCAGGGCTCGAACCCCTGTCCCCTGCATTGGCAGGCAGATTCTCAACCACTGCGCCACCAGGGAAGCCCCAAGATTTTTAATGAATCTATGATAGTGTTTCTCTGTGGAAATATCTTTGTTTGTATCATTTTTTAGGTAACCCTTATATGTGATATGATAGGATATGTGTCTTTCACTTTCCCACTTACTCCAAGTTGCGTGATTACTTCTAGACTCATCTATGGTGCTGCAAATGGCATTGTTTCATTTTTTCACTAGCTCATATTCCATCTGTACAGGTAGCAGTTCTTCTTTGTCCACCCATCTGTTGGTGGACTTTTTGGTTACTTCCATATCTTGGCTATTGTAATACTATGGAATGCAGATTTGCGTGGCTGTGTCCTTCCAATTCTGTCTTCTTAGTTTATAGGTCCAGGAATAGGTCTGCTGGATCATATGGTAGCTCAATGTTTACCTTTTAAAGGCACCTCTGTTCTGTTCTCCTTAGTGGCTCTTCCCAGGTTACGTCCCACTTAAAGTGCAGGGCATGTATTTCTTCCCAGCACCTTCAGGATTTATTCTTTGTAGTTTTTGCTCATGATTATTCTGAGTGGTGTGAGCTGATACCTCTTTGTGTTTGAATTTGCATGTGTTTCATAATGCATTGAAATTGAGCTTTAAGACATGTCCTTTTTATTTTTCCAGCTGTGATTAGAGCTTATTTCTTCAAAGTGTTTTCTTAAAGTATGTGTCACCATTTGAAATATTTTGGCCATTATCTCCTTCAAGACATTTTGAGGGTAGGTTTCATTTACAGCCCTGCAGTACTTGTTCATATGAAGTGACCATTAGCTCAGGCTTTAAACCTGCGTTTGCAGGTAACGGCCAGAGAGCGGCAGCCTTTCTACATTCCCCTTGCTGGTACTAGGGAAACAGACCTACCGGCCAGTGGTGTTCTTTGGTTATAAATTAGAGTGCAATGTGCCCGGATAAACCCACAAATGTTGATGTCTCCTTGCTTTTGTTTGTTTTTAAATTTAATTTATATTTATTATTAGAGTAATATTCCATTGCGTACGTGGACCATTTCTTCTTGGTGCATTCCTCGGTTGATGGACATTTTCATTGCTTCCAAGTGCTGGCTATGGTAAATCTTGCTGGCGTACAGGTTTGCCAGCCTGTGACTTTTTGTTTCTCATTTTCTCAGGTGATAGGCCAAGCAGTGGTTGTGATTGATTGACTGGTAGCTCAATGTTTCCCTTTTCAAAGCACCTACACTGTGTTGTCATTAGTGGCTCTTTACATGTCCCCCCTTACAACCGAGGGTACGCATTTCTCCACACTCCCTTCACCGTTTATTTTTTGCAGCATTTTTCCTAATGGCCATTCTGACTGCTTTGAGCTGATAGGTTTTTGTAATATGGGTATGCATGTCATTAAATTTTTTTAAATTCGTCATATTCCTACCCCTTTTTCTTTTCTCTTAAAAGAAAAACCCGTGAGTACTATATAGCTCTTGAAATTGTCTTCTTCGAAGGTTGCCCTCTTGTGAAGTTTTTGGTCAATTTTTGACCCCAAAAATTTTCTGGAGGGCAGGTGTCATTTGCAGAACTGCAAGTTGGTGAAAATTTAGTGACCTTTTGCAGTGGGTTCAAAGCTGCTGTTGTGAGAAACGGCCACAAGGAGGTAGCATTTCTCCATTCCCCAATCTGGGTACTAGGGCAGCAGAGCCTTTCTGGAAGTCATTGTCCTAGGTTGTAAATTAGAATGGAATGTGCCAGGAGAAATCCCCATAAGTTTATGTCTCATTACTTCTTTTTGGTTTTTAAAATTTTTTTTAATCTGGGTAATGTTTAGAATATTGTTTGTCCTAGGTGTACACAATCTGGTTCATTTGTACATTATGTATGTCTATTAATGTACAGATCCTCTTCCCATGTAAAATATTACAATGTTCCGTCGACCTCCCTTGCTATATGTTCGGTCTTTTTGATACATGTATATAATATGTATTTGTATATGTAGAGTAACACTAATCTTCCTTTCTCAATTTCCCCCCTCCTTTCCTTTCAGATGAGCATAGTTTGTTTTCTAAGCCTGTGAGTGTCTTTCTCTTTGGAAATATGTTCATCTGTGTCAGTTATTAGATAATGCCATAAGTGATAATATAGGATATAGGTGTTTTGCTTTCTGACCTACTTCATGTTTTGTGATTATCTCCAGGCTCATCTATGGTGCCGCAAAGAGCAGTGCTTCAATGTTTTCCATGGCTAATATTCCATTGTGTACATGGACCACTTCTTCTTGGTGCATTCCTCTGTTGATGGACATTTTCGTTGCTTCCAAGGGTTGCCTATGGTAAATATTGCTGGAGTGCAGGATTGCCAGCCTGTGATTTTTGATTTTCATTTTCTCAGGTGATACACCCAGCAATGGGTATGATTGATTGACTGGTATGGTAGGTCAAAGTTTACCTTTTCAAGGCACCTCAATTGTGCTTTCATTAGTGGCTCTTACCACGTCCCCCTTAGAATCGAGGGTACGCATTTCTCCACAATCACGTCAGCATTTATTGTTTGCAGCATTTTTGTTGATGGCCGTTCTGACTGGAGTGAGCTGATAGGTTTTTGTAATTTGGGTTTACATGTCTGTAAAAATTCGTACAATTCATTATTTCTCCACAGCTTTTTCTTTTCTGTTAAAAGAAAAAAGCAAAAAATGGGACTATAATATACCTCTTCAAATTTTCTTTTTTGAAGATTGCACTCTAGAATGTTTTGGTCGAATTTCGACCTCAGTATTTTTTGGAGGGCACGTTTCATTTACAGAACTGCAATTGGTGAATATTTAGTGACCTTTTGCAGTGGGTTTAAAGCTGCTGTTGTGGGAAATGGCCACAAGGATGCAGCATTTCTACATTACAAAATCTGGGCAATAGGATATCAGAGCTGTTTTGGAAGTCGTTTGCCTAGGTTATATATTTGAATGGAATGTGCCAGGAAAACCCCCCATAAGTTTATGTCTCATTACTCCTAGTTCGTTGTTTTAATTTTTTCAATTGGGGTAATGGTTAGAATGTTGCTTGTGCAAGGTGTACACACTCTGGTTCATCTTCATATTCTATATACCTATTTATGTAGAGATCCTCTTCCCGTGTAAATTATTACAGAGTGTTTCGTAAACCTTCCTTGCTATATGGTCGGTCTCTTTGATATACGTATATAATATGTATTTGTATACATATGGTAATGCTAATCTTCATTTATCCATTCCCCCCACCTTTCCTTTTAGATAAGCATAGTTTTTTTTAATAAGTTTGTGATTGACTTTCTCTGTGGAAATATGTTCATTTGTGTCAGTTATTAGATAACGCCTATAAGTGATATCATAGGATATAGGACTTTTGCTTTCCGACTTACCTCATGTTCTGTGATTATCTCCAAGATCATCTCTGGTGCCTCAAAGAGCAGTGTTTCATTGTTTTCCATGTCTAGTATTCATTGTGTACACGGACCACTTCTTCTTTATCCTTTCATCTGTTGATGGACATTTTGGTTGCTTCACTGTCTTGTACATTGTGAATAAGGCTGCAGTACAGCTTTTGCAACCTGGGTCTTCTTCATTCTGGTCTTCTCAGGTGAGAGGCCCATTGGTTCACCTGCTGGATTGAATGGTACCTCAATATTTCCTTTTAAACGCAGCTCCTTTCTGTTCTCATTATTAGCGTTTAACCCTTTTACATCTCACCAGCAGCTAGAGGGCATACAGTTCTCTAAAACCTCTTCAGCATTTATTGCTTGTAGACTTTTTGCCAATGGTCAGTCGACTGGTGTGAGTTGAAAAGTTTTAGTAGATTAGATTGCATGAGTCTAACACTTCCTGAGGTTGAGCTTTAACCATTTTCCTTTCTTTAAAAAGAGAGTGAGTAAAACTTGCCTCTTCATACTATGTTCTTGAAAATTCTGCCTGTTTTGAATTTTTTTTTATCCATTCCCTACGTCAGCCAATTTTGGGGGCAGGTGTCCTTTAGAGCCCTGAGTCCTTGTGAATGGTAAGTGACCATTAGCTGTGGGTTAAAAGCTGCTCTTGCGGGAATCGGCCACAAGGCGGCAGCATTTCTGCTTTACCAAATCTGGTTACTAGGGCAACAGAGCCTTACTGGAAGTGGTGTTCTAGGTTGTCAATTAGAATGGAATGTGCGAGGAAAAAGCCCTTTAAGTGTATGTCTCCTTACTTCTTGTTGGTATTTTTAACTTAAATTTTATTTTTTATCACAGCAAACTTGATTACAATGTTTTGTTTGTTCTAGGTGTGCAAGATGTGGTTCTTTCACACATATACATATATCTATTCTTCTTTGGAGCCTTTTCCCATGTAGGTTATGACACAGTGTTGAGTAGTCTTCTCTTGGTATTGCGTCGGTCTTTGGTGATTATATATTTCACATGTGTTTCTATCTCTCTGTTAACCTCAATATGGTAATGTATCCAATCCTCACACCTTTCTATTTGGTGAACCATAAGATTTATTTATTTATTTTTTTTTATTTTTTTTTTTTATTTTTTTTAAAGTTTGTTAACATTCTGATTTTTTTTTAGAAATTCACGTTCTTTTATTTATTTATTTATTTATTTATTTATGACTGTGTTGGGTCTTCATTTCTGTGCGAGGGCTTTCTCTAGTTGTGGCAAGTGGGGACCACTCTTCATCGCGGTGCCCGGGCCTCTCACCATCGTGGCCTCTCTTGTTGTGGAGCACAGGCCCCAGACGCGCAGGCTCAGTAATTGTGGCTCACGGGCCCAGTTGCTCCGTGGCATGTGGGATCTTCCCAGACCAGGGCTCGAACCCCTGTCCCCTGCATTGGCAGGCAGATTCTCAACCACTGCGCCACCAGGGAAGCCCCAAGATTTTTAATGAATCTATGATAGTGTTTCTCTGTGGAAATATCTTTGTTTGTATCATTTTTTAGGTAACCCTTATATGTGATATGATAGGATATGTGTCTTTCACTTTCCCACTTACTCCAAGTTGCGTGATTACTTCTAGACTCATCTATGGTGCTGCAAATGGCATTGTTTCATTTTTTCACTAGCTCATATTCCATCTGTACAGGTAGCAGTTCTTCTTTGTCCACCCATCTGTTGGTGGACTTTTTGGTTACTTCCATATCTTGGCTATTGTAATACTATGGAATGCAGATTTGCGTGGCTGTGTCCTTCCAATTCTGTCTTCTTAGTTTATAGGTCCAGGAATAGGTCTGCTGGATCATATGGTAGCTCAATGTTTACCTTTTAAAGGCACCTCTGTTCTGTTCTCCTTAGTGGCTCTTCCCAGGTTACGTCCCACTTAAAGTGCAGGGCATGTATTTCTTCCCAGCACCTTCAGGATTTATTCTTTGTAGTTTTTGCTCATGATTATTCTGAGTGGTGTGAGCTGATACCTCTTTGTGTTTGAATTTGCATGTGTTTCATAATGCATTGAAATTGAGCTTTAAGACATGTCCTTTTTATTTTTCCAGCTGTGATTAGAGCTTATTTCTTCAAAGTGTTTTCTTAAAGTATGTGTCACCATTTGAAATATTTTGGCCATTATCTCCTTCAAGACATTTTGAGGGTAGGTTTCATTTACAGCCCTGCAGTACTTGTTCATATGAAGTGACCATTAGCTCAGGCTTTAAACCTGCGTTTGCAGGTAACGGCCAGAGAGCGGCAGCCTTTCTACATTCCCCTTGCTGGTACTAGGGAAACAGACCTACCGGCCAGTGGTGTTCTTTGGTTATAAATTAGAGTGCAATGTGCCCGGATAAACCCACAAATGTTGATGTCTCCTTGCTTTTGTTTGTTTTTAAATTTAATTTATATTTATTATTAGAGTAATATTCCATTGTGTACGTGGACCATTTCTTCTTGGTGCATTCCTCGGTTGATGGACATTTTCATTGCTTCCAAGTGCTGGCTATGGTAAATCTTGCTGGCGTACAGGTTTGCCAGCCTGTGACTTTTTGTTTCTCATTTTCTCAGGTGATAGGCCAAGCAGTGGTTGTGATTGATTGACTGGTAGCTCAATGTTTCCCTTTTCAAAGCACCTACACTGTGTTGTCATTAGTGGCTCTTTACATGTCCCCCCTTACAACCGAGGGTACGCATTTCTCCACACTCCCTTCACCGTTTATTTTTTGCAGCATTTTTCCTAATGGCCATTCTGACTGCTTTGAGCTGATAGGTTTTTGTAATATGGGTATGCATGCCATTAAATTTTTTTAAATTCGTCATATTCCTACCCCTTTTTCTTTTCTCTTAAAAGAAAAACCCGTGAGTACTATATAGCTCTTGAAATTGTCTTCTTCGAAGGTTGCCCTCTTGTGAAGTTTTTGGTCAATTTTTGACCCCAAAAATTTTCTGGAGGGCAGGTGTCATTTGCAGAACTGCAAGTTGGTGAAAATTTAGTGACCTTTTGCAGTGGGTTCAAAGCTGCTGTTGTGAGAAACGGCCACAAGGAGGTAGCATTTCTCCATTCCCCAATCTGGGTACTAGGGCAGCAGAGCCTTTCTGGAAGTCATTGTCCTAGGTTGTAAATTAGAATGGAATTTGCCAGGAGAAATCCCCATAAGTTTAGGTCTCATTACTTCTTCTTGGTTTTTAAAATTTTTTTAATCTGGGTAAAGTTTAGAATATTGTTTGTCCTAGGTGTACACAATCTGGTTCATTTGTACATTATGTATGTCTATTAATGTACAGATCCTCTTCCCATGTAAAATATTACAGTGTTCCGTCGACCTCCCTTGCTATATGTTCAGTCTTTTTCATACATGTATATAATATGTATTTGTATATGTATAGTAACACTAATCTTCATTTCTCAATTTCCCCCCTCCTTTCCTTTCAGATGAGCATAGTTTGTTTTCTAAGCCTGTGAGTGTCTTTCTCTTTGGAAATATGTTCATCTGTGTCAGTTATTAGATAATGCCATAAGTGATAATATAGGATATAGCTCTTTTGCTTTCCGACCTACTTCATGTTTTGTGATTATCCCCAGGCTCATCTATGGTGCCTCAAAGAGCAGTGCTTCAATGTTTTCCATGGCTAGTATTCCATTGTGTACGTGGACCACTTCTTCTTGGTGCATTCCTCTGTTGATGGACATTTTCGTTGCTTCCAAGGGTTGCCTATGGTAAATATTGCTGGAGTGCAGGATTGCCAGCCTGTGATTTTTGATTTTCATTTTCTCAGGTGATAGACCCAGCAGTGGGTATGATTGATTGACTGGTATGGTAGCTCGACGTTGACCTTTTCAAGGCAACTCAATTGTGCTTTCATTAGTGGCTCTTACCACGTCCCCCTTAGAATCGAGGATACGCATTTCTCCACAATCACGTCAGCATTTATTGTTTGCAGCATTTTTGTTGATGGCCGTTCTGACTGGAGTGAGCTGATAGGTTTTTGTAATTTGGGTTTACATGTCTGTAAAAATTCGTACAATTCATTATTTCTCCACAGCTTTTTCTTTTCTGTTAAAAGAAAAAAGCAAAAAATGGGACTATAATATACCTCTTCAAATTTTCTTTTTTGAAGATTGCACTCTAGAATGTTTTGGTCGAATTTCGACCTCAGTATTTTTTGGAGGGCACGTTTCATTTACAGAACTGCAATTGGTGAATATTTAGTGACCTTTTGCAGTGGGTTTAAAGCTGCTGTTGTGGGAAATGGCCACAAGGATGCAGCATTTCTACATTACAAAATCTGGGCAATAGGATATCAGAGCTGTTTTGGAAGTCGTTTGCCTAGGTTATATATTTGAATGGAATGTGCCAGGAAAACCCCCCATAAGTTTATGTCTCATTACTCCTAGTTCGTTGTTTTAATTTTTTCAATTGGGGTAATGGTTAGAATGTTGCTTGTGCAAGGTGTACACACTCTGGTTCATCTTCATATTCTATATACCTATTTATGTAGAGATCCTCTTCCCGTGTAAATTATTACAGAGTGTTTCGTAAACCTTCCTTGCTATATGGTCGGTCTCTTTGATATATGTATATAATATGTATTTGTATACATATGGTAATGCTAATCTTCATTTATCCATTCCCCCCACCTTTCCTTTTAGATAAGCATAGTTTTTTTTAATAAGTTTGTGATTGACTTTCTCTGTGGAAATATGTTCATTTGTGTCAGTTATTAGATAACGCCTATAAGTGATATCATAGGATATAGGACTTTTGCTTTCCGACTTACCTCATGTTCTGTGATTATCTCCAAGATCATCTCTGGTGCCTCAAAGAGCAGTGTTTCATTGTTTTCCATGTCTAGTATTCATTGTGTACACGGACCACTTCTTCTTTATCCTTTCATCTGTTGATGGACATTTTGGTTGCTTCACTGTCTTGTACATTGTGAATAAGGCTGCAGTACAGCTTTTGCAACCTGGGTCTTCTTCATTCTGGTCTTCTCAGGTGAGAGGCCCATTGGTTCACCTGCTGGATTGAATGGTACCTCAATATTTCCTTTTAAACGCAGCTCCTTTCTGTTCTCATTATTAGCGTTTAACCCTTTTACATCTCACCAGCAGCTAGAGGGCATACAGTTCTCTAAAACCTCTTCAGCATTTATTGCTTGTAGACTTTTTGCCAATGGTCAGTCGACTGGTGTGAGTTGAAAAGTTTTAGTAGATTAGATTGCATGAGTCTAACACTTCCTGAGGTTGAGCTTTAACCATTTTCCTTTCTTTAAAAAGAGAGTGAGTAAAACTTGCCTCTTCATACTATGTTCTTGAAAATTCTGCCTGTTTTGAATTTTTTTTTATCCATTCCCTACGTCAGCCAATTTTGGGGGCAGGTGTCCTTTAGAGCCCTGAGTCCTTGTGAATGGTAAGTGACCATTAGCTGTGGGTTAAAAGCTGCTCTTGCGGGAATCGGCCACAAGGCGGCAGCATTTCTGCTTTACCAAATCTGGTTACTAGGGCAACAGAGCCTTACTGGAAGTGGTGTTCTAGGTTGTCAATTAGAATGGAATGTGCGAGGAAAAAGCCCTTTAAGTGTATGTCTCCTTACTTCTTGTTGGTATTTTTAACTTAAATTTTATTTTTTATCACAGCAAACTTGATTACAATGTTTTGTTTGTTCTAGGTGTGCAAGATGTGGTTCTTTCACACATATACATATATCTATTGTTCTTTGGAGCCTTTTCCCATGTAGGTTATGACACAGTGTTGAGTAGTCTTCTCTTGGTATTGCGTAGGTCTTTGGTGATTATATATTTCACATGTGTTTCTATCTCTCTGTTAACCTCAATATGGTAATGTATCCAATCCTCACACCTTTCTATTTGGTGAACCATAAGATTTATTTATTTATTTATTTTTTTTTTTTTTATTTATTTTTTTTAAAGTTTGTTAACATTCTGATTTTTTTAAGAAATTCACGTTCTTTTATTTATTTATTTATTTATTTATTTATGACTGTGTTGGGTCTTCATTTCTGTGCGAGGGCTTTCTCTAGTTGTGGCAAGTGGGGACCACTCTTCATCGCGGTGCCCGGGCCTCTCACCATCGTGGCCTCTCTTGTTGTGGAGCACAGGCCCCAGACGCGCAGGCTCAGTAATTTTGGCTCACGGGCCCAGTTGCTCCGTGGCATGTGGGATCTTCCCAGACCAGGGCTCGAACCCCTGTCCCCTGCATTGGCAGGCAGATTCTCAACCACTGCGCCACCAGGGAAGCCCCAAGATTTTTAATGAATCTATGATAGTGTTTCTCTGTGGAAATATCTTTGTTTGTATCATTTTTTAGGTAACCCTTATATGTGATATGATAGGATATGTGTCTTTCACTTTCCCACTTACTCCAAGTTGCGTGATTACTTCTAGACTCATCTATGGTGCTGCAAATGGCATTGTTTCATTTTTTCACTAGCTCATATTCCATCTGTACAGGTAGCAGTTCTTCTTTGTCCACCCATCTGTTGGTGGACTTTTTGGTTACTTCCATATCTTGGCTATTGTAATACTATGGAATGCAGATTTGCGTGGCTGTGTCCTTCCAATTCTGTCTTCTTAGTTTATAGGTCCAGGAATAGGTCTGCTGGATCATATGGTAGCTCAATGTTTACCTTTTAAAGGCACCTCTGTTCTGTTCTCCTTAGTGGCTCTTCCCAGGTTACGTCCCACTTAAAGTGCAGGGCATGTATTTCTTCCCAGCACCTTCAGGATTTATTCTTTGTAGTTTTTGCTCATGATTATTCTGAGTGGTGTGAGCTGATACCTCTTTGTGTTTGAATTTGCATGTGTTTCATAATGCATTGAAATTGAGCTTTAAGACATGTCCTTTTTATTTTTCCAGCTGTGATTAGAGCTTATTTCTTCAAAGTGTTTTCTTAAAGTATGTGTCACCATTTGAAATATTTTGGCCATTATCTCCTTCAAGACATTTTGAGGGTAGGTTTCATTTACAGCCCTGCAGTACTTGTTCATATGAAGTGACCATTAGCTCAGGCTTTAAACCTGCGTTTGCAGGTAACGGCCAGAGAGCGGCAGCCTTTCTACATTCCCCTTGCTGGTACTAGGGAAACAGACCTACCGGCCAGTGGAGTTCTTTGGTTATAAATTAGAGTGCAATGTGCCCGGATAAACCCACAAATGTTGATGTCTCCTTGCTTTTGTTTGTTTTTAAATTTAATTTATATTTATTATTAGAGTAATATTCCATTGTGTACGTGGACCATTTCTTCTTGGTGCATTCCTCGGTTGATGGACATTTTCATTGCTTCCAAGTGCTGGCTATGGTAAATCTTGCTGGCGTACAGGTTTGCCAGCCTGTGACTTTTTGTTTCTCATTTTCTCAGGTGATAGGCCAAGCAGTGGTTGTGATTGATTGACTGGTAGCTCAATGTTTCCCTTTTCAAAGCACCTACACTGTGTTGTCATTAGTGGCTCTTTACATGTCCCCCCTTACAACCGAGGGTACGCATTTCTCCACACTCCCTTCACCGTTTATTTTTTGCAGCATTTTTCCTAATGGCCATTCTGACTGCTTTGAGCTGATAGGTTTTTGTAATATGGGTATGCATGTCATTAAATTTTTTTAAATTCGTCATATTCCTACCCCTTTTTCTTTTCTCTTAAAAGAAAAACCCGTGAGTACTATATAGCTCTTGAAATTGTCTTCTTCGAAGGTTGCCCTCTTGTGAAGTTTTTGGTCAATTTTTGACCCCAAAAATTTTCTGGAGGGCAGTTGTCATTTGCAGAACTGCAAGTTGGTGAAAATTTAGTGACCTTTTGCAGTGGGTTCAAAGCTGCTGTTGTGAGAAACGGCCACAAGGAGGTAGCATTTCTCCATTCCCCAATCTGGGTACTAGGGCAGCAGAGCCTTTCTGGAAGTCATTGTCCTAGGTTGTAAATTAGAATGGAATGTGCCAGGAGAAATCCCCATAAGTTTATGTCTCATTACTTCTTTTTGGTTTTTAAAATTTTTTTTAATCTGGGTAATGTTTAGAATATTGTTTGTCCTAGGTGTACACAATCTGGTTCATTTGTACATTATGTATGTCTATTAATGTACAGATCCTCTTCCCATGTAAAATATTACAATGTTCCGTCGACCTCCCTTGCTATATGTTCGGTCTTTTTGATACATGTATATAATATGTATTTGTATATGTAGAGTAACACTAATCTTCCTTTCTCAATTTCCCCCCTCCTTTCCTTTCAGATGAGCATAGTTTGTTTTCTAAGCCTGTGAGTGTCTTTCTCTTTGGAAATATGTTCATCTGTGTCAGTTATTAGATAATGCCATAAGTGATAATATAGGATATAGGTGTTTTGCTTTCTGACCTACTTCATGTTTTGTGATTATCTCCAGGCTCATCTATGGTGCCGCAAAGAGCAGTGCTTCAATGTTTTCCATGGCTAATATTCCATTGTGTACATGGACCACTTCTTCTTGGTGCATTCCTCTGTTGATGGACATTTTCGTTGCTTCCAAGGGTTGCCTATGGTAAATATTGCTGGAGTGCAGGATTGCCAGCCTGTGATTTTTGATTTTCATTTTCTCAGGTGATACACCCAGCAATGGGTATGATTGATTGACTGGTATGGTAGGTCAAAGTTTACCTTTTCAAGGCACCTCAATTGTGCTTTCATTAGTGGCTCTTACCACGTCCCCCTTAGAATCGAGGGTACGCATTTCTCCACAATCACGTCAGCATTTATTGTTTGCAGCATTTTTGTTGATGGCCGTTCTGACTGGAGTGAGCTGATAGGTTTTTGTAATTTGGGTTTACATGTCTGTAAAAATTCGTACAATTCATTATTTCTCCACAGCTTTTTCTTTTCTGTTAAAAGAAAAAAGCAAAAAATGGGACTATAATATACCTCTTCAAATTTTCTTTTTTGAAGATTGCACTCTAGAATGTTTTGGTCGAATTTCGACCTCAGTATTTTTTGGAGGGCACGTTTCATTTACAGAACTGCAATTGGTGAATATTTAGTGACCTTTTGCAGTGGGTTTAAAGCTGCTGTTGTGGGAAATGGCCACAAGGATGCAGCATTTCTACATTACAAAATCTGGGCAATAGGATATCAGAGCTGTTTTGGAAGTCGTTTGCCTAGGTTATATATTTGAATGGAATGTGCCAGGAAAACCCCCCATAAGTTTATGTCTCATTACTCCTAGTTCGTTGTTTTAATTTTTTCAATTGGGGTAATGGTTAGAATGTTGCTTGTGCAAGGTGTACACACTCTGGTTCATCTTCATATTCTATATACCTATTTATGTAGAGATCCTCTTCCCGTGTAAATTATTACAGAGTGTTTCGTAAACCTTCCTTGCTATATGGTCGGTCTCTTTGATATACGTATATAATATGTATTTGTATACATATGGTAATGCTAATCTTCATTTATCCATTCCCCCCACCTTTCCTTTTAGATAAGCATAGTTTTTTTTAATAAGTTTGTGATTGACTTTCTCTGTGGAAATATGTTCATTTGTGTCAGTTATTAGATAACGCCTATAAGTGATATCATAGGATATAGGACTTTTGCTTTCCGACTTACCTCATGTTCTGTGATTATCTCCAAGATCATCTCTGGTGCCTCAAAGAGCAGTGTTTCATTGTTTTCCATGTCTAGTATTCATTGTGTACACGGACCACTTCTTCTTTATCCTTTCATCTGTTGATGGACATTTTGGTTGCTTCACTGTCTTGTACATTGTGAATAAGGCTGCAGTACAGCTTTTGCAACCTGGGTCTTCTTCATTCTGGTCTTCTCAGGTGAGAGGCCCATTGGTTCACCTGCTGGATTGAATGGTACCTCAATATTTCCTTTTAAACGCAGCTCCTTTCTGTTCTCATTATTAGCGTTTAACCCTTTTACATCTCACCAGCAGCTAGAGGGCATACAGTTCTCTAAAACCTCTTCAGCATTTATTGCTTGTAGACTTTTTGCCAATGGTCAGTCGACTGGTGTGAGTTGAAAAGTTTTAGTAGATTAGATTGCATGAGTCTAACACTTCCTGAGGTTGAGCTTTAACCATTTTCCTTTCTTTAAAAAGAGAGTGAGTAAAACTTGCCTCTTCATACTATGTTCTTGAAAATTCTGCCTGTTTTGAATTTTTTTTTATCCATTCCCTACGTCAGCCAATTTTGGGGGCAGGTGTCCTTTAGAGCCCTGAGTCCTTGTGAATGGTAAGTGACCATTAGCTGTGGGTTAAAAGCTGCTCTTGCGGGAATCGGCCACAAGGCGGCAGCATTTCTGCTTTACCAAATCTGGTTACTAGGGCAACAGAGCCTTACTGGAAGTGGTGTTCTAGGTTGTCAATTAGAATGGAATGTGCGAGGAAAAAGCCCTTTAAGTGTATGTCTCCTTACTTCTTGTTGGTATTTTTAACTTAAATTTTATTTTTTATCACAGCAAACTTGATTACAATGTTTTGTTTGTTCTAGGTGTGCAAGATGTGGTTCTTTCACACATATACATATATCTATTCTTCTTTGGAGCCTTTTCCCATGTAGGTTATGACACAGTGTTGAGTAGTCTTCTCTTGGTATTGCGTAGGTCTTTGGTGATTATATATTTCACATGTGTTTCTATCTCTCTGTTAACCTCAATATGGTAATGTATCCAATCCTCACACCTTTCTATTTGGTGAACCATAAGATTTATTTATTTATTTTTTTTTATTTTTTTTTTTATTTTTTTTAAAGTTTGTTAACATTCTGATTTTTTTTTAGAAATTCACGTTCTTTTATTTATTTATTTATTTATTTATTTATGACTGTGTTGGGTCTTCATTTCTGTGCGAGGGCTTTCTCTAGTTGTGGCAAGTGGGGACCACTCTTCATCGCGGTGCCCGGGCCTCTCACCATCGTGGCCTCTCTTGTTGTGGAGCACAGGCCCCAGACGCGCAGGCTCAGTAATTGTGGCTCACGGGCCCAGTTGCTCCGTGGCATGTGGGATCTTCCCAGACCAGGGCTCGAACCCCTGTCCCCTGCATTGGCAGGCAGATTCTCAACCACTGCGCCACCAGGGAAGCCCCAAGATTTTTAATGAATCTATGATAGTGTTTCTCTGTGGAAATATCTTTGTTTGTATCATTTTTTAGGTAACCCTTATATGTGATATGATAGGATATGTGTCTTTCACTTTCCCACTTACTCCAAGTTGCGTGATTACTTCTAGACTCATCTATGGTGCTGCAAATGGCATTGTTTCATTTTTTCACTAGCTCATATTCCATCTGTACAGGTAGCAGTTCTTCTTTGTCCACCCATCTGTTGGTGGACTTTTTGGTTACTTCCATATCTTGGCTATTGTAATACTATGGAATGCAGATTTGCGTGGCTGTGTCCTTCCAATTCTGTCTTCTTAGTTTATAGGTCCAGGAATAGGTCTGCTGGATCATATGGTAGCTCAATGTTTACCTTTTAAAGGCACCTCTGTTCTGTTCTCCTTAGTGGCTCTTCCCAGGTTACGTCCCACTTAAAGTGCAGGGCATGTATTTCTTCCCAGCACCTTCAGGATTTATTCTTTGTAGTTTTTGCTCATGATTATTCTGAGTGGTGTGAGCTGATACCTCTTTGTGTTTGAATTTGCATGTGTTTCATAATGCATTGAAATTGAGCTTTAAGACATGTCCTTTTTATTTTTCCAGCTGTGATTAGAGCTTATTTCTTCAAAGTGTTTTCTTAAAGTATGTGTCACCATTTGAAATATTTTGGCCATTATCTCCTTCAAGACATTTTGAGGGTAGGTTTCATTTACAGCCCTGCAGTACTTGTTCATATGAAGTGACCATTAGCTCAGGCTTTAAACCTGCGTTTGCAGGTAACGGCCAGAGAGCGGCAGCCTTTCTACATTCCCCTTGCTGGTACTAGGGAAACAGACCTACCGGCCAGTGGTGTTCTTTGGTTATAAATTAGAGTGCAATGTGCCCGGATAAACCCACAAATGTTGATGTCTCCTTGCTTTTGTTTGTTTTTAAATTTAATTTATATTTATTATTAGAGTAATATTCCATTGTGTACGTGGACCATTTCTTCTTGGTGCATTCCTCGGTTGATGGACATTTTCATTGCTTCCAAGTGCTGGCTATGGTAAATCTTGCTGGCGTACAGGTTTGCCAGCCTGTGACTTTTTGTTTCTCATTTTCTCAGGTGATAGGCCAAGCAGTGGTTGTGATTGATTGACTGGTAGCTCAATGTTTCCCTTTTCAAAGCACCTACACTGTGTTGTCATTAGTGGCTCTTTACATGTCCCCCCTTACAACCGAGGGTACGCATTTCTCCACACTCCCTTCACCGTTTATTTTTTGCAGCATTTTTCCTAATGGCCATTCTGACTGCTTTGAGCTGATAGGTTTTTGTAATATGGGTATGCATGTCATTAAATTTTTTTAAATTCGTCATATTCCTACCCCTTTTTCTTTTCTCTTAAAAGAAAAACCCGTGAGTACTATATAGCTCTTGAAATTGTCTTCTTCGAAGGTTGCCCTCTTGTGAAGTTTTTGGTCAATTTTTGACCCCAAAAATTTTCTGGAGGGCAGGTGTCATTTGCAGAACTGCAAGTTGGTGAAAATTTAGTGACCTTTTGCAGTGGGTTCAAAGCTGCTGTTGTGAGAAACGGCCACAAGGAGGTAGCATTTCTCCATTCCCCAATCTGGGTACTAGGGCAGCAGAGCCTTTCTGGAAGTCATTGTCCTAGGTTGTAAATTAGAATGGAATGTGCCAGGAGAAATCCCCATAAGTTTATGTCTCATTACTTCTTTTTGGTTTTTAAAATTTTTTTTAATCTGGGTAATGTTTAGAATATTGTTTGTCCTAGGTGTACACAATCTGGTTCATTTGTACATTATGTATGTCTATTAATGTACAGATCCTCTTCCCATGTAAAATATTACAATGTTCCGTCGACCTCCCTTGCTATATGTTCGGTCTTTTTGATACATGTATATAATATGTATTTGTATATGTAGAGTAACACTAATCTTCCTTTCTCAATTTCCCCCCTCCTTTCCTTTCAGATGAGCATAGTTTGTTTTCTAAGCCTGTGAGTGTCTTTCTCTTTGGAAATATGTTCATCTGTGTCAGTTATTAGATAATGCCATAAGTGATAATATAGGATATAGGTGTTTTGCTTTCTGACCTACTTCATGTTTTGTGATTATCTCCAGGCTCATCTATGGTGCCGCAAAGAGCAGTGCTTCAATGTTTTCCATGGCTAATATTCCATTGTGTACATGGACCACTTCTTCTTGGTGCATTCCTCTGTTGATGGACATTTTCGTTGCTTCCAAGGGTTGCCTATGGTAAATATTGCTGGAGTGCAGGATTGCCAGCCTGTGATTTTTGATTTTCATTTTCTCAGGTGATACACCCAGCAATGGGTATGATTGATTGACTGGTATGGTAGGTCAAAGTTTACCTTTTCAAGGCACCTCAATTGTGCTTTCATTAGTGGCTCTTACCACGTCCCCCTTAGAATCGAGGGTACGCATTTCTCCACAATCACGTCAGCATTTATTGTTTGCAGCATTTTTGTTGATGGCCGTTCTGACTGGAGTGAGCTGATAGGTTTTTGTAATTTGGGTTTACATGTCTGTAAAAATTCGTACAATTCATTATTTCTCCACAGCTTTTTCTTTTCTGTTAAAAGAAAAAAGCAAAAAATGGGACTATAATATACCTCTTCAAATTTTCTTTTTTGAAGATTGCACTCTAGAATGTTTTGGTCGAATTTCGACCTCAGTATTTTTTGGAGGGCACGTTTCATTTACAGAACTGCAATTGGTGAATATTTAGTGACCTTTTGCAGTGGGTTTAAAGCTGCTGTTGTGGGAAATGGCCACAAGGATGCAGCATTTCTACATTACAAAATCTGGGCAATAGGATATCAGAGCTGTTTTGGAAGTCGTTTGCCTAGGTTATATATTTGAATGGAATGTGCCAGGAAAACCCCCCATAAGTTTATGTCTCATTACTCCTAGTTCGTTGTTTTAATTTTTTCAATTGGGGTAATGGTTAGAATGTTGCTTGTGCAAGGTGTACACACTCTGGTTCATCTTCATATTCTATATACCTATTTATGTAGAGATCCTCTTCCCGTGTAAATTATTACAGAGTGTTTCGTAAACCTTCCTTGCTATATGGTCGGTCTCTTTGATATATGTATATAATATGTATTTGTATACATATGGTAATGCTAATCTTCATTTATCCATTCCCCCCACCTTTCCTTTTAGATAAGCATAGTTTTTTTTAATAAGTTTGTGATTGACTTTCTCTGTGGAAATATGTTCATTTGTGTCAGTTATTAGATAACGCCTATAAGTGATATCATAGGATATAGGACTTTTGCTTTCCGACTTACCTCATGTTCTGTGATTATCTCCAAGATCATCTCTGGTGCCTCAAAGAGCAGTGTTTCATTGTTTTCCATGTCTAGTATTCATTGTGTACACGGACCACTTCTTCTTTATCCTTTCATCTGTTGATGGACATTTTGGTTGCTTCACTGTCTTGTACATTGTGAATAAGGCTGCAGTACAGCTTTTGCAACCTGGGTCTTCTTCATTCTGGTCTTCTCAGGTGAGAGGCCCATTGGTTCACCTGCTGGATTGAATGGTACCTCAATATTTCCTTTTAAACGCAGCTCCTTTCTGTTCTCATTATTAGCGTTTAACCCTTTTACATCTCACCAGCAGCTAGAGGGCATACAGTTCTCTAAAACCTCTTCAGCATTTATTGCTTGTAGACTTTTTGCCAATGGTCAGTCGACTGGTGTGAGTTGAAAAGTTTTAGTAGATTAGATTGCATGAGTCTAACACTTCCTGAGGTTGAGCTTTAACCATTTTCCTTTCTTTAAAAAGAGAGTGAGTAAAACTTGCCTCTTCATACTATGTTCTTGAAAATTCTGCCTGTTTTGAATTTTTTTTTATCCATTCCCTACGTCAGCCAATTTTGGGGGCAGGTGTCCTTTAGAGCCCTGAGTCCTTGTGAATGGTAAGTGACCATTAGCTGTGGGTTAAAAGCTGCTCTTGCGGGAATCGGCCACAAGGCGGCAGCATTTCTGCTTTACCAAATCTGGTTACTAGGGCAACAGAGCCTTACTGGAAGTGGTGTTCTAGGTTGTCAATTAGAATGGAATGTTCGAGGAAAAAGCCCTTTAAGTGTATGTCTCCTTACTTCTTGTTGGTATTTTTAACTTAAATTTTATTTTTTATCACAGCAAACTTGATTACAATGTTTTGTTTGTTCTAGGTGTGCAAGATGTGGTTCTTTCACACATATACATATATCTATTCTTCTTTGGAGCCTTTTCCCATGTAGGTTATGACACAGTGTTGAGTAGTCTTCTCTTGGTATTGCGTAGGTCTTTGGTGATTATATATTTCACATGTGTTTCTATCTCTCTGTTAACCTCAATATGGTAATGTATCCAATCCTCACACCTTTCTATTTGGTGAACCATAAGATTTATTTATTTATTTTTTTTTATTTATTTTTTTTATTTTTTTTAAAGTTTGTTAACATTCTGATTTTTTTTTAGAAATTCACGTTCTTTTATTTATTTATTTATTTATTTATTTATGACTGTGTTGGGTCTTCATTTCTGTGCGAGGGCTTTCTCTAGTTGTGGCAAGTGGGGACCACTCTTCATCGCGGTGCCCGGGCCTCTCACCATCGTGGCCTCTCTTGTTGTGGAGCACAGGCCCCAGACGCGCAGGCTCAGTAATTGTGGCTCACGGGCCCAGTTGCTCCGTGGCATGTGGGATCTTCCCAGACCAGGGCTCGAACCCCTGTCCCCTGCATTGGCAGGCAGATTCTCAACCACTGCGCCACCAGGGAAGCCCCAAGATTTTTAATGAATCTATGATAGTGTTTCTCTGTGGAAATATCTTTGTTTGTATCATTTTTTAGGTAACCCTTATATGTGATATGATAGGATATGTGTCTTTCACTTTCCCACTTACTCCAAGTTGCGTGATTACTTCTAGACTCATCTATGGTGCTGCAAATGGCATTGTTTCATTTTTTCACTAGCTCATATTCCATCTGTACAGGTAGCAGTTCTTCTTTGTCCACCCATCTGTTGGTGGACTTTTTGGTTACTTCCATATCTTGGCTATTGTAATACTATGGAATGCAGATTTGCGTGGCTGTGTCCTTCCAATTCTGTCTTCTTAGTTTATAGGTCCAGGAATAGGTCTGCTGGATCATATGGTAGCTCAATGTTTACCTTTTAAAGGCACCTCTGTTCTGTTCTCCTTAGTGGCTCTTCCCAGGTTACGTCCCACTTAAAGTGCAGGGCATGTATTTCTTCCCAGCACCTTCAGGATTTATTCTTTGTAGTTTTTGCTCATGATTATTCTGAGTGGTGTGAGCTGATACCTCTTTGTGTTTGAATTTGCATGTGTTTCATAATGCATTGAAATTGAGCTTTAAGACATGTCCTTTTTATTTTTCCAGCTGTGATTAGAGCTTATTTCTTCAAAGTGTTTTCTTAAAGTATGTGTCACCATTTGAAATATTTTGGCCATTATCTCCTTCAAGACATTTTGAGGGTAGGTTTCATTTACAGCCCTGCAGTACTTGTTCATATGAAGTGACCATTAGCTCAGGCTTTAAACCTGCGTTTGCAGGTAACGGCCAGAGAGCGGCAGCCTTTCTACATTCCCCTTGCTGGTACTAGGGAAACAGACCTACCGGCCAGTGGTGTTCTTTGGTTATAAATTAGAGTGCAATGTGCCCGGATAAACCCACAAATGTTGATGTCTCCTTGCTTTTGTTTGTTTTTAAATTTAATTTATATTTATTATTAGAGTAATATTCCATTGCGTACGTGGACCATTTCTTCTTGGTGCATTCCTCGGTTGATGGACATTTTCATTGCTTCCAAGTGCTGGCTATGGTAAATCTTGCTGGCGTACAGGTTTGCCAGCCTGTGACTTTTTGTTTCTCATTTTCTCAGGTGATAGGCCAAGCAGTGGTTGTGATTGATTGACTGGTAGCTCAATGTTTCCCTTTTCAAAGCACCTACACTGTGTTGTCATTAGTGGCTCTTTACATGTCCCCCCTTACAACCGAGGGTACGCATTTCTCCACACTCCCTTCACCGTTTATTTTTTGCAGCATTTTTCCTAATGGCCATTCTGACTGCTTTGAGCTGATAGGTTTTTGTAATATGGGTATGCATGTCATTAAATTTTTTTAAATTCGTCATATTCCTACCCCTTTTTCTTTTCTCTTAAAAGAAAAACCCGTGAGTACTATATAGCTCTTGAAATTGTCTTCTTCGAAGGTTGCCCTCTTGTGAAGTTTTTGGTCAATTTTTGACCCCAAAAATTTTCTGGAGGGCAGGTGTCATTTGCAGAACTGCAAGTTGGTGAAAATTTAGTGACCTTTTGCAGTGGGTTCAAAGCTGCTGTTGTGAGAAACGGCCACAAGGAGGTAGCATTTCTCCATTCCCCAATCTGGGTACTAGGGCAGCAGAGCCTTTCTGGAAGTCATTGTCCTAGGTTGTAAATTAGAATGGAATGTGCCAGGAGAAATCCCCATAAGTTTATGTCTCATTACTTCTTTTTGGTTTTTAAAATTTTTTTTAATCTGGGTAATGTTTAGAATATTGTTTGTCCTAGGTGTACACAATCTGGTTCATTTGTACATTATGTATGTCTATTAATGTACAGATCCTCTTCCCATGTAAAATATTACAATGTTCCGTCGACCTCCCTTGCTATATGTTCGGTCTTTTTGATACATGTATATAATATGTATTTGTATATGTAGAGTAACACTAATCTTCCTTTCTCAATTTCCCCCCTCCTTTCCTTTCAGATGAGCATAGTTTGTTTTCTAAGCCTGTGAGTGTCTTTCTCTTTGGAAATATGTTCATCTGTGTCAGTTATTAGATAATGCCATAAGTGATAATATAGGATATAGGTGTTTTGCTTTCTGACCTACTTCATGTTTTGTGATTATCTCCAGGCTCATCTATGGTGCCGCAAAGAGCAGTGCTTCAATGTTTTCCATGGCTAATATTCCATTGTGTACATGGACCACTTCTTCTTGGTGCATTCCTCTGTTGATGGACATTTTCGTTGCTTCCAAGGGTTGCCTATGGTAAATATTGCTGGAGTGCAGGATTGCCAGCCTGTGATTTTTGATTTTCATTTTCTCAGGTGATACACCCAGCAATGGGTATGATTGATTGACTGGTATGGTAGGTCAAAGTTTACCTTTTCAAGGCACCTCAATTGTGCTTTCATTAGTGGCTCTTACCACATCCCCCTTAGAATCGAGGGTACGCATTTCTCCACAATCACGTCAGCATTTATTGTTTGCAGCATTTTTGTTGATGGCCGTTCTGACTGGTGTGAGCTGATAGGTTTTTGTAATTTGGGTTTATATGTCTGTAAAAATTTCTACAATTCATCATTTTTCCACACCTTTTTCTTTTCTGTTAAAAGAAAAAAGCAAAAAAGTGTGACTATAATATACCTCTTCAAGTTTTCTTTTTGGAAGGTTGCACTCTGGAATTTTTTGGTCGATTTTCGACCTCAGTATTTTTTGGAGGGCCAGTGTCATTTACAGACCTGCAATTGGTGAATATTTAGTGACCTTTTGCAGTGGGTTTAAAGCTGCTCTTGTGGGAAATGGCCACAAGGATGCAGCATTTCTCCATTCCCAAATCTGGGTACTAGGGCATCAGAGCCATTCTGGAAGTTGTTTGCCTAGGTTTTAAATTTGGATGGAATGTGCCAGGAAAACCCCCCATAAGTTTATGTCTCATTACTCCTAGTTCGTTGTTTTAATTTTTTCAATTGGGGTAATGGTTAGAATGTTGCTTGTGCAAGGTGTACACACTCTGGTTCATCTTCATATTCTATATACCTATTTATGTAGAGATCCTCTTCCCGTGTAAATTATTACAGAGTGTTTCGTAAACCTTCCTTGCTATATGGTCGGTCTCTTTGATATATGTATATAATATGTATTTGTATACATATGGTAATGCTAATCTTCATTTATCCATTCCCCCCACCTTTCCTTTTAGATAAGCATAGTTTTTTTTAAGAAGTTTGTGATTGACTTTCTCTGTGGAAATATGTTCATTTGTGTCAGTTATTAGATAACGCCTATAAGTGATATCATAGGATATAGGACTTTTGCTTTCCGACTTACCTCATGTTCTGTGATTATCTCCAAGATCATCTCTGGTGCCTCAAAGAGCAGTGTTTCATTGTTTTCCATGTCTAGTATTCATTGTGTACTCGGACCACTTCTTCTTTATCCTTTCATCTGTTGATGGACATTTTGGTTGCTTCACTGTCTTGTACATTGTGAATAAGGCTGCAGTACAGCTTTTGCAACCTGGGTCTTCTTCATTCTGGTCTTCTCAGGTGAGAGGCCCATTGGTTCACCTGCTGGATTGAATGGTACCTCAATATTTCCTTTTAAACGCAACTCCTTTCTGTTCTCATTATTAGCGTTTAACCCTTTTACATCTCACCAGCAGCTAGAGGGCATACAGTTCTCTAAAACCTCTTCAGCATTTATTGCTTGTAGACTTTTTGCCAATGGTCAGTCGACTGGTGTGAGTTGAAAAGTTTTAGTAGATTAGATTGCATGAGTCTAACACTTCCTGAGGTTGAGCTTTAACCATTTTCCTTTCTTTAAAAAGAGAGTGAGTAAAACTTGCCTCTTCATACTATGTTCTTGAAAATTCTGCCTGTTTTGAATTTTTTTTTATCCATTCCCTACGTCAGCCAATTTTGGGGGCAGGTGTCCTTTAGAGCCCTGAGTCCTTGTGAATGGTAAGTGACCATTAGCTGTGGGTTAAAAGCTGCTCTTGCGGGAATCGGCCACAAGGCGGCAGCATTTCTGCTTTACCAAATCTGGTTACTAGGGCAACAGAGCCTTACTGGAAGTGGTGTTCTAGGTTGTCAATTAGAATGGAATGTGCGAGGAAAAAGCCCTTTAAGTGTATGTCTCCTTACTTCTTGTTGGTATTTTTAACTTAAATTTTATTTTTTATCACAGCAAACTTGATTACAATGTTTTGTTTGTTCTAGGTGTGCAAGATGTGGTTCTTTCACACATATACATATATCTATTCTTCTTTGGAGCCTTTTCCCATGTAGGTTATGACACAGTGTTGAGTAGTCTTCTCTTGGTATTGCGTAGGTCTTTGGTGATTATATATTTCACATGTGTTTGTATCTCTCTGTTAACCTCAATATGGTAATCTATCCAATCCTCACACCTTTCCATTTGGTGAACCATAAGTTTTTTTAATGAATCTATGATAGTGTTTGTCTGTGGAAATATCTTTGTTTGTATCATTTTTTAGGTAACCCCTATATGTGATATGATAGGATATGTGTCTTTCTCTTTCTCACTTACTCCAAGTTGCGTGATTACTTCTAGACTCATCTATGGTGCTGCAAATGGCATTGTTTCATTTTTTCACTAGTTCATATTCCATCTGTACAGGTAGCAGTTCTTCTTTGTCCACCCATCTGTTGGTGGACTTTTTGGTTACTTCCATATCATGGCTATTGTAATACTATGGAATGCAGATTTGCGTGGCTGTGTCCTTCCAATTCTGTCTTCTTAGTTTATAGGTCCAGGAATAGGTCTGCTGGATCATATGGTAGCTCAATGTTTACCTTTTAAAGGCACCTCTGTTCTGTTCTCCTTAGTGGCTCTTCCCAGGTTACGTCCCACTTAAAGTGCAGGGCATGTATTTCTTCCCAGCACCTTCAGGATTTATTCTTTGTAGTTTTTGCTCTGATTATTCTGAGTGGTGTGAGCTGATACCTCTTTGTGTTTGAATTTGCATGTGTTTCATAATGCATTGAAATTGAGCTTTAAGACATGTCCTTTTTATTTTTCCAGCTGTGATTAGAGCTTATTTCTTCAAAGTGTTTTCTTAAAGTATGTGTCACCATTTGAAATATTTTGGCCATTATCTCCTTCAAGACATTTTGAGGGTAGGTTTCATTTACAGCCCTGCAGTACTTGTTCATATGAAGTGACCATTAGCTCAGGCTTTAAACCTGTTTTTGCAGGTAACTGCCAGAGGGTGGCAGCCTTTCAACGTTCCGCACTCTGGTAACTAGGGAAACAGTCCTTCTGGCCAGTGGTGGTCCTGGGTTATAAATTAGCATGGAATGTACCCCGATAAACCCAGAAAACCTGATGTCTCCTTACTTTTGTTTGTTTTTTAAATTTAATTTTTTTTATTGGAGTAATATTCCATTGTGTACATGGAGCACATCTTCTTTGTGCATTCCTCTGGTGATGCACGTATTCATTGCTTCCAAATATTGGCTATGGTAAATGTTGCTGGAGGGCAGTATTGCCAACTCCTGTCTTTTTGATCCTCATCTTCTCAGGTGATAGCCCCTGCAGTGGGCATGGAAAAATGCTCAACATCTTGAATTAATAAAACATGCTAATCCAATCTACAAAAACATTTACCTCACAACAGTCAGAATGATCATCACCAAAAAACCTACAAACGATAAATGCTGAACGGGTATAAGAGAACTGTGTACCCTCTAGCAGCCTATTGGATGTAAACTGGTAACAGTCAGTAGTGAGACCATAATGGAGGTGTGTTTAAAGGTAAACATTGAGCTACTATATGATCTGGAAAGCCCACTGCTGGGACTATCGCCTTAGAAGACCAGAATCAAAAAGACACAGGCTGGCAATCCTGCACTGCAGCAATATTTACCATAGCCAAAAGTTGGAAACAACCAAAATGTCCTTCAACAGATGAATGCACAAAGAAGAAGTTTTCATTGTACACAGTGGAATATTAGCCATGGAAAAGAGTGAAACAGTGATGTTTGCAACACCATAGAAAGACCTAGAGATAATCACACAACTTGAAGTAACGAAGAAACTGAAAGACAAATATCCTATGATATCACTTTTAGGTTTTACCTAAAAATTGATACACATGAACTTATTTCCAAGACAAGGGCCCTAATGGATGAAGAAAACAAAATTATATTTAACCAAATGGAAAGGTGTGAGGCATGTATAAATTAGGATATGCTGGATGACAGACCTATACTAATACATATGAAAAATATAAATCACCAAAACCTAGGCTATACCTACAGAGGTCTACTGAACACTCTGTAATAACCTACGTGGGATAGGATCCAAAGATCTATAGATACATATATATAATGAACCAGATTCTGTACACCTAGAAGAAACACAACATTTTAATCAAATTTGCTCTAATAAAAAATAAATTTAAAAATCAAACAGAAAGTAAGGAGATATAAGCTGTTGGGTGTTGTCTTGGCACATTCCACTCTAATTTTTAGCCTACTAACACGATTTCCAGGAAGGCTCTGTTGCCCAAGTGCCAAGAGTTGGAAATGCTGCCTCCTTGTGGCCATTTAATGCAAGACCAGCTTTAACCCCAGAGCTAATGGTCAGTTAATATTCACAAGGACTCAGGGCTGTAAAGGACACCTGTCCTCAAAAAATGTCCTGGGGCAGGGAATGGGCAAAAAACTCAACACACAGCAAATTTTTCAAGAAGATCATTGGTAAGTTTTATTCACTTTTTTTTAAGGGGTAAGTTTTACTCACTTTTTTTAAAAAAGGAAAATAGATATAAACTAAACATAAAGAATTATTAGACTAATGCAATTCAAATCTACAAAAAGTTTCAACTCGCACCAGTCAAATAAACATTAGCAAAACGTCTACGAACAATAAATGCTGAAGGGGTTTTAGCCAACTCTGTGCCCTGTAGCGGCTGGTGAGATGTAAAGTGGTAAGAGCCAATAATGAGAAGAGAAAGGAGCTGCGTTTAAAACTAATAATTGAGCCACCATTTGATCCAGCAGGACCAGAGTTGGGCCTATAACCAGAGAAGAGCAGAATCGAGAAGACACAGGCTGCAAAAGTTGCACTGCAGCAGTATTCACAATAGGCAAGACAAGGAAGCAACCAAAATGCCCATCAACATGAATAGACAAAGAAGAAGTGGTCGGGGTACACAATAGAATATTTGCCATGGGAAACAATAAAACACTGCTCTTTGCAGCACCGTAGATGAGCCTAGACATAATCACAGAACATGAGGTAATTCGGAAAGCAAAAGAAAAATATACTATGATATTACTTATAGGTATTATCTAACAACTGACACAAATGAACATATTTCCACAGAGAAAGACACTCACAGAGTTAGAAGACAAACTATGCTTATGTTTAATATAACAGTGAGCATACGTATAGAAATACATATTAAATACATATATCGAAAAGACCGACCATATAGAAATGGAGGTCTATGGAACACTCTATATAACTTACATGAGAAGGTGATCTGTACATGAAGAAATATATGTAATGTACAATTGAAACAGAACGTGTACACCTAGGAAAAACTATTCTAAAAATTAAAATAATGAACAAGAAGTAATGAGACATAAATTTCAGGGTCTTTTTCCTGGCACATTCCATTCTAATTTACAACCTAGAACACCACTTCCAGTAAGGCTCTGTTGCCCTAGTAACCAGACTGGTAAAGGAGAAATGCTGCCGCCTTGTGGCCGTTTCCAGCAAGAGCAGCTTTTAACCCACAGCTAATGGTCACTTAACATTCACAAGGACTCAGGGCTGTAAAGGACACTTGCCCTCAAAATTTGTGCTGAAGTAGGGAATGGACAAAAAAATTCAAAACAGGCAAATGTTTCAAGAACAGACTATGAAGAGTTAAGTTTTACTTACACTCTTCTTTTAAAAAAAGGAAAATGGATAAAAGCTCAACCTCAGGGAGTGTTAGACGGATGCAATCTAATCTACAAAAAGTTTCAACTTACACCAGTCGACTGACCATCAGCAAAAAGTCTACAAACAATAAATGCTGACGGGGTTTTAGAGAACTGTGTACCCTCTACCTCCTGGTGAGACGAAAAGGGGTAACAGCCAATAATGAGAAGAGAAAGGAGCTGTGTATAAAAGTAAAAATAGAGGTACCATTCAATCCAGCAGGCGCATCACTGTACCTCTCACCTGAGAAGACAAGTATCGAGAAGACACAGGCCTCAAAAGCTGCAGTGCAGCCTTATTCACAATAGCCAAGACAGTGGAGCAATCAAAATGTCCAACAACAGGTGAATGGATAAAGAAGAAGTGGTCCATGTACACAATGGAATATTAGCCATGGAAGACAACGAACCATTGCTCTCGGAGGCACCACAAATGAGTCTGGAGATAATCACGAAATATGAGGTAAGTCCGAAAGCAAAACACCTATATTCTATGATGTCACTTATAGGCGTTATCTAATAACTGACACAAATGAACATATTTCCACAGAGAAAGACACTCACAGACTTAAAAAACAAACTATGCTCATCTAAAAGGAAAGGTGCGGGGTATGGATAAATTAAGATTAGTGTTCCTATATTTATACAAACACATATTTTATACATATCTGAAAAAGACCGACCATATAGCAAGGGAGGTCTGTGGAACACTCTGTAACATTTTACATGGGAAGAGGATCTGTATTTGAATAGACATATATAATGTACAAATGAACCACATTGTGTACACCTAGAACAAACAATATTCTAAGCTTTACCCCAATTAAAACACTTTTAAAAACCAAGAAGAAATAATGAGACATAAACTTATGGGGGTTTCTCCACGCACATTCCAATGTAATTTACAACATAGGAACACGACTTCCAGAAAGGCTCTGGTGCCCTACTACGCAGATTTGCGAATGGAGAAATGCTGCCTCCTTGAGGCCACTTCCCACAACAGGAGCTTTAAAACCATTGCTAAAGGTCACTAAATATTCACCAAACTTGCAGTTCGGTAAATGAGACCTGCTCTCTAAAAAAAGTCTGAGGTGGAAAATCGACCAAAAAATTCAAAAGAGGGCAACCTTCCAAGAAGACAATATCAAGAGTTATATTGTACTCCCAATTGTTTCCTTTTTTTAACAGAAAAGAAAACGGCGGTGAAAAATGATGAGTTTTACGAATTTCCAAAGCCATGCAAACCCAAATTCCAAAACCCTATCAGCTCACAGCAGCCAGTAGGGCCATTAGCGTAAATGCTGCAAAAAATAAATGCTGAAGCGATTGTGGAGAAATGTGTACCCTCGATTCTAAGGGGGACGTGCTAAGTGCCACTAATGAAAACACAAAGAAGGTGCTTTGAAAAGGGAAAAACGGTGCTACCAGTCAGTCAATCACAACCACTGGTGGGCCTATCACCTGAGAAAATGAGAAGCAAAAAGTCACAGGCTGGCAATCCTGCACTCCAACAATATTTACCATAGCCAACACTTGGAAGCAATGAAAATGTCCATCAACCGAGGAATGCACAAAGTAGAAGTGGTCCACGTACACAGTGGAAAATTATTCCAATAAAAAATAAAAATTAAATTTAAAAATCCAGCAAAAGTAAAGAGACATCAGCTTGTGTGGGTTTGTCCGGGCACACTCCACTCTAATTTATAACCGAGAAACACCACAGGCCGCAAGGGCATTTCCCTAGTTACCAGGGTGGGGAACATAGAAAGGCTGCCACCCTCTGGCAGTTACCTGCAAAAACAGCTTTAAGGCCTGTGCTAATGGTCATTTCATAGGAAGAAGTAATGCAGGACTGTAAATGAAACATGCCCTCAATATGTCTTGAGGGAGGTAATGGCCAAAACATTTCAAAATGTGACACATACTTTAAGAGAACACTTTGAAGAACTAAGGGGTAATCACAGCTTGAAAAATAAAAAGGATATGCCTTAAAGCTCAGTTTCAACAGATTATGAGGCACATGCGAATTCAACCAAAAAGAGGTATCAGCTCACACTTGTCAGAAAAACCATCAGCAAGAAAACTACAAACAATAAATGCTGAAGCTGTTGTTCAGAAATGCATACCCTCAACTTCAAGGGGGACGTAACTTGGAAAGGGCCACAAATGAGAACAGAATGGAGGTGCCTTAAAAAGGTAAACATTGAGCTACCATATGATCCAGCAGACCCACTCCTCGACCTATAATCTAAGAAGAGAGAATTGGAAAGACACAGGCAGGCCAATCTGCATTGCACAGTATTACAATAGCCAAGATATGGAGGTAACCAAAAAGTCCACCAAGAGTTGGGTGGACAAAGAAGAACTCCTCCATGTATAGATGGAATATTCGCTAGTGAAAAAAATGAAACAATGCCATTTGCAGCACCATAGATGAGTCTAGAAGTAATCACACCACCTGTAGTAAGTGAGAAAGTAAAAGACACATATCCTATCATATCACTTTTAGGAGTTACATAAAAATTGATACTAATGAAGATATTTCCA
Organism: Balaenoptera physalus; assembly: GCF_965194825.1. Lineage (NCBI taxonomy): Eukaryota > Metazoa > Chordata > Mammalia > Artiodactyla > Balaenopteridae > Balaenoptera > Balaenoptera physalus. The sequence continues at coordinate 819,298 of NW_028126504.1, forward strand.
CAGAGAAAGGCAATCACAGATTCATTAAAAAACTTATGGTTCATCAAATAGAAAGGGATGAGGATTGGATAATTTACCATATTGGGGTTAACAGAGATATACAAACCATGTGAAATATATAATCACCAAAGACGTACGGAAGACCAGGAGAAGACTACTCAACATTGTGTCATAACCTATATGGGAAAAGGATGCGAGGAAGAATAGATACACGTATATGTGTGAAAGAACCACATTTGCACTCCTAGAACAAACAAACCATTGTAATCAAATTTGCTTGGATAAAAAATAAAAAGTAAATTATAAATATGAACAACAAGTAATGAGACATAAACATAAAGGGCTTTTTCCTGGCACATTCCATTCTAATTTACAACCTAGAACACCACTTCCATTAAGGCTCTGTTTCCCCAGTTACCAAATTTGGTAAAGGAGAAATGATGCCACCTTGTGGCCGTTTCCTGCAAGAGCAGCTTTAAACTCACAGCTAATGGTCACTTAACATTCACAAGGACTCAGGGCTGTAAAGGACACCTGCCCTAAAAAATTGTGCTGAAGTAGGGAATGGACAAAAATTTCAAAACAGGCAAATGTTTCCAGAAGAGAGTATGAATATTAACGTTTTACTCACGCTCTTTTAAAAAAAAGGAAAATGGATAAAAGCTCCACCTCAGGGAGTGTTAGACCCATGAAATCTAATCTACAAAAAGTTTCAACTTACACCAGTCGACTGACCATCAGCAAAAAGTCTACAAACAATAAATGCTGACGGGGTTTTAGAGAACTGTGTACCCTCTACCTGCTGGTGAGACGTAAAGGGGTAACGGCCAATAATGAGAACAGAAAGGAGCTGTGTTTAAAAGTAAAAATGGAGGTACCATTCAATCCAGCAGGCGCACCATTGGACCTCTCACCGGAGAAGACAAGAATCCAGAAGACACAGGCCGCAAAAGCTTCAGTGCAGCCTTATTCACAATAGCCAAGACAGTGAAGGAATCAAAATGTCCAACAACAGGTGAATAGATAAAGAAGAAGTGGTCCATGTACACAATGGAATATTAGCCATGGAAAACAATGAACCATTGTTCTTTGAGGCACCACAAATGAGTCTGGAGATAATCACGAAACATGAGGTAAGTCCGAAAGCAAAAGACCTATATTCTATGATATCACTTATAGACGTTATCTAATAACTGACACAAATGAACATATTTCCACAGAGAAAGACACTCACAGATTTAGAAAACAAACTATGCTCATCTAAAAGGAAAGGTGGGGGGAGTGGATAAATTAAGGTTAGTGTTACTATATGTATACAAACACATATTATATACATATCTCAAAAAGACCTACCATATAGAAGGGAGGTGTGCGGAACCCTCTGTAACATTTTACATGGGAAGGGGATCTGTACTTGAATAGACATATATAATGTACAAATGAACCAGATTGTGTACACCTCAGACAAACAATATTCTAAGCTTTACCCCAATTAAAAAAAATTTTAAAACCAAGAAGAAATAATGAGACATAAACTTATGGGGGTTTCTCCATGCACATTCCAATATAATTTACAACCTAGGAACACGACTTCCAGAAAGGCTCTGCTGCCCTAGTACCCAGATTTGGGAATGGAGGAATGCTGCCTGCTTGAGGCCACTTCCCACAACAGCAGCTTTTAACCCATTGCTAAAGGTCACTAAATAGGCACACCACACTTGCAGTTCGGGAAATGAGACCTGCTCTCTAAAAAAATTCTGGGCTGGAAAATCGACCAAAAAATTTAACAGAGGGCAAGCTTCCAAGAAGACAATTTCAAGAGTTATATTGGACTCCCAACTGTTTCCTTTTTTGAGCAGAAAAGAAAACGGCAGAGAAAAATGATGAGTTTTATGAATTTTCAAAGACATGAAAACCCAAAGTACAAAAACCTATCAGCTCACACCAGCCAGAAGGGCCATTAGCATAAATGCTGCAAACAATAAATGCTGAAGCGATTGTGGAGAAATGCGTACCCTCGATTCTAAGGGGGACATGGTAAGAGCCACTAATGAAAACACAAAGAAGGTGCTTTGATAAGGGTAACACGGTGCTACCAGTCAATCAATCACACCCACTGCTGGGCCTATCCCCTGAGAAAATGAGAATCAAAAATTCACAGGCTTGGGGCTTCCCTGGTGGTGCAGTGGTTGAGAGTCTGCCTGCCAATGCAGGGCACACGGGTTCGAGCCCCGGTCTGGGAAGATCCCACAAGCCACGGAGCAACTGGGCGCGTGAGCCACAACCACTGAGCCTGCGCGCATGGAGCCTGTGCTCCGCAACAAGAGAGGCCGCGATAGTGAGAGACCCACGCACCGCGATGAAGAGTGGCCCCCGCTCGCCGCAACTACAGAAAGCCCTCGCGCACAAACGAAGATCCAACACAGCCAAAAATAAATAAATAAATAAATAAATAAATAAATAAATAAATAAATAAATAAATAAATAAATATTAAAAAAAAAGTCACAGGCTGGCAATCCTGCACTCCAACAATATTTTCCATAGCCAACACTTGGAAGCAATGAAAATGTCCATCAACCGAGGAATGCACAAAGTAGAAGTGGTCCACGTACACAGTGGAAAATTATTCCAATAAAAAATAAAAATTAAATTTAAAAATCCAACAATAGTAAAGAGACATCAGCTTGTGTGGATTTGTCCGGGCACACTCCACTCTAATTTATAACCGAGAAACACCACAGGCCGCAAGGGCATTTCCCTAGTTACCAGGGTGGGGAACATAGAAAGGCTGCCACCCTCTGGCAGTTACCTGCAAAAACAGCTTTAAGGCCTGTGCTAATGGTCATTTCATAGGAAGAAGTAATGCAGGACTGTAAATGAAACATGCCCTCAATATGTCTTGAGGGAGGTAATGGCCAAAACATTTCAAAATGTGACACATACTTTAAGAGAACACTTTGAAGAACTAAGGGGTAATCACAGCTTGAAAAATAAAAAGGATATGCCTTAAAGCTCAGTTTCAACGGATTATAAGGCACATGCGAATTCAACCAAAAAGAGGTATCAGCTCACACTTGTCAGAAAAACCATCAGCAAGAAAACTACAAACAATAAATGCTGAAGCTGTTGTGGAGAAATGCATACCCTCAACTTCAAGGGGGACGTGACTTGGAAAGGGCCACAAATGAGAACAGAATGGAGGTGCCTTAAAAAGGTAAACATTGAGCTACCATATGATCCAGCAGGCCCACTCCTCGACCTATAATCTAAGAAGAGAGAATTGGAAAGACACAGGCAGGCCAATCTGCATTGCACAGTATTACAATAGCCAAGATATGGAGGTAACCAAAAAGTCCACCAACAGATGGGTGGACAAAGAAGAACTCCTCCATGTATAGATGGAATATTCGCTAGTGAAAAAAATGAAACAATGCCATTTGCAGCACCATAGATGAGTCTAGACGTAATCACACCACCTGTAGTAAGTGAGAAAGTAAAAGACACATATCCTATCATATCACTTTTAGGAGTTACATAAAAATTGATACTAATGAAGATATTTCCACAGAGAAAGGCAATCACAGATTCATTAAAAAACTTATGGTTCATCAAATAGAAAGGGATGAGGATTGGATAATTTACCATATTGGGGTTAACAGAGATATACAAACCATGTGAAATATATAATCACCAAAGACGTACGGAAGACCAGGAGAAGACTACTCAACATTGTGTCATAACCTATATGGGAAAAGGATGCGAGGAAGAATAGATACACGTATATGTGTGAAAGAACCACATTTGCACTCCTAGAACAAACAAACCATTGTAATCAAATTTGCTTGGATAAAAAATAAAAAGAAAATTATAAATATGAACAACAAGTAATGAGACATAAACATAAAGGGCTTTTTCCTGGCACATTCCATTCTAATTTACAACCTAGAACACCACTTCCATTAAGGCTCTGTTTCCCCAGTTACCAAATTTGGTAAAGGAGAAATGATGCCACCTTGTGGCCGTTTCCTGCAAGAGCAGCTTTAAACTCACAGCTAATGGTCACTTAACATTCACAAGGACTCAAGGCTGTAAAGGACACCTGCCCTAAAAAATTGTGCTGAAGTAGGGAATGGACAAAAATTTCAAAACAGGCAAATGTTTCCAGAAGAGAGTATGAATATTAACGTTTTACTCACGCTCTTTTAAAAAAAAGGAAAATGGATAAAAGCTCCACCTCAGGGAGTGTTAGACCCATGAAATCTAATCTACAAAAAGTTTCAACTTACACCAGTCGACTGACCATCAGCAAAAAGTCTACAAACAATAAATGCTGACGGGGTTTTAGAGAACTGTGTACCCTCTACCTGCTGGTGAGACGTAAAGGGGTAACGGCCAATAATGAGAACAGAAAGGAGCTGTGTTTAAAAGTAAAAATGGAGGTACCATTCAATCCAGCAGGCGCACCATTGGACCTCTCACCGGAGAAGACAAGAATCCAGAAGACACAGGCCGCAAAAGCTTCAGTGCAGCCTTATTCACAATAGCCAAGACAGTGAAGGAATCAAAATGTCCAACAACAGGTGAATAGATAAAGAAGAAGTGGTCCATGTACACAATGGAATATTAGCCATGGAAAACAATGAACCATTGTTCTTTGAGGCACCACAAATGAGTCTGGAGATAATCACGAAACATGAGGTAAGTCCGAAAGCAAAAGACCTATATTCTATGATATCACTTATAGACGTTATCTAATAACTGACACAAATGAACATATTTCCACAGAGAAAGACACTCACAGATTTAGAAAACAAACTATGCTCATCTAAAAGGAAAGGTGGGGGGAGTGGATAAATTAAGGTTAGTGTTACTATATGTATACAAACACATATTATATACATATCTCAAAAAGACCTACCATATAGAAGGGAGGTGTGCGGAACCCTCTGTAACATTTTACATGGGAAGGGGATCTGTACTTGAATAGACATATATAATGTACAAATGAACCAGATTGTGTACACCTCAGACAAACAATATTCTAAGCTTTACCCCAATTAAAAAAAATTTTAAAACCAAGAAGAAATAATGAGACATAAACTTATGGGGGTTTCTCCATGCACATTCCAATATAATTTACAACCTAGGAACACGACTTCCAGAAAGGCTCTGCTGCCCTAGTACCCAGATTTGGGAATGGAGGAATGCTGCCTGCTTGAGGCCACTTCCCACAACAGCAGCTTTTAACCCATTGCTAAAGGTCACTAAATAGGCACCACACTTGCAGTTCGGGAAATGAGACCTGCTCTCTAATAAAATTCTGGGCTGGAAAATCGACCAAAAAATTTAACAGAGGGCAAGCTTCCAAGAAGACAATTTCAAGAGTTATATTGTACTCCCAACTGTTTCCTTTTTTGAGCAGAAAAGAAAACGGCAGAGAAAAATGATGAGTTTTATGAATTTTCAAAGACATGCAAACCCAAAGTACAAAAACCTATCAGCTCACACCAGCCAGAAGGGCCATTAGCATAAATGCTGCAAACAATAAATGCTGAAGCGATTGTGGAGAAATGCGTACCCTCGATTCTAAGGGGGACGTGGTAAGAGCCACTAATGAAAACACAAAGAAGGTGCTTTGATAAGGGTAACACGGTGCTACCAGTCAATCAATCACACCCACTGCTGGGCCTATCACCTGAGAAAATGAGAATCAAAAAGTCACAGGCTTGGGGCTTCCCTGGTGGTGCAGTGGTTGAGAGTCTGCCTGCCAACGCAGGGCACACGGGTTCGAGCCCCGGTCTGGGAAGATCCCACATGCCGCGGAGCAACGGGGCGCGTGAGCCACAACCACTGAGCCTGCGCGCATGGAGCCTGTGCTCCGCAACAAGAGAGGCCGCGATAGTGAGAGACCCACGCACCGCGATGAAGAGTGGCCCCCGCTCGCCGCAACTACAGAAAGCCCTCGCGCACAAACGAAGATCCAACACAGCCAAAAATAAATAAATAAATAAATAAATAAATAAATAAATAAATAAATAAATAAATAAATATTAAAAAAAAAAGTCACAGGCTGGCAATCCTGCACTCCAACAATATTTTCCATAGCCAACACTTGGAAGCAATGAAAATGTCCATCAACCGAGGAATGCACAAAGTAGAAGTGGTCCACGTACACAGTGGAAAATTATTCCAATAAAAAATAAAAATTAAATTTAAAAATCCAACAATAGTAAAGAGACATCAGCTTGTGTGGATTTGTCCGGGCACACTCCACTCTAATTTATAACCGAGAAACACCACAGGCCGCAAGGGCATTTCCCTAGTTACCAGGGTGGGGAACATAGAAAGGCTGCCACCCTCTGGCAGTTACCTGCAAAAACAGCTTTAAGGCCTGTGCTAATGGTCATTTCATAGGAAGAAGTAATGCAGGACTGTAAATGAAACATGCCCTCAATATGTCTTGAGGGAGGTAATGGCCAAAACATTTCAAAATGTGACACATACTTTAAGAGAACACTTTGAAGAACTAAGGGGTAATCACAGCTTGAAAAATAAAAAGGATATGCCTTAAAGCTCAGTTTCAACGGATTATAAGGCACATGCGAATTCAACCAAAAAGAGGTATCAGCTCACACTTGTCAGAAAAACCATCAGCAAGAAAACTACAAACAATAAATGCTGAAGCTGTTGTGGAGAAATGCATACCCTCAACTTCAAGGGGGACGTGACTTGGAAAGGGCCACAAATGAGAACAGAATGGAGGTGCCTTAAAAAGGTAAACATTGAGCTACCATATGATCCAGCAGGCCCACTCCTCGACCTATAATCTAAGAAGAGAGAATTGGAAAGACACAGGCAGGCCAATCTGCATTGCACAGTATTACAATAGCCAAGATATGGAGGTAACCAAAAAGTCCACCAACAGATGGGTGGACAAAGAAGAACTCCTCCATGTATAGATGGAATATTCGCTAGTGAAAAAAATGAAACAATGCCATTTGCAGCACCATAGATGAGTCTAGACGTAATCACACCACCTGTAGTAAGTGAGAAAGTAAAAGACACATATCCTATCATATCACTTTTAGGAGTTACATAAAAATTGATACTAATGAAGATATTTCCACAGAGAAAGGCAATCACAGATTCATTAAAAAACTTATGGTTCATCAAATAGAAAGGGATGAGGATTGGATAATTTACCATATTGGGGTTAACAGAGATATACAAACCATGTGAAATATATAATCACCAAAGACGTACGGAAGACCAGGAGAAGACTACTCAACATTGTGTCATAACCTATATGGGAAAAGGATGCGAGGAAGAATAGATACACGTATATGTGTGAAAGAACCACATTTGCACTCCTAGAACAAACAAACCATTGTAATCAAATTTGCTTGGATAAAAAATAAAAAGTAAATTATAAATATGAACAACAAGTAATGAGACATAAACATAAAGGGCTTTTTCCTGGCACATTCCATTCTAATTTACAACCTAGAACACCACTTCCATTAAGGCTCTGTTTCCCCAGTTACCAAATTTGGTAAAGGAGAAATGATGCCACCTTGTGGCCGTTTCCTGCAAGAGCAGCTTTAAACTCACAGCTAATGGTCACTTAACATTCACAAGGACTCAGGGCTGTAAAGGACACCTGCCCTAAAAAATTGTGCTGAAGTAGGGAATGGACAAAAATTTCAAAACAGGCAAATGTTTCCAGAAGAGAGTATGAATATTAACGTTTTACTCACGCTCTTTTAAAAAAAAGGAAAATGGATAAAAGCTCAACCTCAGGGAGTGTTAGACCCATGAAATCTAATCTACAAAAAGTTTCAACTTACACCAGTCGACTGACCATCAGCAAAAAGTCTACAAACAATAAATGCTGACGGGGTTTTAGAGAACTGTGTACCCTCTACCTGCTGGTGAGACGTAAAGGGGTAACGGCCAATAATGAGAACAGAAAGGAGCTGTGTTTAAAAGTAAAAATGGAGGTACCATTCAATCCAGCAGGCGCACCATTGGACCTCTCACCGGAGAAGACAAGAATCCAGAAGACACAGGCCGCAAAAGCTTCAGTGCAGCCTTATTCACAATAGCCAAGACAGTGAAGGAATCAAAATGTCCAACAACAGGTGAATAGATAAAGAAGAAGTGGTCCATGTACACAATGGAATATTAGCCATGGAAAACAATGAACCATTGTTCTTTGAGGCACCACAAATGAGTCTGGAGATAATCACGAAACATGAGGTAAGTCCGAAAGCAAAAGACCTATATTCTATGATATCACTTATAGACGTTATCTAATAACTGACACAAATGAACATATTTCCACAGAGAAAGACACTCACAGATTTAGAAAACAAACTATGCTCATCTAAAAGGAAAGGTGGGGGGAGTGGATAAATTAAGGTTAGTGTTACTATATGTATACAAACACATATTATATACATATCTCAAAAAGACCTACCATATAGAAGGGAGGTGTGCGGAACCCTCTGTAACATTTTACATGGGAAGGGGATCTGTACTTGAATAGACATATATAATGTACAAATGAACCAGATTGTGTACACCTCAGACAAACAATATTCTAAGCTTTACCCCAATTAAAAAAAATTTTAAAACCAAGAAGAAATAATGAGACATAAACTTATGGGGGTTTCTCCATGCACATTCCAATATAATTTACAACCTAGGAACACGACTTCCAGAAAGGCTCTGCTGCCCTAGTACCCAGATTTGGGAATGGAGGAATGCTGCCTGCTTGAGGCCACTTCCCACAACAGCAGCTTTTAACCCATTGCTAAAGGTCACTAAATAGGCACCACACTTGCAGTTCGGGAAATGAGACCTGCTCTCTAATAAAATTCTGGGCTGGAAAATCGACCAAAAAATTTAACAGAGGGCAAGCTTCCAAGAAGACAATTTCAAGAGTTATATTGTACTCCCAACTGTTTCCTTTTTTGAGCAGAAAAGAAAACGGCAGAGAAAAATGATGAGTTTTATGAATTTTCAAAGACATGCAAACCCAAAGTACAAAAACCTATCAGCTCACACCAGCCAGAAGGGCCATTAGCATAAATGCTGCAAACAATAAATGCTGAAGCGATTGTGGAGAAATGCGTACCCTCGATTCTAAGGGGGACGTGGTAAGAGCCACTAATGAAAACACAAAGAAGGTGCTTTGATAAGGGTAACACGGTGCTACCAGTCAATCAATCACACCCACTGCTGGGCCTATCCCCTGAGAAAATGAGAATCAAAAATTCACAGGCTTGGGGCTTCCCTGGTGGTGCAGTGGTTGAGAGTCTGCCTGCCAATGCAGGGCACACGGGTTCGAACCCCCGGTCTGGGAAGATCCCACATGCCGCGGAGCAACTGGGCGCGTGAGCCACAACCACTGAGCCTGCGCGCATGGAGCCTGTGCTCCGCAACAAGAGAGGCCGCGATAGTGAGAGACCCACGCACCGCGATGAAGAGTGGCCCCCGCTCGCCGCAACTACAGAAAGCCCTCGCGCACAAACGAAGATCCAACACAGCCAAAAATAAATAAATAAATAAATAAATAAATAAATAAATAAATAAATAAATAAATAAATAAATATTAAAAAAAAAAAGTCACAGGCTGGCAATCCTGCACTCCAACAATATTTTCCATAGCCAACACTTGGAAGCAATGAAAATGTCCATCAACCGAGGAATGCACAAAGTAGAAGTGGTCCACGTACACAGTGGAAAATTATTCCAATAAAAAATAAAAATTAAATTTAAAAATCCAACAATAGTAAAGAGACATCAGCTTGTGTGGATTTGTCCGGGCACACTCCACTCTAATTTATAACCGAGAAACACCACAGGCCGCAAGGGCATTTCCCTAGTTACCAGGGTGGGGAACATAGAAAGGCTGCCACCCTCTGGCAGTTACCTGCAAAAACAGCTTTAAGGCCTGTGCTAATGGTCATTTCATAGGAAGAAGTAATGCAGGACTGTAAATGAAACATGCCCTCAATATGTCTTGAGGGAGGTAATGGCCAAAACATTTCAAAATGTGACACATACTTTAAGAGAACACTTTGAAGAACTAAGGGGTAATCACAGCTTGAAAAATAAAAAGGATATGCCTTAAAGCTCAGTTTCAACGGATTATAAGGCACATGCGAATTCAACCAAAAAGAGGTATCAGCTCACACTTGTCAGAAAAACCATCAGCAAGAAAACTACAAACAATAAATGCTGAAGCTGTTGTGGAGAAATGCATACCCTCAACTTCAAGGGGGACGTGACTTGGAAAGGGCCACAAATGAGAACAGAATGGAGGTGCCTTAAAAAGGTAAACATTGAGCTACCATATGATCCAGCAGGCCCACTCCTCGACCTATAATCTAAGAAGAGAGAATTGGAAAGACACAGGCAGGCCAATCTGCATTGCACAGTATTACAATAGCCAAGATATGGAGGTAACCAAAAAGTCCACCAACAGATGGGTGGACAAAGAAGAACTCCTCCATGTATAGATGGAATATTCGCTAGTGAAAAAAATGAAACAATGCCATTTGCAGCACCATAGATGAGTCTAGACGTAATCACACCACCTGTAGTAAGTGAGAAAGTAAAAGACACATATCCTATCATATCACTTTTAGGAGTTACATAAAAATTGATACTAATGAAGATATTTCCACAGAGAAAGGCAATCACAGATTCATTAAAAAACTTATGGTTCATCAAATAGAAAGGGATGAGGATTGGATAATTTACCATATTGGGGTTAACAGAGATATACAAACCATGTGAAATATATAATCACCAAAGACGTACGGAAGACCAGGAGAAGACTACTCAACATTGTGTCATAACCTATATGGGAAAAGGATGCGAGGAAGAATAGATACACGTATATGTGTGAAAGAACCACATTTGCACACCTAGAACAAACAAACCATTGTAATCAAATTTGCTTGGATAAAAAATAAAAAGTAAATTATAAATATGAACAACAAGTAATGAGACATAAACATAAAGGGCTTTTTCCTGGCACATTCCATTCTAATTTACAACCTAGAACACCACTTCCATTAAGGCTCTGTTTCCCCAGTTACCAAATTTGGTAAAGGAGAAATGATGCCACCTTGTGGCCGTTTCCTGCAAGAGCAGCTTTAAACTCACAGCTAATGGTCACTTAACATTCACAAGGACTCAGGGCTGTAAAGGACACCTGCCCTAAAAAATTGTGCTGAAGTAGGGAATGGACAAAAATTTCAAAACAGGCAAATGTTTCCAGAAGAGAGTATGAATATTAACGTTTTACTCACGCTCTTTTAAAAAAAAGGAAAATGGATAAAAGCTCAACCTCAGGGAGTGTTAGACCCATGAAATCTAATCTACAAAAAGTTTCAACTTACACCAGTCGACTGACCATCAGCAAAAAGTCTACAAACAATAAATGCTGACGGGGTTTTAGAGAACTGTGTACCCTCTACCTGCTGGTGAGACGTAAAGGGGTAACGGCCAATAATGAGAACAGAAAGGAGCTGTGTTTAAAAGTAAAAATGGAGGTACCATTCAATCCAGCAGGCGCACCATTGGACCTCTCACCGGAGAAGACAAGAATCGAGAAGACACAGGCCGCAAAAGCTTCAGTGCAGCCTTCTTCACAATAGCCAAGACAGTGAAGGAATCAAAATGTCCAACAACAGGTGAATAGATAAAGAAGAAGTGGTCCATGTACACATTGGAATATTAGCCATGGAAAACAATGAACCATTGTTCTTTGAGGCACCACAAATGAGTCTGGAGATAATCACGAAACATGAGGTAAGTCCGAAAGCAAAAGACCTATATTCTATGATATCACTTATAGGCGTTATCTAATAACTGACACAAATGAACATATTTCCACAGAGAAAGACACTCACAGATTTAGAAAACAAACTATGCTCATCTAAAAGGAAAGGTGGGGGGAGTGGATAAATTAAGGTTAGTGTTACTATATGTATACAAACACATATTATATACATATTTCAAAAAGACCTACCATATAGAAGGGAGGTGTGCGGAACCCTCTGTAACATTTTACATGGGAAGGGGATCTGTACTTGAATAGACATATATAATGTACAAATGAACCAGATTGTGTACACCTCAGACAAACAATATTCTAAGCTTTACCCCAATTAAAAAAATTTTTAAAAGCAAGAAGAAATAATGAGACATAAACTTATGGGGGTTTCTCCATGCACATTCCAATATAATTTACAACCTAGGAACACGACTTCCAGAAAGGCTCTGCTGCCCTAGTACCCAGATTTGGGAATGGAGGAATGCTGCCTGCTTGAGGCCACTTCCCACAACAGCAGCTTTTAACCCATTGCTAAAGGTCACTAAATAGGCACCACACTTGCAGTTCGGGAAATGAGACCTGCTCTCTAAAAAAATTCTGGGCTGGAAAATCGACCAAAAAATTTAACAGAGGGCAAGCTTCCAAGAAGACAATTTCAAGAGTTATATTGTACTCCCAACTGTTTCCTTTTTTGAGCAGAAAAAAAAACGGCAGAGAAAAATGATGAGTTTTATGAATTTTCAAAGACATGCAAACCCAAAGTACAAAAACCTATCAGCTCACACCAGCCAGAAGGGCCATTAGCATAAATGCTGCAAACAATAAATGCTGAAGCGATTGTGGAGAAATGCGTACCCTCGATTCTAAGGGGGACGTGGTAAGAGCCACTAATGAAAACACAAAGAAGGTGCTTTGATAAGGGTAACACGGTGCTACCAGTCAATCAATCACACCCACTGCTGGGCCTATCCCCTGAGAAAATGAGAATCAAAAAGTCACAGGCTTGGGGCTTCCCTGGTGGTGCAGTGGTTGAGAGTCTGCCTGCCAATGCAGGGCACACGGGTTCGAGCCCCGGTCTGGGAAGATCCCACATGCCGCGGAGCAACTGGGCCCGTGAGCCACAACCACGGAGCCTGCGCGCATGGAGCCTGTGCTCCGCAACAAGAGAGGCCGCGATAGTGAGAGACCCACGCACCGTGATGAAGAGTGGCCCCCGCTCGCCGCAACTACAGAAAGCCCTCGCGCACAAACGAAGATCCAACACAGCCAAAAATAAATAAATAAATAAATAAATAAATAAATAAATAAATAAATAAATAAATAAATATTAAAAAAAAAAGTCACAGGCTGGCAATCCTGCACTCCAACAATATTTTCCATAGCCAACACTTGGAAGCAATGAAAATGTCCATCAACCGAGGAATGCACAAAGTAGAAGTGGTCCACGTACACAGTGGAAAATTATTCCAATAAAAAATAAAAATTAAATTTAAAAATCCAACAATAGTAAAGAGACATCAGCTTGTGTGGATTTGTCCGGGCACACTCCACTCTAATTTATAACCGAGAAACACCACAGGCCGCAAGGGCATTTCCCTAGTTACCAGGGTGGGGAACATAGAAAGGCTGCCACCCTCTGGCAGTTACCTGCAAAAACAGCTTTAAGGCCTGTGCTAATGGTCATTTCATAGGAAGAAGTAATGCAGGACTGTAAATGAAACATGCCCTCAATATGTCTTGAGGGAGGTAATGGCCAAAACATTTCAAAATGTGACACATACTTTAAGAGAACACTTTGAAGAACTAAGGGGTAATCACAGCTTGAAAAATAAAAAGGATATGCCTTAAAGCTCAGTTTCAACGGATTATAAGGCACATGCGAATTCAACCAAAAAGAGGTATCAGCTCACACTTGTCAGAAAAACCATCAGCAAGAAAACTACAAACAATAAATGCTGAAGCTGTTGTGGAGAAATGCATACCCTCAACTTCAAGGGGGACGTGACTTGGAAAGGGCCACAAATGAGAACAGAATGGAGGTGCCTTAAAAAGGTAAACATTGAGCTACCATATGATCCAGCAGGCCCACTCCTCGACCTATAATCTAAGAAGAGAGAATTGGAAAGACACAGGCAGGCCAATCTGCATTGCACAGTATTACAATAGCCAAGATATGGAGGTAACCAAAAAGTCCACCAACAGATGGGTGGACAAAGAAGAACTCCTCCATGTATAGATGGAATATTCGCTAGTGAAAAAAATGAAACAATGCCATTTGCAGCACCATAGATGAGTCTAGACGTAATCACACCACCTGTAGTAAGTGAGAAAGTAAAAGACACATATCCTATCATATCACTTTTAGGAGTTACATAAAAATTGATACTAATGAAGATATTTCCACAGAGAAAGGCAATCACAGATTCATTAAAAAACTTATGGTTCATCAAATAGAAAGGGATGAGGATTGGATAATTTACCATATTGGGGTTAACAGAGATATACAAACCATGTGAAATATATAATCACCAAAGACGTACGGAAGACCAGGAGAAGACTACTCAACATTGTGTCATAACCTATATGGGAAAAGGATGCGAGGAAGAATAGATACACGTATATGTGTGAAAGAACCACATTTGCACTCCTAGAACAAACAAACCATTGTAATCAAATTTGCTTGGATAAAAAATAAAAAGAAAATTATAAATATGAACAACAAGTAATGAGACATAAACATAAAGGGCTTTTTCCTGGCACATTCCATTCTAATTTACAACCTAGAACACCACTTCCATTAAGGCTCTGTTTCCCCAGTTACCAAATTTGGTAAAGGAGAAATGATGCCACCTTGTGGCCGTTTCCTGCAAGAGCAGCTTTAAACTCACAGCTAATGGTCACTTAACATTCACAAGGACTCAGGGCTGTAAAGGACACCTGCCCTAAAAAATTGTGCTGAAGTAGGGAATGGACAAAAATTTCAAAACAGGCAAATGTTTCCAGAAGAGAGTATGAATATTAACGTTTTACTCACGCTCTTTTAAAAAAAAGGAAAATGGATAAAAGCTCAACCTCAGGGAGTGTTAGACCCATGAAATCTAATCTACAAAAAGTTTCAACTTACACCAGTCGACTGACCATCAGCAAAAAGTCTACAAACAATAAATGCTGACGGGGTTTTAGAGAACTGTGTACCCTCTACCTGCTGGTGAGACGTAAAGGGGTAACGGCCAATAATGAGAACAGAAAGGAGCTGTGTTTAAAAGTAAAAATGGAGGTACCATTCAATCCAGCAGGCGCACCATTGGACCTCTCACCGGAGAAGACAAGAATCGAGAAGACACAGGCCGCAAAAGCTTCAGTGCAGCCTTCTTCACAATAGCCAAGACAGTGAAGGAATCAAAATGTCCAACAACAGGTGAATAGATAAAGAAGAAGTGGTCCATGTACACATTGGAATATTAGCCATGGAAAACAATGAACCATTGTTCTTTGAGGCACCACAAATGAGTCTGGAGATAATCACGAAACATGAGGTAAGTCCGAAAGCAAAAGACCTATATTCTATGATATCACTTATAGGCGTTATCTAATAACTGACACAAATGAACATATTTCCACAGAGAAAGACACTCACAGATTTAGAAAACAAACTATGCTCATCTAAAAGGAAAGGTGGGGGGAGTGGATAAATTAAGGTTAGTGTTACTATATGTATACAAACACATATTATATACATATTTCAAAAAGACCTACCATATAGAAGGGAGGTGTGCGGAACCCTCTGTAACATTTTACATGGGAAGGGGATCTGTACTTGAATAGACATATATAATGTACAAATGAACCAGATTGTGTACACCTCAGACAAACAATATTCTAAGCTTTACCCCAATTAAAAAAATTTTTAAAAGCAAGAAGAAATAATGAGACATAAACTTATGGGGGTTTCTCCATGCACATTCCAATATAATTTACAACCTAGGAACACGACTTCCAGAAAGGCTCTGCTGCCCTAGTACCCAGATTTGGCAATGGAGGAATGCTGCCTGCTTGAGGCCACTTCCCACAACAGCAGCTTTTAACCCATTGCTAAAGGTCACTAAATAGGCACCACACTTGCAGTTCGGGAAATGAGACCTGCTCTCTAAAAAAATTCTGGGCTGGAAAATCGACCAAAAAATTTAACAGAGGGCAAGCTTCCAAGAAGACAATTTCAAGAGTTATATTGTACTCCCAACTGTTTCCTTTTTTGAGCAGAAAAAAAAACGGCAGAGAAAAATGATGAGTTTTATGAATTTTCAAAGACATGCAAACCCAAAGTACAAAAACCTATCAGCTCACACCAGCCAGAAGGGCCATTAGCATAAATGCTGCAAACAATAAATGCTGAAGCGATTGTGGAGAAATGCGTACCCTCGATTCTAAGGGGGACGTGGTAAGAGCCACTAATGAAAACACAAAGAAGGTGCTTTGATAAGGGTAACACGGTGCTACCAGTCAATCAATCACACCCACTGCTGGGCCTATCCCCTGAGAAAATGAGAATCAAAAAGTCACAGGCTTGGGGCTTCCCTGGTGGTGCAGTGGTTGAGAGTCTGCCTGCCAATGCAGGGCACACGGGTTCGAGCCCCGGTCTGGGAAGATCCCACATGCCGCGGAGCAACTGGGCCCGTGAGCCACAACCACGGAGCCTGCGCGCATGGAGCCTGTGCTCCGCAACAAGAGAGGCCGCGATAGTGAGAGACCCACGCACCGTGATGAAGAGTGGCCCCCGCTCGCCGCAACTACAGAAAGCCCTCGCGCACAAACGAAGATCCAACACAGCCAAAAATAAATAAATAAATAAATAAATAAATAAATAAATAAATAAATAAATAAATAAATATTAAAAAAAAAAGTCACAGGCTGGCAATCCTGCACTCCAACAATATTTTCCATAGCCAACACTTGGAAGCAATGAAAATGTCCATCAACCGAGGAATGCACAAAGTAGAAGTGGTCCACGTACACAGTGGAAAATTATTCCAATAAAAAATAAAAATTAAATTTAAAAATCCAACAATAGTAAAGAGACATCAGCTTGTGTGGATTTGTCCGGGCACACTCCACTCTAATTTATAACCGAGAAACACCACAGGCCGCAAGGGCATTTCCCTAGTTACCAGGGTGGGGAACATAGAAAGGCTGCCACCCTCTGGCAGTTACCTGCAAAAACAGCTTTAAGGCCTGTGCTAATGGTCATTTCATAGGAAGAAGTAATGCAGGACTGTAAATGAAACATGCCCTCAATATGTCTTGAGGGAGGTAATGGCCAAAACATTTCAAAATGTGACACATACTTTAAGAGAACACTTTGAAGAACTAAGGGGTAATCACAGCTTGAAAAATAAAAAGGATATGCCTTAAAGCTCAGTTTCAACGGATTATAAGGCACATGCGAATTCAACCAAAAAGAGGTATCAGCTCACACTTGTCAGAAAAACCATCAGCAAGAAAACTACAAACAATAAATGCTGAAGCTGTTGTGGAGAAATGCATACCCTCAACTTCAAGGGGGACGTGACTTGGAAAGGGCCACAAATGAGAACAGAATGGAGGTGCCTTAAAAAGGTAAACATTGAGCTACCATATGATCCAGCAGGCCCACTCCTCGACCTATAATCTAAGAAGAGAGAATTGGAAAGACACAGGCAGGCCAATCTGCATTGCACAGTATTACAATAGCCAAGATATGGAGGTAACCAAAAAGTCCACCAACAGATGGGTGGACAAAGAAGAACTCCTCCATGTATAGATGGAATATTCGCTAGTGAAAAAAATGAAACAATGCCATTTGCAGCACCATAGATGAGTCTAGACGTAATCACACCACCTGTAGTAAGTGAGAAAGTAAAAGACACATATCCTATCATATCACTTTTAGGAGTTACATAAAAATTGATACTAATGAAGATATTTCCACAGAGAAAGGCAATCACAGATTCATTAAAAAACTTATGGTTCATCAAATAGAAAGGGATGAGGATTGGATAATTTACCATATTGGGGTTAACAGAGATATACAAACCATGTGAAATATATAATCACCAAAGACGTACGGAAGACCAGGAGAAGACTACTCAACATTGTGTCATAACCTATATGGGAAAAGGATGCGAGGAAGAATAGATACACGTATATGTGTGAAAGAACCACATTTGCACTCCTAGAACAAACAAACCATTGTAATCAAATTTGCTTGGATAAAAAATAAAAAGAAAATTATAAATATGAACAACAAGTAATGAGACATAAACATAAAGGGCTTTTTCCTGGCACATTCCATTCTAATTTACAACCTAGAACACCACTTCCATTAAGGCTCTGTTTCCCCAGTTACCAAATTTGGTAAAGGAGAAATGATGCCACCTTGTGGCCGTTTCCTGCAAGAGCAGCTTTAAACTCACAGCTAATGGTCACTTAACATTCACAAGGACTCAGGGCTGTAAAGGACACCTGCCCTAAAAAATTGTGCTGAAGTAGGGAATGGACAAAAATTTCAAAACAGGCAAATGTTTCCAGAAGAGAGTATGAATATTAACGTTTTACTCACGCTCTTTTAAAAAAAAGGAAAATGGATAAAAGCTCAACCTCAGGGAGTGTTAGACCCATGAAATCTAATCTACAAAAAGTTTCAACTTACACCAGTCGACTGACCATCAGCAAAAAGTCTACAAACAATAAATGCTGACGGGGTTTTAGAGAACTGTGTACCCTCTACCTGCTGGTGAGACGTAAAGGGGTAACGGCCAATAATGAGAACAGAAAGGAGCTGTGTTTAAAAGTAAAAATGGAGGTACCATTCAATCCAGCAGGCGCACCATTGGACCTCTCACCGGAGAAGACAAGAATCGAGAAGACACAGGCCGCAAAAGCTTCAGTGCAGCCTTCTTCACAATAGCCAAGACAGTGAAGGAATCAAAATGTCCAACAACAGGTGAATAGATAAAGAAGAAGTGGTCCATGTACACATTGGAATATTAGCCATGGAAAACAATGAACCATTGTTCTTTGAGGCACCACAAATGAGTCTGGAGATAATCACGAAACATGAGGTAAGTCCGAAAGCAAAAGACCTATATTCTATGATATCACTTATAGGCGTTATCTAATAACTGACACAAATGAACATATTTCCACAGAGAAAGACACTCACAGATGTAGAAAACAAACTATGCTCATCTAAAAGGAAAGGTGGGGGGAGTGGATAAATTAAGGTTAGTGTTACTATATGTATACAAACACATATTATATACATATTTCAAAAAGACCTACCATATAGAAGGGAGGTGTGCGGAACCCTCTGTAACATTTTACATGGGAAGGGGATCTGTACTTGAATAGACATATATAATGTACAAATGAACCAGATTGTGTACACCTCAGACAAACAATATTCTAAGCTTTACCCCAATTAAAAAAAATTTTAAAACCAAGAAGAAATAATGAGACATAAACTTATGGGGGTTTCTCCATGCACATTCCAATATAATTTACAACCTAGGAACACGACTTCCAGAAAGGCTCTGCTGCCCTAGTACCCAGATTTGGGAATGGAGGAAT
This sequence comes from Balaenoptera physalus, assembly GCF_965194825.1. NCBI lineage: Eukaryota > Metazoa > Chordata > Mammalia > Artiodactyla > Balaenopteridae > Balaenoptera > Balaenoptera physalus. The sequence continues at coordinate 838,755 of NW_028126504.1, forward strand.
GCTGCCTGCTTGAGGCCACTTCCCACAACAGCAGCTTTTAACCCATTGCTAAATGTCACTAAATAGGCACCACACTTGCAGTTCGGGAAATGAGACCTGCTCTCTAAAAAAATTCTGGGCTGGAAAATCGACCAAAAAATTTAACAGAGGGCAAGCTTCCAAGAAGACAATTTCAAGAGTTATATTGTACTCCCAACTGTTTCCTTTTTTGAGCAGAAAAGAAAACGGCAGAGAAAAATGATGAGTTTTATGAATTTTCAAAGACATGCAAACCCAAAGTACAAAAACCTATCAGCTCACACCAGCCAGAAGGGCCATTAGCATAAATGCTGCAAACAATAAATGCTGAAGCGATTGTGGAGAAATGCGTACCCTCGATTCTAAGGGGGACGTGGTAAGAGCCACTAATGAAAACACAAAGAAGGTGCTTTGATAAGGGTAACACGGTGCTACCAGTCAATCAATCACACCCACTGCTGGGCCTATCACCTGAGAAAATGAGAATCAAAAAGTCACAGGCTTGGGGCTTCCCTGGTGGTGCAGTGGTTGAGAGTCTGCCTGCCAATGCAGGGCACACGGGTTCGAGCCCCGGTCTGGGAAGATCCCACATGCCGCGGAGCAACTGGGCCCGTGAGCCACAACCACGGAGCCTGCGCGCATGGAGCCTGTGCTCCGCAACAAGAGAGGCCGCGATAGTGAGAGACCCACGCACCGTGATGAAGAGTGGCCCCCGCTCGCCGCAACTACAGAAAGCCCTCGCGCACAAACGAAGATCCAACACAGCCAAAAATAAATAAATAAATAAATAAATAAATAAATAAATATTAAAAAAAACAAGTTACAGGCTGGCAATCCTGCACTCTAACAATATTTTCCATAGCCAACACTTGGAAGCAATGAAAATGTCCATCAACCGAGGAATGCACAAAGTAGAAGTGGTCCACGTACACAGTGGAAAATTATTCCAATAAAAAATAAAAATTAAATTTAAAAATCCAACAAAAGTAAAGAGACATCAGCTTGTGTGGGTTTGTCCGGGCACACTCCACTCTAATTTATACCGAGAAACACCACAGGCCGCAAGGGCATTTCCCTAGTTACCAGGGTGGGGAACATAGAAAGGCTGCCACCCTCTGGCAGTTACCTGCAAAAACAGCTTTAAGGCCTGTGCTAATGGTCATTTCATAGGAAGAAGTAATGCAGGACTGTAAATGAAACATGCCCTCAATATGTCCTGAGGGAGGTAATGGCCAAAACATTTCTAAATGTGACACATACTTTAAGAGAACACTTTGAAGAACTAAGGGGTAATCACAGCTTGAAAAATAAAAAGGATATGCCTTAAAGCTCAGTTTCAACGGATTATGAGGCACATGCGAATTCAACCAAAAAGAGGTATCAGCTCACACTTGTCAGAAAAACCATCAGCAAGAAAACTACAAACAATAAATGCTGAAGCTGTTGTGGAGAAATGCATACCCTCAACTTCAAGGGGGACGTAACTTGGAAAGGGCCACAAATGAGAACAGATTGGAGGTGCCTTAAAAAGGTAAACATTGAGCTACCATATGATCCAGCAGGCCCACTCCTCGACCTATAATCTAAGAAGAGAGAATTGGAAAGACACAGGCAGGCCAATCTGCATTGCACAGTATTACAATAGCCAAGATATGGAGGTAACCAAAAAGTCCACCAACAGATGGGTGGACAAAGAAGAACTCCTCCATGTATAGATGGAATATTCGCTAGTGAAAAAAATGAAACAATGCCATTTGCAGCACCATAGATGTGTCTAGACGTAATCACACCACCTGTAGTAAGTGAGAAAGTAAAAGACACATATCCTATCATATCACTTTTAGGAGTTACATAAAAATTGATACTAATGAAGATATTTCCACAGAGAAAGGCAATCACAGATTCATTAAAAAACTTATGGTTCATCAAATAGAAAGGGATGAGGATTGGATAATTTACCATATTGGGGTTAACAGAGATATACAAACCATGTGAAATATATAATCACCAAAGACGTACGGAAGACCAGGAGAAGACTACTCAACATTGTGTCATAACCTATATGGGAAAAGGATGCGAGGAAGAATAGATACACGTATATGTGTGAAAGAACCACATTTGCACACCTAGAACAAACAAACCATTGTAATCAAATTTGCTTGGATAAAAAATAAAAAGTAAATTATAAATATGAACAACAAGTAATGAGACATAAACATAAAGGGCTTTTTCCTGGCACATTCCATTCTAATTTACAACCTAGAACACCACTTCCATTAAGGCTCTGTTTCCCCAGTTACCAAATTTGGTAAAGGAGAAATGATGCCACCTTGTGGCCGTTTCCTGCAAGAGCAGCTTTAAACTCACAGCTAATGGTCACTTAACATTCACAAGGACTCAGGGCTGTAAAGGACACCTGCCCTAAAAAATTGTGCTGAAGTAGGGAATGGACAAAAATTTCAAAACAGGCAAATGTTTCCAGAAGAGAGTATGAATATTAACGTTTTACTCACGCTCTTTTAAAAAAAAGGAAAATGGATAAAAGCTCAACCTCAGGGAGTGTTAGACCCATGAAATCTAATCTACAAAAAGTTTCAACTTACACCAGTCGACTGACCATCAGCAAAAAGTCTACAAACAATAAATGCTGACGGGGTTTTAGAGAACTGTGTACCCTCTACCTGCTGGTGAGACGTAAAGGGGTAACGGCCAATAATGAGAACAGAAAGGAGCTGTGTTTAAAAGTAAAAATGGAGGTACCATTCAATCCAGCAGGCGCACCATTGGACCTCTCACCGGAGAAGACAAGAATCGAGAAGACACAGGCCGCAAAAGCTTCAGTGCAGCCTTCTTCACAATAGCCAAGACAGTGAAGGAATCAAAATGTCCAACAACAGGTGAATAGATAAAGAAGAAGTGGTCCATGTACACATTGGAATATTAGCCATGGAAAACAATGAATCATTGTTCTTTGAGGCACCACAAATGAGTCTGGAGATAATCACGAAACATGAGGTAAGTCCGAAAGCAAAAGACCTATATTCTATGATATCACTTATAGGCGTTATCTAATAACTGACACAAATGAACATATTTCCACAGAGAAAGACACTCACAGATGTAGAAAACAAACTATGCTCATCTAAAAGGAAAGGTGGGGGGAGTGGATAAATTAAGGTTAGTGTTACTATATGTATACAAACACATATTATATACATATTTCAAAAAGACCTACCATATAGAAGGGAGGTGTGCGGAACCCTCTGTAACATTTTACATGGGAAGGGGATCTGTACTTGAATAGACATATATAATGTACAAATGAACCAGATTGTGTACACCTCAGACAAACAATATTCTAAGCTTTACCTCAATTAAAAAAAATTTTAAAACCAAGAAGAAATAATGAGACATAAACTTATGGGGGTTTCTCCATGCACATTCCAATATAATTTACAACCTAGGAACACGACTTCCAGAAAGGCTCTGCTGCCCTAGTACCCAGATTTGGGAATGGAGGAATGCTGCCTGCTTGAGGCCACTTCCCACAACAGCAGCTTTTAACCCATTGCTAAACGTCACTAAATAGGCACCACACTTGCAGTTCGGGAAATGAGACCTGCTCTCTAAAAAAATTCTGGGCTGGAAAATCGACCAAAAAATTTAACAGAGGGCAAGCTTCCAAGAAGACAATTTCAAGAGTTATATTGTACTCCCAACTGTTTCCTTTTTTGAGCAGAAAAGAAAACGGCAGAGAAAAATGATGAGTTTTATGAATTTTCAAAGACATGCAAACCCAAAGTACAAAAACCTATCAGCTCACACCAGCCAGAAGGGCCATTAGCATAAATGCTGCAAACAATAAATGCTGAAGCGATTGTGGAGAAATGCGTACCCTCGATTCTAAGGGGGACGTGGTAAGAGCCACTAATGAAAACACAAAGAAGGTGCTTTGATAAGGGTAACACGGTGCTACCAGTCAATCAATCACACCCACTGCTGGGCCTATCACCTGAGAAAATGAGAATCAAAAAGTCACAGGCTTGGGGCTTCCCTGGTGGTGCAGTGGTTGAGAGTCTGCCTGCCAATGCAGGGCACACGGGTTCGAGCCCCGGTCTGGGAAGATCCCACATGCCGCGGAGCAACTGGGCCCGTGAGCCACAACCACGGAGCCTGCGCGCATGGAGCCTGTGCTCCGCAACAAGAGAGGCCGCGATAGTGAGAGACCCACGCACCGTGATGAAGAGTGGCCCCCGCTCGCCGCAACTACAGAAAGCCCTCGCGCACAAACGAAGATCCAACACAGCCAAAAATAAATAAATAAATAAATAAATAAATAAATAAATATTAAAAAAAACAAGTTACAGGCTGGCAATCCTGCACTCTAACAATATTTTCCATAGCCAACACTTGGAAGCAATGAAAATGTCCATCAACCGAGGAATGCACAAAGTAGAAGTGGTCCACGTACACAGTGGAAAATTATTCCAATAAAAAATAAAAATTAAATTTAAAAATCCAACAAAAGTAAAGAGACATCAGCTTGTGTGGGTTTGTCCGGGCACACTCCACTCTAATTTATACCGAGAAACACCACAGGCCGCAAGGGCATTTCCCTAGTTACCAGGGTGGGGAACATAGAAAGGCTGCCACCCTCTGGCAGTTACCTGCAAAAACAGCTTTAAGGCCTGTGCTAATGGTCATTTCATAGGAAGAAGTAATGCAGGACTGTAAATGAAACATGCCCTCAATATGTCCTGAGGGAGGTAATGGCCAAAACATTTCTAAATGTGACACATACTTTAAGAGAACACTTTGAAGAACTAAGGGGTAATCACAGCTTGAAAAATAAAAAGGATATGCCTTAAAGCTCAGTTTCAACGGATTATGAGGCACATGCGAATTCAACCAAAAAGAGGTATCAGCTCACACTTGTCAGAAAAACCATCAGCAAGAAAACTACAAACAATAAATGCTGAAGCTGTTGTGGAGAAATGCATACCCTCAACTTCAAGGGGGACGTAACTTGGAAAGGGCCACAAATGAGAACAGATTGGAGGTGCCTTAAAAAGGTAAACATTGAGCTACCATATGATCCAGCAGGCCCACTCCTCGACCTATAATCTAAGAAGAGAGAATTGGAAAGACACAGGCAGGCCAATCTGCATTGCACAGTATTACAATAGCCAAGATATGGAGGTAACCAAAAAGTCCACCAACAGATGGGTGGACAAAGAAGAACTCCTCCATGTATAGATGGAATATTCGCTAGTGAAAAAAATGAAACAATGCCATTTGCAGCACCATAGATGTGTCTAGACGTAATCACACCACCTGTAGTAAGTGAGAAAGTAAAAGACACATATCCTATCATATCACTTTTAGGAGTTACATAAAAATTGATACTAATGAAGATATTTCCACAGAGAAAGGCAATCACAGATTCATTAAAAAACTTATGGTTCATCAAATAGAAAGGGATGAGGATTGGATAATTTACCATATTGGGGTTAACAGAGATATACAAACCATGTGAAATATATAATCACCAAAGACGTACGGAAGACCAGGAGAAGACTACTCAACATTGTGTCATAACCTATATGGGAAAAGGATGCGAGGAAGAATAGATACACGTATATGTGTGAAAGAACCACATTTGCACACCTAGAACAAACAAACCATTGTAATCAAATTTGCTTGGATAAAAAATAAAAAGTAAATTATAAATATGAACAACAAGTAATGAGACATAAACATAAAGGGCTTTTTCCTGGCACATTCCATTCTAATTTACAACCTAGAACACCACTTCCATTAAGGCTCTGTTTCCCCAGTTACCAAATTTGGTAAAGGGGAAATGATGCCACCTTGTGGCCGTTTCCTGCAAGAGCAGCTTTAAACTCACAGCTAATGGTCACTTAACATTCACAAGGACTCAGGGCTGTAAAGGACACCTGCCCTAAAAAATTGTGCTGAAGTAGGGAATGGACAAAAATTTCAAAACAGGCAAATGTTTCCAGAAGAGAGTATGAATATTAACGTTTTACTCACGCTCTTTTAAAAAAAAGGAAAATGGATAAAAGCTCAACCTCAGGGAGTGTTAGACCCATGAAATCTAATCTACAAAAAGTTTCAACTTACACCAGTCGACTGACCATCAGCAAAAAGTCTACAAACAATAAATGCTGACGGGGTTTTAGAGAACTGTGTACCCTCTACCTGCTGGTGAGACGTAAAGGGGTAACGGCCAATAATGAGAACAGAAAGGAGCTGTGTTTAAAAGTAAAAATGGAGGTACCATTCAATCCAGCAGGCGCACCATTGGACCTCTCACCGGAGAAGACAAGAATCGAGAAGACACAGGCCGCCAACGCTTCAGTGCAGCCTTCTTCACAATAGCCAAGACAGTGAAGGAATCAAAATGTCCAACAACAGGTGAATAGATAAAGAAGAAGTGGTCCATGTACACATTGGAATATTAGCCATGGAAAACAATGAACCATTGTTCTTTGAGGCACCACAAATGAGTCTGGAGATAATCACGAAACATGAGGTAAGTCCGAAAGCAAAAGACCTATATTCTATGATATCACTTATAGGCGTTATCTAATAACTGACACAAATGAACATATTTCCACAGAGAAAGACACTAACAGATTTAGAAAACAAACTATGCTCATCTAAAAGGAAAGGTGGGGGGAGTGGATAAATTAAGGTTAGTGTTACTATATGTATACAAACACATATTATATACATATTTCAAAAAGACCTACCATATAGAAGGGAGGTGTGCGGAACCCTCTGTAACATTTTACATGGGAAGGGGATCTGTACTTGAATAGACATATATAATGTACAAATGAACCAGATTGTGTACACCTCAGACAAACAATATTCTAAGCTTTACCCCAATTAAAAAAATTTTTAAAAGCAAGAAGAAATAATGAGACATAAACTTATGGGGGTTTCTCCATGCACATTCCAATATAATTTACAACCTAGGAACACGACTTCCAGAAAGGCTCTGCTGCCCTAGTACCCAGATTTGGCAATGGAGGAATGCTGCCTGCTTGAGGCCACTTCCCACAACAGCAGCTTTTAACCCATTGCTAAAGGTCACTAAATAGGCACCACACTTGCAGTTCGGGAAATGAGACCTGCTCTCTAAAAAAATTCTGGGCTGGAAAATCGACCAAAAAATTTAACAGAGGGCAAGCTTCCAAGAAGACAATTTCAAGAGTTATATTGTACTCCCAACTGTTTCCTTTTTTGAGCAGAAAAGAAAACGGCAGAGAAAAATGATGAGTTTTATGAATTTTCAAAGACATGCAAACCCAAAGTACAAAAACCTATCAGCTCACACCAGCCAGAAGGGCCATTAGCATAAATGCTGCAAACAATAAATGCTGAAGCGATTGTGGAGAAATGCGTACCCTCGATTCTAAGGGGGACGTGGTAAGAGCCACTAATGAAAACACAAAGAAGGTGCTTTGATAAGGGTAACATGGTGCTACCAGTCAATCAATCACACCCACTGCTGGGCCTATCACCTGAGAAAATGAGAATCAAAAAGTCACAGGCTTGGGGCTTCCCTGGTGGTGCAGTGGTTGAGAGTCTGCCTGCCAATGCAGGGCACACGGGTTCGAGCCCCGGTCTGGGAAGATCCCACATGCCGCGGAGCAACTGGGCCCGTGAGCCACAACCACGGAGCCTGCGCGCATGGAGCCTGTGCTCCGCAACAAGAGAGGCCGCGATAGTGAGAGACCCACGCACCGTGATGAAGAGTGGCCCCCGCTCGCCGCAACTACAGAAAGCCCTCGCGCACAAACGAAGATCCAACACAGCCAAAAATAAATAAATAAATAAATAAATAAATAAATAAATATTAAAAAAAAAAAGTCACAGGCTGGCAATCCTGCACCCTAACAATATTTTCCATAGCCAACACTTGGAAGCAATGAAAATGTCCATCAACCGAGGAATGCACAAAGTAGAAGTGGTCCACGTACACAGTGGAAAATTATTCCAATAAAAAATAAAAATTAAATTTAAAAATCCAACAAAAGTAAAGAGACATCAGCTTGTGTGGGTTTGTCCGGGCACACTCCACTCTAATTTATACCGAGAAACACCACAGGCCGCAAGGGCATTTCCCTAGTTACCAGGGTGGGGAACATAGAAAGGCTGCCACCCTCTGGCAGTTACCTGCAAAAACAGCTTTAAGGCCTGTGCTAATGGTCATTTCATAGGAAGAAGTAATGCAGGACTGTAAATGAAACATGCCCTCAATATGTCTTGAGGGAGGTAATGGCCAAAACATTTCAAAATGTGACACATACTTTAAGAGAACACTTTAAAGAACTAAGGGGTAATCACAGCTTGAAAAATAAAAAGGATATGCCTTAAAGCTCAGTTTCAACGGATTATGAGGCACATGCGAATTCAACCAAAAAGAGGTATCAGCTCACACTTGTCAGAAAAACCATCAGCAAGAAAACTACAAACAATAAATGCTGAAGCTGTTGTGGAGAAATGCATACCCTCAACTTCAAGGGGGAAGTAACTTGGAAAGGGCAACAAATGAGAACAGAATGGAGGTGCCTTAAAAAGGTAAACATTGAGCTACCATATGATCCAGCAGGCCCACTCCTCGACCTATAATCTAAGAAGAGAGAATTGGAAAGACACAGGCAGGCCAATCTGCATTGCACAGTATTACAATAGCCAAGATATGGAGGTAACCAAAAAGTCCACCAACAGATGGGTGGACAAAGAAGAACTCCTCCATGTATAGATGGAATATTCGCTAGTGAAAAAAATGAAACAATGCCATTTGCAGCACCATAGATGAGTCTAGACGTAATCACACCACCTGTAGTAAGTGAGAAAGTAAAAGACACATATCCTATCATATCACTTTTAGGAGTTACATAAAAATTGATACTAATGAAGATATTTCCACAGAGAAAGGCAATCACAGATTCATTAAAAAACTTATGGTTCATCAAATAGAAAGGGATGAGGATTGGATAATTTACCATATTGGGGTTAACAGAGATATACAAACCATGTGAAATATATAATCACCAAAGACGTACGGAAGACCAGGAGAAGACTACTCAACATTGTGTCATAACCTATATGGGAAAAGGATGCGAGGAAGAATAGATACACGTATATGTGTGAAAGAACCACATTTGCACACCTAGAACAAACAAACCATTGTAATCAAATTTGCTTGGATAAAAAATAAAAAGTAAATTATAAATATGAACAACAAGTAATGAGACATAAACATAAAGGGCTTTTTCCTGGCACATTCCATTCTAATTTACAACCTAGAACACCACTTCCATTAAGGCTCTGTTTCCCCAGTTACCAAATTTGGTAAAGGAGAAATGATGCCACCTTGTGGCCGTTTCCTGCAAGAGCAGCTTTAAACTCACAGCTAATGGTCACTTAACATTCACAAGGACTCAGGGCTGTAAAGGACACCTGCCCTAAAAAATTGTGCTGAAGTAGGGAATGGACAAAAATTTCAAAACAGGCAAAAGTTTCCAGAAGAGAGTATGAATATTAACGTTTTACTCACGCTCTTTTAAAAAAAAGGAAAATGGATAAAAGCTCAACCTCAGGGAGTGTTAGACCCATGAAATCTAATCTACAAAAAGTTTCAACTTACACCAGTCGACTGACCATCAGCAAAAAGTCTACAAACAATAAATGCTGACGGGGTTTTAGAGAACTGTGTACCCTCTACCTGCTGGTGAGACGTAAAGGGGTAACGGCCAATAATGAGAACAGAAAGGAGCTGTGTTTAAAAGTAAAAATGGAGGTACCATTCAATCCAGCAGGCGCACCATTGGACCTCTCACCGGAGAAGACAAGAATCGAGAAGACACAGGCCGCCAACGCTTCAGTGCAGCCTTCTTCACAATAGCCAAGACAGTGAAGGAATCAAAATGTCCAACAACAGGTGAATAGATAAAGAAGAAGTGGTCCATGTACACATTGGAATATTAGCCATGGAAAACAATGAACCATTGTTCTTTGAGGCACCACAAATGAGTCTGGAGATAATCACGAAACATGAGGTAAGTCCGAAAGCAAAAGACCTATATTCTATGATATCACTTATAGGCGTTATCTAATAACTGACACAAATGAACATATTTCCACAGAGAAAGACACTCACAGATTTAGAAAACAAACTATGCTCATCTAAAAGGAAAGGTGGGGGGAGTGGATAAATTAAGGTTAGTGTTACTATATGTATACAAACACATATTATATACATATCTCAAAAAGACCTACCATATAGAAGGGAGGTGTGCGGAACCCTCTGTAACATTTTACATGGGAAGGGGATCTGTACTTGAATAGACATATATAATGTACAAATAAACCAGATTGTGTACACCTCGGACAAACAATAGTCTAAGCTTTACCCCAATTAAAAAAAATTTTAAAACCAAGAAGAAATAATGAGACATAAACTTATGGGGGTTTCTCCACGCACATTCCAATATAATTTACAACCTAGGAACACGACTTCCAGAAAGGCTCTGCTGCCCTAGTACCCAGATTTGGGAATGAAGGAATGCTGCCTGCTTGAGGCCACTTCCCACAACAGCAGCTTTTAACCCATTGCTAAAGATCACTAAATATGCACCACACTTTCAGTTCGGGAAATGAGACCTGCTCTCTAAAAAAATTCTGGGCTGGAAAATCGACCAAAAAATTTTACAGAGGGCAAGCTTCCAAGAAGACAATTTCAAGAGTTATATTGTACTCCCAACTGTTTCCTTTTTTTAGCAGAAAAGAAAACGGCGGAGAAAAATGATGAGTTTTATGAATTTTCAAAGACATGCAAACCCAAAGTACAAAAACCTATCAGCTCACACCAGCCAGAAGGGCCATTAGCATAAATGCTGCAAACAATAAATGCTGAAGCGATTGTGGAGAAATGCGTACCCTCGATTCTAAGGGGGACGTGGTAAGAGCCACTAATGAAAACACAAAGAAGGTGCTTTGAAAAGGGTAACACGGTGCTACCAGTCAATCAATCACACCCACTGCTGGGCCTATCACCTGAGAAAATGAGAATCAAAAAGTCACAGGCTTGGGGCTTCCCTGGTGGTGCAGTGGTTGAGAGTCTGCCTGCCAATGCAGGGCACACGGGTTCGAGCCCCGGTCTGGGAAGATCCCACATGCTGCGGAGCAACTGGGCGCGTGAGCCACAACCACTGAGCCTGCGCGCATGGAGCCTGTGCTCCGCAACAAGAGAGGCCGCGATAGTGAGAGACCCACGCACCGCGATGAAGAGTGGCCCCCGCTCGCCGCAACTACAGAAAGCCCTCGCGCACAAACGAAGATCCAACACAGCCAAAAATAAATAAATAAATAAATAAATAAATAAATAAATAAATAAATAAATAAATATTAAAAAAAAAAGTCACAGGCTGGCAATCCTGCACTCCAACAATATTTTCCATAGCCAACACTTGGAAGCAATGAAAATGTCCATCAACCGAAGAATGCACAAAGTAGAAGTGGTCCACGTACACAGTGGAAAATTATTCCAATAAAAAATAAAAATTAAATTTAAAAATCCAACAAAAGTAAAGAGACATCAGCTTGTGTGGGTTTGTCCGGGCACACTCCACTCTAATTTATAACCGAGAAACACCACAGGCCGCAAGGGCATTTCCCTAGTTACCAGGGTGGGGAACACAGAAAGGCTGCCACCCTCTGGCAGTTACCTGCAAAAACAGCTTTAAGGCCTGTGCTAATGGTCATTTCATAGGACGAAGTAATGCAGGACTGTAAATGAAACATGCCCTCAATATGTCCTGAGGGAGGTAATGGCCAAAACATTTCTAAATGTGACACATACTTTAAGAGAACACTTTGAAGAACTAAGGGGTAATCACAGCTTGAAAAATAAAAAGGATATGCCTTAAAGCTCAGTTTCAACGGATTATGAGGCACATGCGAATTCAACCAAAAAGAGGTATCAGCTCACACTTGTCAGAAAAACCATCAGCAAGAAAACTACAAACAATAAATGCTGAAGCTGTTGTGGAGAAATGCATACCCTCAACTTCAAGGGGGACGTAACTTGGAAAGGGCCACAAATGAGAACAGTTTGGAGGTGCCTTAAAAAGGTAAACATTGAGCTACCATATGATCCAGCAGGCCCACTCCTCGACCTATAATCTAAGAAGAGAGAATTGGAAAGACACAGGCAGGCCAATCTGCATTGCACAGTATTACAATAGCCAAGATATGGAGGTAACCAAAAAGTCCACCAACAGATGGGTGGACAAAGAAGAACTCCTCCATGTATAGATGGAATATTCGCTAGTGAAAAAAATGAAACAATGCCATTTGCAGCACCATAGATGAGTCTAGACGTAATCACACCACCTGTAGTAAGTGAGAAAGTAAAAGACACATATCCTATCATATCACTTTTAGGAGTTACATAAAAATTGATACTAATGAAGATATTTCCACAGAGAAAGGCAATCACAGATTCATTAAAAAACTTATGGTTCATCTGATAGAAAGGGATGATGATTGGATAATTTACCATATTGGGGTTAACAGAGATATACAAACCATGTGAAATATATAATCACCAAAGACGTACGGAAGACCAGGAGAAGACTACTCAACATTGTGTCATAACCTATATGGGAAAAGGATGCGAGGAAGAATAGATACACGTATATGTGTGAAAGAACCACATTTGCACACCTAGAACAAACAAACCATTGTAATCAAATTTGCTTGGATAAAAAATAAAAAGTAAATTATAAATATGAACAACAAGTAATGAGACATAAACATAAAGGGCTTTTTCCTGGCACATTCCATTCTAATTTACAACCTAGAACACCACTTCCATTAAGGCTCTGTTTCCCCAGTTACCAAATTTGGTAAAGGAGAAATGATGCCACCTTGTGGCCGTTTCCTGCAAGAGCAGCTTTAAACTCACAGCTAATGGTCACTTAACATTCACAAGGACTCAGGGCTGTAAAGGACACCTGCCCTAAAAAATTGTGCTGAAGTAGGGAATGGACAAAAATTTCAAAACAGGCAAATGTTTCCAGAAGAGAGTATGAATATTAACGTTTTACTCACGCTCTTTTAAAAAAAAGGAAAATGGATAAAAGCTCAACCTCAGGGAGTGTTAGACCCATGAAATCTAATCTACAAAAAGTTTCAACTTACACCAGTCGACTGACCATCAGCAAAAAGTCTACAAACAATAAATGCTGACGGGGTTTTAGAGAACTGTGTACCCTCTACCTGCTGGTGAGACGTAAAGGGGTAACGGCCAATAATGAGAACAGAAAGGAGCTGTGTTTAAAAGTAAAAATGGAGGTACCATTCAATCCAGCAGGCTCACCATTGGACCTCTCACCGGAGAAGACAAGAATCGAGAAGACACAGGCCGCAAAAGCTTCAGTGCAGCCGTATTCACAATAGCCAAGACAGTGAAGGAATCAAAATGTCCAACAACAGGTGAATAGATAAAGAAGAAGTGGTCCATGTACACATTGGAATATTAGCCATGGAAAACAAAGAACCATTGTTCTTTGAGGCACCACAAATGAGTCTGGAGATAATCACGAAACATGAGGTAAGTCCGAAAGCAAAAGACCTATATTCTATGATATCACTTATAGGCGTTATCTAATAACTGACACAAATGAACATATTTCCACAGAGAAAGACACTCACAGATTTAGAAAACAAACTATGCTCATCTAAAAGGAAAGGTGGGGGGAGTGGATAAATTAAGGTTAGTGTTACTATATGTATACAAACACATATTATATACATATTTCAAAAAGACCTACCATATAGAAGGGAGGTGTGCGGAACCCTCTGTAACATTTTACATGGGAAGGGGATCTGTACTTGAATAGACATATATAATGTACAAATGAACCAGATTGTGTACACCTCAGACAAACAATATTCGAAGCTTTACCCCAATTAAAAAAATTTTTAAAAGCAAGAAGAAATAATGAGACATAAACTTATGGGGGTTTCTCCATGCACATTCCAATATAATTTACAACCTAGGAACACGACTTCCAGAAAGGCTCTGCTGCCCTAGTACCCAGATTTGGGAATGGAGGAATGCTGCCTGCTTGAGGCCACTTCCCACAACAGCAGCTTTTAACCCATTGCTAAAGGTCACTAAATAGGCACCACACTTGCAGTTCGGGAAATGAGACCTGCTCTCTAAAAAAATTCTGGGCTGGAAAATCGACCAAAAAATTTAACAGAGGGCAAGCTTCCAAGAAGACAATTTCAAGAGTTATATTGTACTCCCAACTGTTTCCTTTTTTGAGCAGAAAAAAAAACGGCAGAGAAAAATGATGAGTTTTATGAATTTTCAAAGACATGCAAACCCAAAGTACAAAAACCTATCAGCTCACACCAGCCAGAAGGGCCATTAGCATAAATGCTGCAAACAATAAATGCTGAAGCGATTGTGGAGAAATGCGTACCCTCGATTCTAAGGGGGACGTGGTAAGAGCCACTAATGAAAACACAAAGAAGGTGCTTTGATAAGGGTAACACGGTGCTACCAGTCAATCAATCACACCCACTGCTGGGCCTATCCCCTGAGAAAATGAGAATCAAAAAGTCACAGGCTTGGGGCTTCCCTGGTGGTGCAGTGGTTGAGAGTCTGCCTGCCAATGCAGGGCACACGGGTTCGAGCCCCGGTCTGGGAAGATCCCACATGCCGCGGAGCAACTGGGCCCGTGAGCCACAACCATGGAGCCTGCGCGCATGGAGCCTGTGCTCCGCAACAAGAGAGGCCGCGATAGTGAGAGACCCACGCACCGTGATGAAGAGTGGCCCCCGCTCGCCGCAACTACAGAAAGCCCTCGCGCACAAACGAAGATCCAACACAGCCAAAAATAAATAAATAAATAAATAAATAAATAAATAAATATTAAAAAAAAAAAGTCACAGGCTGGCAATCCTGCACTCTAACAATATTTTCCATAGCCAACACTTGGAAGCAATGAAAATGTCCATCAACCGAGGAATGCACAAAGTAGAAGTGGTCCACGTACACAGTGGAAAATTATTCCAATAAAAAATAAAAATTAAATTTAAAAATCCAACAAAAGTAAAGAGACATCAGCTTGTGTGGGTTTGTCCGGGCACACTCCACTCTAATTTATACCGAGAAACACCACAGGCCGCAAGGGCATTTCCCTAGTTACCAGGGTGGGGAACATAGAAAGGCTGCCACCCTCTGGCAGTTACCTGCAAAAACAGCTTTAAGGCCTGTGCTAATGGTCATTTCATAGGAAGAAGTAATGCAGGACTGTAAATGAAACATGCCCTCAATATGTCTTGAGGGAGGTAATGGCCAAAACATTTCAAAATGTGACACATACTTTAAGAGAACACTTTGAAGAACTAAGGGGTAATCACAGCTTGAAAAATAAAAAGGATATGCCTTAAAGCTCAGTTTCAACGGATTATGAGGCACATGCGAATTCAACCAAAAAGAGGTATCAGCTCACACTTGTCAGAAAAACCATCAGCAAGAAAACTACAAACAATAAATGCTGAAGCTGTTGTGGAGAAATGCATACCCTCAACTTCAAGGGGGACGTGACTTGGAAAGGGCCACAAATGAGAACAGAATGGAGGTGCCTTAAAAAGGTAAACATTGAGCTACCATATGATCCAGCAGGCCCACTCCTCGACCTATAATCTAAGAAGAGAGAATTGGAAAGACACAGGCAGGCCAATCTGCATTGCACAGTATTACAATAGCCAAGATATGGAGGTAACCAAAAAGTCCACCAACAGATGGGTGGACAAAGAAGAACTCCTCCATGTATAGATGCAATATTCGCTAGTGAAAAAAATGAAACAATGCCATTTGCAGCACCATAGATGAGTCTAGACGTAATCACACCACCTGTAGTAAGTGAGAAAGTAAAAGACACATATCCTATCATATCACTTTTAGGAGTTACATAAAAATTGATACTAATGAAGATATTTCCACAGAGAAAGGAAATCACAGATTCATTAAAAAACTTATGGTTCATCAAATAGAAAGGGATGAGGATTGGATAATTTACCATATTGGGGTTAACAGAGATATACAAACCATGTGAAATATATAATCACCAAAGACGTACGGAAGACCAGGAGAAGACTCCTCAACATTGTTTCATAACCTATATGGGAAAAGGATGCGAGGAAGAATAGATACACGTATATGTGTGAAAGAACCACATTTGCACACCTAGAACAAACAAACCATTGTAATCAAATTTGCTTGGATAAAAAATAACAAGTAAATTATAAATATGAACAACAAGTAATGAGACATAAACATAAAGGGCTTTTTCCTGGCACATTCCATTCTAATTTACAACCTAGAACACCACTTCCATTAAGGCTCTGTTTCCCCAGTTACCAAATTTGGTAAAGGAGAAATGATGCCACCTTGTGGCAGTTTCCTGCAAGAGCAGCTTTAAACTCACAGCTAATGGTCCCTTAACATTCACAAGGACTCAGGGCTGTAAAGGACACCTGCCCTAAAAAATTGTGCTGAAGTAGGGAATGGACAAAAATTTCAAAACAGGCAAAAGTTTCCAGAAGAGAGTATGAATATTAACGTTTTACTCACGCTCTTTTAAAAAAAAGGAAAATGGATAAAAGCTCAACCTCAGGGAGTGTTAGACCCATGAAATCTAATCTACAAAAAGTTTCAACTTACACCAGTCGACTGACCATCAGCAAAAAGTCTACAAACAATAAATGCTGACGGGGTTTTAGAGAACTGTGTACCCTCTACCTGCTGGTGAGACGTAAAGGGGTAACGGCCAATAATGAGAACAGAAAGGAGCTGTGTTTAAAAGTAAAAATGGAGGTACCATTCAATCCAGCAGGCGCACCATTGGACCTCTCACCGGAGAAGACAAGAATCGAGAAGACACAGGCCGCCAACGCTTCAGTGCAGCCGTATTCACAATAGCCAAGACAGTGAAGGAATCAAAATGTCCAACAACAGGTGAATAGATAAAGAAGAATTGGTCCATGCACACATTGGAATATTAGCCATGGAAAACAATGAACCATTGTTCTTTGAGGCACCACAAATGAGTCTGGAGATAATCACGAAACATGAGGTAAGTCCGAAAGCAAAAGACCTATATTCTATGATATCACTTATAGGCGTTATCTAATAACTGACACAAATGAACATATTTCCACAGAGAAAGACACTCACAGATTTAGAAAACAAACTATGCTCATCTAAAAGGAAAGGTGGGGGGAGTGGATAAATTAAGGTTAGTGTTACTATATGTATACAAACACATATTATATACATATCTCAAAAAGACCTACCATAGAGAAGGGAGGTGTGCGGAAACCTCTGTAACATTTTACATGGGAAGGGGATCTGTACTTGAATAGACATATATAATGTACAAATAAACCAGATTGTGTACACCTCGGACAAACAATAGTCTAAGCTTTACCCCAATTAAAAAAAATTTTAAAACCAAGAAGAAATAATGAGACATAAACTTATGGGGGTTTCTCCACGCACATTCCAATATAATTTACAACCTAGGAACACGACTTCCAGAAAGGCTCTGCTGCCCTAGTACCCAGATTTGGGAATGAAGGAATGCTGCCTGCTTGAGGCCACTTCCCACAACAGCAGCTTTTAACCCATTGCTAAAGGTCACTAAATATGCACCACACTTGCAGTTCGGGAAATGAGACCTGCTCTCTAAAAAAATTCTGGGCTGGAAAATCGACCAAAAAATTTAACAGAGGGCAAGCTTCCAAGAAGACAATTTCAAGAGTTATATTGTACTCCCAACTGTTTCCTTTTTTGAGCAGAAAAGAAAACGGCAGAGAAAAATGATGAGTTTTATGAATTTTCAAAGACATGAAAACCCAAAGTACAAAAACCTATCAGCTCACACCAGCCAGAAGGGCCATTAGCATAAATGCTGCAAACAATAAATGCTGAAGCGATTGTGGAGAAATGCGTACCCTCGATTCTAAGGGGGACGTGGTAAGAGCCACTAATGAAAACACAAAGAAGGTGCTTTGATAAGGGTAACACGGTGCTACCAGTCAATCAATCACACCCACTGCTGGGCCTATCCCCTGAGAAAATGAGAATCAAAAAGTCACAGGCTTGGGGCTTCCCTGGTGGTGCAGTGGTTGAGAGTCTGCCTGCCAATGCAGGGCACACAGGTTCGAGCCCCGGTCTGGGAAGATCCCACATGCCGCGGAGCAACTGGGCGCGTGAGCCACAACCACTGAGCCTGCGCGCATGGAGCCTGTGCTCCGCAACAAGAGAGGCCGCGATAGTGAGAGACCCACGCACCGCGATGAAGAGTGGCCCCCGCTCGCCGCAACTACAGAAAGCCCTCGCGCACAAACGAAGATCCAACACAGCCAAAAATAAATAAATAAATAAATAAATAAATAAATAAATAAATAAATAAATATTAAAAAAAAAAAGTCACAGGCTGGCAATCCTGCACTCCAACAATATTTTCCATAGCCAACACTTGGAAGCAATGAAAATGTCCATCAACCGAGGAATGCACAAAGTAGAAGTGGTCCACGTAAACAGTGGAAAATTATTCCAATAAAAAATGAAAATTAAATTTAAAAATCCAACAAAAGTAAAGAGACATCAGCTTGTGTGGGTTTGTCCGGGCACACTCCACTCTAATTTATAACCGAGAAACACCACAGGCCGCAAGGGCATTTCCCTAGTTACCAGGGTGGGGAACATAGAAAGGCTGCCACCCTCTGGCAGTTACCTGCAAAAACAGCTTTAAGGCCTGTGCTAATGGTCATTTCATAGGAAGAAGTAATGCAGGACTGTAAATGAAACATGCCCTCAATATGTCTTGAGGGAGGTAATGGCCAAAACATTTCAAAATGTGACACATACTTTAAGAGAACACTTTGAAGAACTAAGGGGTAATCACAGCTTGAAAAATAAAAAGTATATGCCTTAAAGCTCAGTTTCAACGGATTATGAAGCACATGCGAATTCAACCAAAAAGAGGTATCAGCTCACACTTGTCAGAAAAACCATCAGCAAGAAAACTACAAACAATAAATGCTGAAGCTGTTGTGGAGAAATGCATACCCTCAACTTCAAGGGGGACGTGACTTGGAAAGGGCCACAAATGAGAACAGAATGGAGGTGCCTTAAAAAGGTAAACATTGAGCTACCATATGATCCAGCAGGCCCACTCCTCGACCTATAATCTAAGAAGAGAGAATTGGAAAGACACAGGCAGGCCAATCTGCATTGCACAGTATTACAATAGCCAAGATATGGAGGTAACCAAAAAGTCCACCAACAGATGGGTGGACAAAGAAGAACTCCTCCATGTATAGATGCAATATTCGCTAGTGAAAAAAATGAAACAATGCCATTTGCAGCACCAGAGATGAGTCTAGACGTAATCACACCACCTGTAGTAAGTGAGAAAGTAAAAGACACATATCCTATCATATCACTTTTAGGAGTTACATAAAAATTGATACTAATGAAGATATTTCCACAGAGAAAGGAAATCACAGATTCATTAAAAAACTTATGGTTCATCAAATAGAAAGGGATGAGGATTGGATAATTTACCATATTGGGGTTAACAGAGATATACAAACCATGTGAAATATATAATCACCAAAGACGTACGGAAGACCAGGAGAAGACTACTCAACATTGTGTCATAACCTATATGGGAAAAGGATGCGAGGAAGAATAGATACACGTATATGTGTGAAAGAACCACATTTGCACACCTAAAACAAACAAACCATTGTAATCAAATTTGCTTGGATAAAAAATAAAAAGTAAATTATAAATATGAACAACAAGTAATGAGACATAAACATAAAGGGCTTTTTCCTGGCACATTCCATTCTAATTTACAACCTAGAACACCACTTCCATTAAGGCTCTGTTTCCCCAGTTACCAAATTTGGTAAAGGAGAAATGATGCCACCTTGTGGCCGTTTCCTGCAAGAGCAGCTTTAAACTCACAGCTAATGGTCACTTAACATTCACAAGGACTCAGGGCTGTAAAGGACACCTGCCCTAAAAAATTGTGCTGAAGTAGGGAATGGACAAAAATTTCAAAACAGGCAAATGTTTCCAGAAGAGAGTATGAATATTAACGTTTTACTCACGCTCTTTTAAAAAAAAGGAAAATGGATAAAAGCTCAACCTCAGGGAGTGTTAGACCCATGAAATCTAATCTACAAAAAGTTTCAACTTACACCAGTCGACTGACCATCAGCAAAAAGTCTACAAACAATAAATGCTGACGGGGTTTTAGAGAACTGTGTACCCTCTACCTGCTGGTGAGACGTAAAGGGGTAACGGCCAATAATGAGAACAGAAAGGAGCTGTGTTTAAAAGTAAAAATGGAGGTACCATTCAATCCAGCAGGCGCACCATTGGACCTCTCACCGGAGAAGACAAGAATCGAGAAGACACAGACCGCAAAAGCTTCAGTGCAGCCTTCTTCACAATAGCCAAGACAGTGAAGGAATCAAAATGTCCAACAACAGGTGAATAGATAAAGAAGAAGTGGTCCATGTACACATTGGAATATTAGCCATGGAAAACAATGAACCATTGTTCTTTGAGGCACCACAAATGAGTCTGGAGATAATCACGAAACATGAGGTAAGTCCGAAAGCAAAAGACCTATATTCTATGATATCACTTATAGGCGTTATCTAATAACTGACACAAATGAACATATTTCCACAGAGAAAGACACTCACAGATTTAGAAAACAAACTATGCTCATCTAAAAGGAAAGGTGGTGGGAGTGGATAAATTAAGGTTAGTGTTACTATATGTATACAAACACATATTATATACATATTTCAAAAAGACCTACCATATAGAAGGGAGGTGTGCGGAACCCTCTGTAACATTTTACATGGGAAGGGGATCTGTACTTGAATAGACATATATAATGTACAAATGAACCAGATTGTGTACACCTCAGACAAACAATATTCTAAGCTTTACCCCAATTAAAAAAATTTTTAAAAGCAAGAAGAAATAATGAGACATAAACTTATGGGGGTTTCTCCATGCACATTCCAATATAATTTACAACGTAGGAACACGACTTCCAGAAAGGCTCTGCTGCCCTAGTACCCAGATTTGGCAATGGAGGAATGCTGCCTGCTTGAGGCCACTTCCCACAACAGCAGCTTTTAACCCATTGCTAAAGGTCACTAAATAGGCACCACACTTGCAGTTCGGGAAATGAGACCTGCTCTCTAAAAAAATTCTGGGCTGGAAAATCGACCAAAAAATTTAACAGAGGGCAAGCTTCCAAGAAGACAATTTCAAGAGTTATATTGTACTCCCAACTGTTTCCTTTTTTGAGCAGAAAAGAAAACGGCAGAGAAAAATGATGAGTTTTATGAATTTTCAAAGACATGCAAACCCAAAGTACAAAAACCTATCAGCTCACACCAGCCAGAAGGGCCATTAGCATAAATGCTGCAAACAATAAATGCTGAAGCGATTGTGGAGAAATGCGTACCCTCGATTCTAAGGGGGACGTGGTAAGAGCCACTAATGAAAACACAAAGAAGGTGCTTTGATAAGGGTAACACGGTGCTACCAGTCCATCAATCACACCCACTGCTGGGCCTATCACCTGAGAAAATGAGAATCAAAAAGTCACAGGCTTGGGGCTTCCCTGGTGGTGCAGTGGTTGAGAGTCTGCCTGCCAATGCAGGGCACACGGGTTCGAGCCCCGGTCTGGGAAGATCCCACATGCCGCGGAGCAACTGGGCCCGTGAGCCACAACCACGGAGCCTGCGCGCATGGAGCCTGTGCTCCGCAACAAGAGAGGCCGCGATAGTGAGAGACCCACGCACCGTGATGAAGAGTGGCCCCCGCTCGCCGCAACTACAGAAAGCCCTCGCGCACAAACGAAGATCCAACACAGCCAAAAATAAATAAATAAATAAATAAATAAATAAATAAATATTAAAAAAAACAAGTTACAGGCTGGCAATCCTGCACTCTAACAATATTTTCCATAGCCAACACTTGGAAGCAATGAAAATGTCCATCAACCGAGGAATGCACAAAGTAGAAGTGGTCCACGTACACAGTGGAAAATTATTCCAATAAAAAATAAAAATTAAATTTAAAAATCCAACAAAAGTAAAGAGACATCAGCTTGTGTGGGTTTGTCCGGGCACACTCCACTCTAATTTATACCGAGAAACACCACAGGCCGCAAGGGCATTTCCCTAGTTACCAGGGTGGGGAACATAGAAAGGCTGCCACCCTCTGGCAGTTACCTGCAAAAACAGCTTTAAGGCCTGTGCTAATGGTCATTTCATAGGAAGAAGTAATGCAGGACTGTAAATGAAACATGCCCTCAATATGTCCTGAGGGAGGTAATGGCCAAAACATTTCTAAATGTGACACATACTTTAAGAGAACACTTTGAAGAACTAAGGGGTAATCACAGCTTGAAAAATAAAAAGGATATGCCTTAAAGCTCAGTTTCAACGGATTATGAGGCACATGCGAATTCAACCAAAAAGAGGTATCAGCTCACACTTGTCAGAAAAACCATCAGCAAGAAAACTACAAACAATAAATGCTGAAGCTGTTGTGGAGAAATGCATACCCTCAACTTCAAGGGGGACGTAACTTGGAAAGGGCCACAAATGAGAACAGATTGGAGGTGCCTTAAAAAGGTAAACATTGAGCTACCATATGATCCAGCAGGCCCACTCCTCGACCTATAATCTAAGAAGAGAGAATTGGAAAGACACAGGCAGGCCAATCTGCATTGCACAGTATTACAATAGCCAAGATATGGAGGTAACCAAAAAGTCCACCAACAGATGGGTGGACAAAGAAGAACTCCTCCATGTATAGATGGAATATTCGCTAGTGAAAAAAATGAAACAATGCCATTTGCAGCACCATAGATGAGTCTAGACGTAATCACACCACCTGTAGTAAGTGAGAAAGTAAAAGACACATATCCTATCATATCACTTTTAGGAGTAACATAAAAATTGATACTAATGAAGATATTTCCACAGAGAAAGGCAATCACAGATTCATTAAAAAACTTATGGTTCATCTGATAGAAAGGGATGAGGATTGGATAATTTACCATATTGGGGTTAACAGAGATATACAAACCATGTGAAATATATAATCACCAAAGACGTACGGAAGACCAGGAGAAGACTACTCAACATTGTGTCATAACCTATATGGGAAAAGGATGCGAGGAAGAATAGATACACGTATATGTGTGAAAGAACCACATTTGCACACCTAGAACAAACAAACCATTGTAATCAAATTTGCTTGGATAAAAAATAAAAAGTAAATTATAAATATGAACAACAAGTAATGAGACATAAACATAAAGGGCTTTTTCCTGGCACATTCCATTCTAATTTACAACCTAGAACACCACTTCCATTAAGGCTCTGTTTCCCCAGTTACCAAATTTGGTAAAGGAGAAATGATGCCACCTTGTGGCCGTTTCCTGCAAGAGCAGCTTTAAACTCACAGCTAATGGTCACTTAACATTCACAAGGACTCAGGGCTGTAAAGGACACCTGCCCTAAAAAATTGTGCTGAAGTAGGGAATGGACAAAAATTTCAAAACAGGCAAATGTTTCCAGAAGAGAGTATGAATATTAACGTTTTACTCACGCTCTTTTAAAAAAAAGGAAAATGGATAAAAGCTCAACCTCAGGGAGTGTTAGACCCATGAAATCTAATCTACAAAAAGTTTCAACTTACACCAGTCGACTGACCATCAGCAAAAAGTCTACAAACAATAAATGCTGACGGGGTTTTAGAGAACTGTGTACCCTCTACCTGCTGGTGAGACGTAAAGGGGTAACGGCCAATAATGAGAACAGAAAGGAGCTGTGTTTAAAAGTAAAAATGGAGGTACCATTCAATCCAGCAGGCGCACCATTGGACCTCTCACCGGAGAAGACAAGAATCGAGAAGACACAGGCCGCCAACGCTTCAGTGCAGCCTTCTTCACAATAGCCAAGACAGTGAAGGAATCAAAATGTCCAACAACAGGTGAATAGATAAAGAAGAAGTGGTCCATGTACACATTGGAATATTAGCCATGGAAAACAATGAACCATTGTTCTTTGAGGCACCACAAATGAGTCTGGAGATAATCACGAAACATGAGGTAAGTCCGAAAGCAAAAGACCTATATTCTATGATATCACTTATAGGCGTTATCTAATAACTGACACAAATGAACATATTTCCACAGAGAAAGACACTCACAGATTTAGAAAACAAACTATGCTCATCTAAAAGGAAAGGTGGGGGGAGTGGATAAATTAAGGTTAGTGTTACTATATGTATACAAACACATATTATATACATATTTCAAAAAGACCTACCATATAGAAGGGAGGTGTGCGGAACCCTCTGTAACATTTTACATGGGAAGGGGATCTGTACTTGAATAGACATATATAATGTACAAATGAACCAGATTGTGTACACCTCAGACAAACAATATTCTAAGCTTTACCCCAATTAAAAAAATTTTTAAAAGCAAGAAGAAATAATGAGACATAAACTTATGGGGGTTTCTCCATGCACATTCCAATATAATTTACAACCTAGGAACACGACTTCCAGAAAGGCTCTGCTGCCCTAGTACCCAGATTGGGCAATGGAGGAATGCTGCCTGCTTGAGGCCACTTCCCACAACAGCAGCTTTTAACCCATTGCTAAAGGTCACTAAATAGGCACCACACTTGCAGTTCGGGAAATGAGACCTGCTCTCTAAAAAAATTCTGGGCTGGAAAATCGACCAAAAAATTTAACAGAGGGCAAGCTTCCAAGAAGACAATTTCAAGAGTTATATTGTACTCCCAACTGTTTCCTTTTTTGAGCAGAAAAGAAAACGGCAGAGAAAAATGATGAGTTTTATGAATTTTCAAAGACATGAAAACCCAAAGTACAAAAACCTATCAGCTCACACCAGCCAGAAGGGCCATTAGCATAAATGCTGCAAACAATAAATGCTGAAGCGATTGTGGAGAAATGCGTACCCTCGATTCTAAGGGGGACGTGGTAAGAGCCACTAATGAAAACACAAAGAAGGTGCTTTGATAAGGGTAACACGGTGATACCAGTCAATCAATCACACCCACTGCTGGGCCTATCCCCTGAGAAAATGAGAATCAAAAAGTCACAGGCTTGGGGCTTCCCTGGTGGTGCAGTGGTTGAGAGTCTGCCTGCCAATGCAGGGCACACGGGTTCGAGCCCCGGTCTGGGAAGATCCCACATGCCGCGGAGCAACTGGGCGCGTGAGCCACAACCACTGAGCCTGCGCGCATGGAGCCTGTGCTCCGCAACAAGAGAGGCCGCGATAGTGAGAGACCCACGCACCGCGATGAAGAGTGGCCCCCGCTCGCCGCAACTACAGAAAGCCCTAGCGCACAAACGAAGATCCAACACAGCCAAAAATAAATAAATAAATAAATAAATAAATAAATAAATAAATAAATAAATAAATATTAAAAAAAAAAAAGTCACAGGCTGGCAATCCTGCACTCCAACAATATTTTCCATAGCCAACACTTGGAAGCAATGAAAATGTCCATCAACCGAGGAATGCACAAAGTAGAAGTGGTCCACGTACACAGTGGAAAATTATTCCAATAAAAAATAAAAATTAAATTTAAAAATCCAACAAAAGTAAAGAGACATCAGCTTGTGTGGGTTTGTCCGGGCACACTCCACTCTAATTTATACCGAGAAACACCACAGGCCGCAAGGGCATTTCCCTAGTTACCAGGGTGGGGAACATAGAAAGGCTGCCACCCTCTGGCAGTTACCTGCAAAAACAGCTTTAAGGCCTGTGCTAATGGTCATTTCATAGGAAGAAGTAATGCAGGACTGTAAATGAAACATGCCCTCAATATGTCTTGAGGGAGGTAATGGCCAAAACATTTCAAAATGTGACACATACTTTAAGAGAACACTTTGAAGAACTAAGGGGTAATCACAGCTTGAAAAATAAAAAGGATATGCCTTAAAGCTCAGTTTCAACGAATTATAAGGCACATGCGAATTCAACCAAAAAGAGGTATCAGCTCACACTTGTCAGAAAAACCATCAGCAAGAAAACTACAAACAATAAATGCTGAAGCTGTTGTGGAGAAATGCATACCCTCAACTTCAAGGGGGACGTGACTTGGAAAGGGCCACAAATGAGAACAGAATGGAGGTGCCTTAAAAAGGTAAACATTGAGCTACCATATGATCCAGCAGGCCCACTCCTCGACCTATAATCTAAGAAGAGAGAATTGGAAAGACACAGGCAGGCCAATCTGCATTGCACAGTATTACAATAGCCAAGATATGGAGGTAACCAAAAAGTCCACCAACAGATGGGTGGACAAAGAAGAACTCCTCCATGTATAGATGGAATATTCGCTAGTGAAAAAAATGAAACAATGCCATTTGCAGCACCATAGATGAGTCTAGACGTAATCACACCACCTGTAGTAAGTGAGAAAGTAAAAGACACATATCCTATCATATCACTTTTAGGAGTTACATAAAAATTGATACTAATGAAGATATTTCCACAGAGAAAGGCAATCACAGATTCATTAAAAAACTTATGGTTCATCAAATAGAAAGGGATGAGGATTGGATAATTTACCATATTGGGGTTAACAGAGATATACAAACCATGTGAAATATATAATCACCAAAGACGTACGGAAGACCAGGAGAAGACTACTCAACATTGTGTCATAACCTATATGGGAAAAGGATGCGAGGAAGAATAGATACACGTATATGTGTGAAAGAACCACATTTGCACACCTAGAACAAACAAACCATTGTAATCAAATTTGCTTGGATAAAAAATAAAAAGTAAATTATAAATATGAACAACAAGTAATGAGACATAAACATAAAGGGCTTTTTCCTGGCACATTCCATTCTAATTTACAACCTAGAACACCACTTCCATTAAGGCTCTGTTTCCCCAGTTACCAAATTTGGTAAAGGAGAAATGATGCCACCTTGTGGCCGTTTCCTGCAAGAGCAGCTTTAAACTCACAGCTAATGGTCACTTAACATTCACAAGGACTCAGGGCTGTAAAGGACACCTGCCCTAAAAAATTGTGCTGAAGTAGGGAATGGACAAAAATTTCAAAACAGGCAAATGTTTCCAGAAGAGAGTATGAATATTAACGTTTTACTCACGCTCTTTTAAAAAAAAGGAAAATGGATAAAAGCTCAACCTCAGGGAGTGTTAGACCCATGAAATCTAATCTACAAAAAGTTTCAACTTACACCAGTCGACTGACCATCAGCAAAAAGTCTACAAACAATAAATGCTGACGGGGTTTTAGAGAACTGTGTACCCTCTACCTGCTGGTGAGACGTAAAGGGGTAACGGCCAATAATGAGAACAGAAAGGAGCTGTGTTTAAAAGTAAAAATGGAGGTACCATTCAATCCAGCAGGCGCACCATTGGACCTCTCACCGGAGAAGACAAGAATCCAGAAGACACAGGCCGCAAAAGCTTCAGTGCAGCCTTATTCACAATAGCCAAGACAGTGAAGGAATCAAAATGTCCAACAACAGGTGAATAGATAAAGAAGAAGTGGTCCATGTACACAATGGAATATTAGCCATGGAAAACAATGAACCATTGTTCTTTGAGGCACCACAAATGAGTCTGGAGATAATCACGAAACATGAGGTAAGTCCGAAAGCAAAAGACCTATATTCTATGATATCACTTATAGACGTTATCTAATAACTGACACAAATGAACATATTTCCACAGAGAAAGACACTCACAGATTTAGAAAACAAACTATGCTCATCTAAAAGGAAAGGTGGGGGGAGTGGATAAATTAAGGTTAGTGTTACTATATGTATACAAACACATATTATATACATATATCAAAAAGACCTACCATATAGAAGGGAGGTGTGCGGAACCCTCTGTAACATTTTACATGGGAAGGGGATCTGTACTTGAATAGACATATATAATGTACAAATGAACCAGATTGTGTACACCTCAGACAAACAATATTCTAAGCTTTACCCCAATTAAAAAAAATTTTAAAACCAAGAAGAAATAATGAGACATAAACTTATGGGGGTTTCTCCATGCACATTCCAATATAATTTACAACCTAGGAACACGACTTCCAGAAAGGCTCTGCTGCCCTAGTACCCAGATTTGGGAATGGAGGAATGCTGCCTGCTTGAGGCCACTTCCCACAACAGCAGCTTTTAACCCATTGCTAAAGGTCACTAAATAGGCACCACACTTGCAGTTCGGGAAATGAGACCTGCTCTCTAAAAAAATTCTGGGCTGGAAAATCGACCAAAAAATTTAACAGAGGGCAAGCTTCAAAGAAGACAATTTCAAGAGTTATATTGTACTCCCAACTGTTTCCTTTTTTGAGCAGAAAAGAAAACGGCAGAGAAAAATGATGAGTTTTATGAATTTTCAAAGACATGCAAACCCAAAGTACAAAAACCTATCAGCTCACACCAGCCAGAAGGGCCATTAGCATAAATGCTGCAAACAATAAATGCTGAAGCGATTGTGGAGAAATGCGTACCCTCGATTCTAAGGGGGACGTGGTAAGAGCCACTAATGAAAACACAAAGAAGGTGCTTTGATAAGGGTAACACGGTGCTACCAGTCAATCAATCACACCCACTGCTGGGCCTATCCCCTGAGAAAATGAGAATCAAAAATTCACAGGCTTGGGGCTTCCCTGGTGGTGCAGTGGTTGAGAGTCTGCCTGCCAATGCAGGGCACACGGGTTCGAGCCCCGGTCTGGGAAGATCCCACATGCCGCGGAGCAACTGGGCGCGTGAGCCACAACCAATGAGCCTGCGCGCATGGAGCCTGTGCTCCGCAACAAGAGAGGCCGCGATAGTGAGAGACCCACGCACCGCGATGAAGAGTGGCCCCCGCTCGCCGCAACTACAGAAAGCCCTCGCGCACAAACGAAGATCCAACACAGCCAAAAATAAATAAATAAATAAATAAATAAATAAATAAATAAATAAATAAATAAATATTAAAAAAAAAAGTCACAGGCTGGCAATCCTGCACTCCAACAATATTTTCCATAGCCAACACTTGGAAGCAATGAAAATATCCATCAACCGAGGAATGCACAAAGTAGAAGTGGTCCACGTACACAGTGGAAAATTATTCCAATAAAAAATAAAAATTAAATTTAAAAATCCAACAATAGTAAAGAGACATCAGCTTGTGTGGATTTGTCCGGGCACACTCCACTCTAATTTATAACCGAGAAACACCACAGGCCGCAAGGGCATTTCCCTAGTTACCAGGGTGGGGAACATAGAAAGGCTGCCACCCTCTGGCAGTTACCTGCAAAAACAGCTTTAAGGCCTGTGCTAATGGTCATTTCATAGGAAGAAGTAATGCAGGACTGTAAATGAAACATGCCCTCAATATGTCTTGAGGGAGGTAATGGCCAAAACATTTCAAAATGTGACACATACTTTAAGAGAACACTTTGAAGAACTAAGGGGTAATCACAGCTTGAAAAATAAAAAGGATATGCCTTAAAGCTCAGTTTCAACGGATTATAAGGCACATGCGAATTCAACCAAAAAGAGGTATCAGCTCACACTTGTCAGAAAAACCATCAGCAAGAAAACTACAAACAATAAATGCTGAAGCTGTTGTGGAGAAATGCATACCCTCAACTTCAAGGGGGACGTGACTTGGAAAGGGCCACAAATGAGAACAGAATGGAGGTGCCTTAAAAAGGTAAACATTGAGCTACCATATGATCCAGCAGGCCCACTCCTCGACCTATAATCTAAGAAGAGAGAATTGGAAAGACACAGGCAGGCCAATCTGCATTGCACAGTATTACAATAGCCAAGATATGGAGGTAACCAAAAAGTCCACCAACAGATGGGTGGACAAAGAAGAACTCCTCCATGTATAGATGGAATATTCGCTAGTGAAAAAAATGAAACAATGCCATTTGCAGCACCATAGATGAGTCTAGACGTAATCACACCACCTGTAGTAAGTGAGAAAGTAAAAGACACATATCCTATCATATCACTTTTAGGAGTTACATAAAAATTGATACTAATGAAGATATTTCCACAGAGAAAGGCAATCACAGATTCATTAAAAAACTTATGGTTCATCAAATAGAAAGGGATGAGGATTGGATAATTTACCATATTGGGGTTAACAGAGATATACAAACCATGTGAAATATATAATCACCAAAGACGTACGGAAGACCAGGAGAAGACTACTCAACATTGTGTCATAACCTATATGGGAAAAGGATGCGAGGAAGAATAGATACACGTATATGTGTGAAAGAACCACATTTGCACACCTAGAACAAACAAACCATTGTAATCAAATTTGCTTGGATAAAAAATAAAAAGTAAATTATAAATATGAACAACAAGTAATGAGACATAAACATAAAGGGCTTTTTCCTGGCACATTCCATTCTAATTTACAACCTAGAACACCACTTCCATTAAGGCTCTGTTTCCCCAGTTACCAAATTTGGTAAAGGAGAAATGATGCCACCTTGTGGCCGCTTCCTGCAAGAGCAGCTTTAAAGTCACAGCTAATGGTCACTTAACATTCACAAGGACTCAGGGCTGTAAAGGACACCTGCCCTAAAAAATTGTGCTGAAGTAGGGAATGGACAAAAATTTCAAAACAGGCAAATGTTTCCAGAAGAGAGTATGAATATTAACGTTTTACTCACGCTCTTTTAAAAAAAAGGAAAATGGATAAAAGCTCAACCTCAGGGAGTGTTAGACCCATGAAATCTAATCTACAAAAAGTTTCAACTTACACCAGTCGACTGACCATCAGCAAAAAGTCTACAAACAATAAATGCTGACGGGGTTTTAGAGAACTGTGTACCCTCTACCTGCTGGTGAGACGTAAAGGGGTAACGGCCAATAATGAAAACAGAAAGGAGCTGTGTTTAAAAGTAAAAATGGAGGTACCATTCAATCCAGCAGGCGCACCATTGGACCTCTCACCGGAGAAGACAAGAATCGAGAAGACACAGGCCGCAAAAGCTTCAGTGCAGCCTTCTTCACAATAGCCAAGACAGTGAAGGAATCAAAATGTCCAACAACAGGTGAATAGATAAAGAAGAAGTGGTCCATGTACACATTGGAATATTAGCCATGGAAAACAATGAACCATTGTTCTTTGAGGCACCACAAATGAGTCTGGAGATAATCACGAAACATGAGGTAAGTCCGAAAGCAAAAGACCTATATTCTATGATATCACTTATAGGCGTTATCTAATAACTGACACAAATGAACATATTTCCACAGAGAAAGACACTCACAGATGTAGAAAACAAACTATGCTCATCTAAAAGGAAAGGTGGGGGGAGTGGATAAATTAAGGTTAGTGTTACTATATGTATACAAACACATATTATATACATATTTCAAAAAGACCTACCATATAGAAGGGAGGTGTGCGGAACCCTCTGTAACATTTTACATGGGAAGGGGATCTGTACTTGAATAGACATATATAATGTACAAATGAACCAGATTGTGTACACCTCAGACAAACAATATTCTAAGCTTTACCCCAATTAAAAAAAATTTTAAAACCAAGAAGAAATAATGAGACATAAACTTATGGGGGTTTCTCCATGCACATTCCAATATAATTTACAACCTAGGAACACGACTTCCAGAAAGGTTCTGCTGCCCTAGTACCCAGATTTGGGAATGGAGGAATGCTGCCTGCTTGAGGCCACTTCCCACAACAGCAGCTTTTAACCCATTGCTAAATGTCACTAAATAGGCACCACACTTGCAGTTCGGGAAATGAGACCTGCTCTCTAAAAAAATTCTGGGCTGGAAAATCGACCAAAAAATTTAACAGAGGGCAAGCTTCCAAGAAGACAATTTCAAGAGTTATATTGTACTCCCAACTGTTTCCTTTTTTGAGCAGAAAAGAAAACGGCAGAGAAAAATGATGAGTTTTATGAATTTTCAAAGACATGCAAACCCAAAGTACAAAAACCTATCAGCTCACACCAGCCAGAAGGGCCATTAGCATAAATGCTGCAAACAATAAATGCTGAAGCGATTGTGGAGAAATGCGTACCCTCGATTCTAAGGGGGACGTGGTAAGAGCCACTAATGAAAACACAAAGAAGGTGCTTTGATAAGGGTAACACGGTGCTACCAGTCAATCAATCACACCCACTGCTGGGCCTATCCCCTGAGAAAATGAGAATCAAAAAGTCACAGGCTTGGGGCTTCCCTGGTGGTGCAGTGGTTGAGAGTCTGCCTGCCAATGCAGGGCACACGGGTTCGAGCCCCGGTCTGGGAAGATCCCACATGCCGCGGAGCAACTGGGCCCGTGAGCCACAACCACGGAGCCTGCGCGCATGGAGCCTGTGCTCCGCAACAAGAGAGGCCGCGATAGTGAGAGACCCACGCACCGTGATGAAGAGTGGCCCCCGCTCGCCGCAACTACAGAAAGCCCTCGCGCACAAACGAAGATCCAACACAGCCAAAAATAAATAAATAAATAAATAAATAAATAAATAAATATTAAAAAAAAAAAGTCACAGGCTGGCAATCCTGCACTCTAACAATATTTTCCATAGCCAACACTTGGAAGCAATGAAAATGTCCATCAACCGAGGAATGCACAAAGTAGAAGTGGTCCACGTACACAGTGGAAAATTATTCCAATAAAAAATAAAAATTAAATTTAAAAATCCAACAAAAGTAAAGAGACATCAGCTTGTGTGGGTTTGTCCGGGCACACTCCACTCTAATTTATACCGAGAAACACCACAGGCCGCAAGGGCATTTCCCTAGTTACCAGGGTGGGGAACATAGAAAGGCTGCCACCCTCTGGCAGTTACCTGCAAAAACAGCTTTAAGGCCTGTGCTAATGGTCATTTCATAGGAAGAAGTAATGCAGGACTGTAAATGAAACATGCCCTCAATATGTCTTGAGGGAGGTAATGGCCAAAACATTTCAAAATGTGACACATACTTTAAGAGAACACTTTGAAGAACTAAGGGGTAATCACAGCTTGAAAAATAAAAAGGATATGCCTTAAAGCTCAGTTTCAACGGATTATGAGGCACATGCGAATTCAACCAAAAAGAGGTATCAGCTCACACTTGTCAGAAAAACCATCAGCAAGAAAACTACAAACAATAAATGCTGAAGCTGTTGTGGAGAAATGCATACCCTCAACTTCAAGGGGGAAGTAACTTGGAAAGGGCCACAAATGAGAACAGAATGGAGGTGCCTTAAAAAGGTAAACATTGAGCTACCATATGATCCAGCAGGCCCACTCCTCGACCTATAATCTAAGAAGAGAGAATTGGAAAGACACAGGCAGGCCAATCTGCATTGCACAGTATTACAATAGCCAAGATATGGAGGTAACCAAAAAGTCCACCAACAGATGGGTGGACAAAGAAGAACTCCTCCATGTATAGATGCAATATTCGCTAGTGAAAAAAATGAAACAATGCCATTTGCAGCACCATAGATGAGTCTAGACGTAATCACACCACCTGTAGTAAGTGAGAAAGTAAAAGACACATATCCTATCATATCACTTTTAGGAGTTACATAAAAATTGATACTAATGAAGATATTTCCACAGAGAAAGGAAATCACAGATTCATTAAAAAACTTATGGTTCATCAAATAGAAAGGGATGAGGATTGGATAATTTACCATATTGGGGTTAACAGAGATATACAAACCATGTGAAATATATAATCACCAAAGACGTACGGAAGACCAGGAGAAGACTACTCAACATTGTGTCATAACCTATATGGGAAAAGGATGCGAGGAAGAATAGATACACGTATATGTGTGAAAGAACCACATTTGCACACCTAAAACAAACAAACCATTGTAATCAAATTTGCTTGGATAAAAAATAAAAAGTAAATTATAAATATGAACAACAAGTAATGAGACATAAACATAAAGGGCTTTTTCCTGGCACATTCCATTCTAATTTACAACCTAGAACACCACTTCCATTAAGGCTCTGTTTCCCCAGTTACCAAATTTGGTAAAGGAGAAATGATGCCACCTTGTGGCCGTTTCCTGCAAGAGCAGCTTTAAACTCACAGCTAATGGTCACTTAACATTCACAAGGACTCAGGGCTGTAAAGGACACCTGCCCTAAAAAATTGTGCTGAAGTAGGGAATGGACAAAAATTTCAAAACAGGCAAATGTTTCCAGAAGAGAGTATGAATATTAACGTTTTACTCACGCTCTTTTAAAAAAAAGGAAAATGGATAAAAGCTCAACCTCAGGGAGTGTTAGACCCATGAAATCTAATCTACAAAAAGTTTCAACTTACACCAGTCGACTGACCATCAGCAAAAAGTCTACAAACAATAAATGCTGACGGGGTTTTAGAGAACTGTGTACCCTCTACCTGCTGGTGAGACGTAAAGGGGTAACGGCCAATAATGAGAACAGAAAGGAGCTGTGTTTAAAAGTAAAAATGGAGGTACCATTCAATCCAGCAGGCGCACCATTGGACCTCTCACCGGAGAAGACAAGAATCGAGAAGACACAGACCGCAAAAGCTTCAGTGCAGCCTTCTTCACAATAGCCAAGACAGTGAAGGAATCAAAATGTCCAACAACAGGTGAATAGATAAAGAAGAAGTGGTCCATGTACACATTGGAATATTAGCCATGGAAAACAATGAACCATTGTTCTTTGAGGCACCACAAATGAGTCTGGAGATAATCACGAAACATGAGGTAAGTCCGAAAGCAAAAGACCTATATTCTATGATATCACTTATAGGCGTTATCTAATAACTGACACAAATGAACATATTTCCACAGAGAAAGACACTCACAGATTTAGAAAACAAACTATGCTCATCTAAAAGGAAAGGTGGTGGGAGTGGATAAATTAAGGTTAGTGTTACTATATGTATACAAACACATATTATATACATATTTCAAAAAGACCTACCATATAGAAGGGAGGTGTGCGGAACCCTCTGTAACATTTTACATGGGAAGGGGATCTGTACTTGAATAGACATATATAATGTACAAATGAACCAGATTGTGTACACCTCAGACAAACAATATTCTAAGCTTTACCCCAATTAAAAAAATTTTTAAAAGCAAGAAGAAATAATGAGACATAAACTTATGGGGGTTTCTCCATGCACATTCCAATATAATTTACAACGTAGGAACACGACTTCCAGAAAGGCTCTGCTGCCCTAGTACCCAGATTTGGCAATGGAGGAATGCTGCCTGCTTGAGGCCACTTCCCACAACAGCAGCTTTTAACCCATTGCTAAAGGTCACTAAATAGGCACCACACTTGCAGTTCGGGAAATGAGACCTGCTCTCTAAAAAAATTCTGGGCTGGAAAATCGACCAAAAAATTTAACAGAGGGCAAGCTTCCAAGAAGACAATTTCAAGAGTTATATTGTACTCCCAACTGTTTCCTTTTTTGAGCAGAAAAGAAAACGGCAGAGAAAAATGATGAGTTTTATGAATTTTCAAAGACATGCAAACCCAAAGTACAAAAACCTATCAGCTCACACCAGCCAGAAGGGCCATTAGCATAAATGCTGCAAACAATAAATGCTGAAGCGATTGTGGAGAAATGCGTACCCTCGATTCTAAGGGGGACGTGGTAAGAGCCACTAATGAAAACACAAAGAAGGTGCTTTGATAAGGGTAACACGGTGCTACCAGTCCATCAATCACACCCACTGCTGGGCCTATCACCTGAGAAAATGAGAATCAAAAAGTCACAGGCTTGGGGCTTCCCTGGTGGTGCAGTGGTTGAGAGTCTGCCTGCCAATGCAGGGCACACGGGTTCGAGCCCCGGTCTGGGAAGATCCCACATGCCGCGGAGCAACTGGGCCCGTGAGCCACAACCACGGAGCCTGCGCGCATGGAGCCTGTGCTCCGCAACAAGAGAGGCCGCGATAGTGAGAGACCCACGCACCGTGATGAAGAGTGGCCCCCGCTCGCCGCAACTACAGAAAGCCCTCGCGCACAAACGAAGATCCAACACAGCCAAAAATAAATAAATAAATAAATAAATAAATAAATAAATATTAAAAAAAACAAGTTACAGGCTGGCAATCCTGCACTCTAACAATATTTTCCATAGCCAACACTTGGAAGCAATGAAAATGTCCATCAACCGAGGAATGCACAAAGTAGAAGTGGTCCACGTACACAGTGGAAAATTATTCCAATAAAAAATAAAAATTAAATTTAAAAATCCAACAAAAGTAAAGAGACATCAGCTTGTGTGGGTTTGTCCGGGCACACTCCACTCTAATTTATACCGAGAAACACCACAGGCCGCAAGGGCATTTCCCTAGTTACCAGGGTGGGGAACATAGAAAGGCTGCCACCCTCTGGCAGTTACCTGCAAAAACAGCTTTAAGGCCTGTGCTAATGGTCATTTCATAGGAAGAAGTAATGCAGGACTGTAAATGAAACATGCCCTCAATATGTCCTGAGGGAGGTAATGGCCAAAACATTTCTAAATGTGACACATACTTTAAGAGAACACTTTGAAGAACTAAGGGGTAATCACAGCTTGAAAAATAAAAAGGATATGCCTTAAAGCTCAGTTTCAACGGATTATGAGGCACATGCGAATTCAACCAAAAAGAGGTATCAGCTCACACTTGTCAGAAAAACCATCAGCAAGAAAACTACAAACAATAAATGCTGAAGCTGTTGTGGAGAAATGCATACCCTCAACTTCAAGGGGGACGTATCTTGGAAAGGGCCACAAATGAGAACAGATTGGAGGTGCCTTAAAAAGGTAAACATTGAGCTACCATATGATCCAGCAGGCCCACTCCTCGACCTATAATCTAAGAAGAGAGAATTGGAAAGACACAGGCAGGCCAATCTGCATTGCACAGTATTACAATAGCCAAGATATGGAGGTAACCAAAAAGTCCACCAACAGATGGGTGGACAAAGAAGAACTCCTCCATGTATAGATGGAATATTCGCTAGTGAAAAAAATGAAACAATGCCATTTGCAGCACCATAGATGAGTCTAGACGTAATCACACCACCTGTAGTAAGTGAGAAAGTAAAAGACACATATCCTATCATATCACTTTTAGGAGTTACATAAAAATTGATACTAATGAAGATATTTCCACAGAGAAAGGCAATCACAGATTCATTAAAAAACTTATGGTTCATCTGATAGAAAGGGATGAGGATTGGATAATTTACCATATTGGGGTTAACAGAGATATACAAACCATGTGAAATATATAATCACCAAAGACGTACGGAAGACCAGGAGAAGACTACTCAACATTGTGTCATAACCTATATGGGAAAAGGATGCGAGGAAGAATAGATACACGTATATGTGTGAAAGAACCACATTTGCACACCTAGAACAAACAAACCATTGTAATCAAATTTGCTTGGATAAAAAATAAAAAGTAAATTATAAATATGAACAACAAGTAATGAGACATAAACATAAAGGGCTTTTTCCTGGCACATTCCATTCTAATTTACAACCTAGAACACCACTTCCATTAAGGCTCTGTTTCCCCAGTTACCAAATTTGGTAAAGGAGAAATGATGCCACCTTGTGGCCGTTTCCTGCAAGAGCAGCTTTAAACTCACAGCTAATGGTCACTTAACATTCACAAGGACTCAGGGCTGTAAAGGACACCTGCCCTAAAAAATTGTGCTGAAGTAGGGAATGGACAAAAATTTCAAAACAGGCAAATGTTTCCAGAAGAGAGTATGAATATTAACGTTTTACTCACGCTCTTTTAAAAAAAAGGAAAATGGATAAAAGCTCAACCTCAGGGAGTGTTAGACCCATGAAATCTAATCTACAAAAAGTTTCAACTTACACCAGTCGACTGACCATCAGCAAAAAGTCTACAAACAATAAATGCTGACGGGGTTTTAGAGAACTGTGTACCCTCTACCTGCTGGTGAGACGTAAAGGGGTAACGGCCAATAATGAGAACAGAAAGGAGCTGTGTTTAAAAGTAAAAATGGAGGTACCATTCAATCCAGCAGGCGCACCATTGGACCTCTCACCGGAGAAGACAAGAATCGAGAAGACACAGGCCGCCAACGCTTCAGTGCAGCCTTCTTCACAATAGCCAAGACAGTGAAGGAATCAAAATGTCCAACAACAGGTGAATAGATAAAGAAGAAGTGGTCCATGTACACATTGGAATATTAGCCATGGAAAACAATGAACCATTGTTCTTTGAGGCACCACAAATGAGTCTGGAGATAATCACGAAACATGAGGTAAGTCCGAAAGCAAAAGACCTATATTCTATGATATCACTTATAGGCGTTATCTAATAACTGACACAAATGAACATATTTCCACAGAGAAAGACACTCACAGATTTAGAAAACAAACTATGCTCATCTAAAAGGAAAGGTGGGGGGAGTGGATAAATTAAGGTTAGTGTTACTATATGTATACAAACACATATTATATACATATTTCAAAAAGACCTACCATATAGAAGGGAGGTGTGCGGAACCCTCTGTAACATTTTACATGGGAAGGGGATCTGTACTTGAATAGACATATATAATGTACAAATGAACCAGATTGTGTACACCTCAGACAAACAATATTCTAAGCTTTACCCCAATTAAAAAAATTTTTAAAAGCAAGAAGAAATAATGAGACATAAACTTATGGGGGTTTCTCCATGCACATTCCAATATAATTTACAACCTAGGAACACGACTTCCAGAAAGGCTCTGCTGCCCTAGTACCCAGATTTGGCAATGGAGGAATGCTGCCTGCTTGAGGCCACTTCCCACAACAGCAGCTTTTAACCCATTGCTAAAGGTCACTAAATAGGCACCACACTTGCAGTTCGGGAAATGAGACCTGCTCTCTAAAAAAATTCTGGGCTGGAAAATCGACCAAAAAATTTAACAGAGGGCAAGCTTCCAAGA
The DNA here is from genome assembly GCF_965194825.1 of Balaenoptera physalus. Taxonomy (NCBI): domain Eukaryota; kingdom Metazoa; phylum Chordata; class Mammalia; order Artiodactyla; family Balaenopteridae; genus Balaenoptera; species Balaenoptera physalus. The sequence continues at coordinate 877,932 of NW_028126504.1, forward strand.
AGACAATTTCAAGAGTTATATTGTACTCCCAACTGTTTCCTTTTTTGAGCAGAAAAGAAAACGGCAGAGAAAAATGATGAGTTTTATGAATTTTCAAAGACATGCAAACCCAAAGTACAAAAACCTATCAGCTCACACCAGCCAGAAGGGCCATTAGCATAAATGCTGCAAACAATAAATGCTGAAGCGATTGTGGAGAAATGCGTACCCTCGATTCTAAGGGGGACGTGGTAAGAGCCACTAATGAAAACACAAAGAAGGTGCTTTGATAAGGGTAACACGGTGCTACCAGTCAATCAATCACACCCACTGCTGGGCCTATCACCTGAGAAAATGAGAATCAAAAAGTCACAGGCTTGGGGCTTCCCTGGTGGTGCAGTGGTTGAGAGTCTGCCTGCCAATGCAGGGCACACGGGTTCGAGCCCCGGTCTGGGAAGATCCCACATGCCGCGGAGCAACTGGGCCCGTGAGCCACAACCACGGAGCCTGCGCGCATGGAGCCTGTGCTCCGCAACAAGAGAGGCCGCGATAGTGAGAGACCCACGCACCGCGATGAAGAGTGGCCCCCGCTCGCCGCAACTACAGAAAGCCCTCGCGCACAAACGAAGATCCAACACAGCCAATAATAAATAAATAAATAAATAAATAAATAAATAAATAAATAAATAAATAAATATTAAAAAAAAAAGTCACAGGCTGGCAATCCTGCACTCCAACAATATTTTCCATAGCCAACACTTGGAAGCAATGAAAATGTCCATCAACCGAAGAATGCACAAAGTAGAAGTGGTCCACGTACACAGTGGAAAATTATTCCAATAAAAAATAAAAATTAAATTTAAAAATCCAACAAAAGTAAAGAGACATCAGCTTGTGTGGGTTTGTCCGGGCACACTCCACTCTAATTTATAACCGAGAAACACCACAGGCCGCAAGGGCATTTCCCTAGTTACCAGGGTGGGGAACATAGAAAGGCTGCCACCCTCTGGCAGTTACCTGCAAAAACAGCTTTAAGGCCTGTGCTAATGGTCATTTCATAGGAAGAAGTAATGCAGGACTGTAAATGAAACATGCCCTCAATATGTCTTGAGGGAGGTAATGGCCAAAACATTTCAAAATGTGACACATACTTTAAGAGAACACTTTGAAGAACTAAGGGGTAATCACAGCTTGAAAAATAAAAAGGATATGCCTTAAAGCTCAGTTTCAACGGATTATGAAGCACATGCGAATTCAACCAAAAACAGGTATCAGCTCACACTTGTCAGAAAAACCATCAGCAAGAAAACTACAAACAATAAATGCTGAAGCTGTTGTGGAGAAATGCATACCCTCAACTTCAAGGGGGACGTGACTTGGAAAGGGCCACAAATGAGAACAGAATGGAGGTGCCTTAAAAAGGTAAACATTGAGCTACCATATGATCCAGCAGGCCCACTCCTCGACCTATAATCTAAGAAGAGAGAATTGGAAAGACACAGGCAGGCCAATCTGCATTGCACAGTATTACAATAGCCAAGATATGGAGGTAACCAAAAAGTCCACCAACAGATGGGTGGACAAAGAAGAACTCCTCCATGTATAGATGGAATATTAGCTAGTGAAAAAAATGAAACAATGCCATTTGCAGCACCATAGATGAGTCTAGAAATAATCACACCACCTGTAGTAAGTGAGAAAGTAAAAGACACATATCTTATCATATCACTTTTAGGAGTTACATAAAAATTGATACTAATGAAGATATTTCCACAGAGAAAGGCAATCACAGATTCATTAAAAAACTTATGGTTCATCAAATAGAAAGGGATGAGGATTGGATAATTTACCATATTGGGGTTAACAGAGATATACAAACCATGTGAAATATATAATCACCAAAGACGTACGGAAGACCAGGAGAAGACTACTCAACATTGTGTCATAACCTATATGGGAAAAGGATGCGAGGAAGAATAGATACACGTATATGTGTGAAAGAACCACATTTGCACTCCTAGAACAAACAAACCATTGTAATCAAATTTGCTTGGATAAAAAATAAAAAGAAAATTATAAATATGAACAACAAGTAATGAGACATAAACATAAAGGGCTTTTTCCTGGCACATTCCATTCTAATTTACAACCTAGAACACCACTTCCATTAAGGCTCTGTTTCCCCAGTTACCAAATTTGGTAAAGGAGAAATGATGCCACCTTGTGGGCCGTTTCCTGCAAGAGCAGCTTTAAACTCACAGCTAATGGTCACTTAACATTCACAAGGACTCAGGGCTGTAAAGGACACCTGCCCTAAAAAATTGTGCTGAAGTAGGGAATGGACAAAAATTTCAAAACAGGCAAATGTTTCCAGAAGAGAGTATGAATATTAACGTTTTACTCACGCTCTTTTAAAAAAAAGGAAAATGGATAAAAGCTCAACCTCAGGGAGTGTTAGACCCATGAAATCTAATCTACAAAAAGTTTCAACTTACACCAGTCGACTGACCATCAGCAAAAAGTCTACAAACAATAAATGCTGACGGGGTTTTAGAGAACTGTGTACCCTCTACCTGCTGGTGAGACGTAAAGGGGTAACGGCCAATAATGAGAACAGAAAGGAGCTGTGTTTAAAAGTAAAAATGGAGGTACCATTCAATCCAGCAGGCGCACCATTGGACCTCTCACCGGAGAAGACAAGAATCCAGAAGACACAGGCCGCAAAAGCTTCAGTGCAGCCTTATTCACAATAGCCAAGACAGTGAAGGAATCAAAATGTCCAACAACAGGTGAATAGATAAAGAAGAAGTGGTCCATGTACACAATGGAATATTAGCCATGGAAAACAATGAACCATTGTTCTTTGAGGCACCACAAATGAGTCTGGAGATAATCACGAAACATGAGGTAAGTCCGAAAGCAAAAGACCTATATTCTATGATATCACTTATAGACGTTATCTAATAACTGACACAAATGAACATATTTCCACAGAGAAAGACACTCACAGATTTAGAAAACAAACTATGCTCATCTAAAAGGAAAGGTGGGGGGAGTGGATAAATTAAGGTTAGTGTTACTATATGTATACAAACACATATTATATACATATCTCAAAAAGACCTACCATATAGAAGGGAGGTGTGCGGAACCCTCTGTAACATTTTACATGGGAAGGGGATCTGTACTTGAATAGACATATATAATGTACAAATGAACCAGATTGTGTACACCTCAGACAAACAATATTCTAAGCTTTACCCCAATTAAAAAAAATTTTAAAACCAAGAAGAAATAATGAGACATAAACTTATGGGGGTTTCTCCATGCACATTCCAATATAATTTACAACCTAGGAACACGACTTCCAGAAAGGCTCTGCTGCCCTAGTACCCAGATTTGGGAATGGAGGAATGCTGCCTGCTTGAGGCCACTTCCCACAACAGCAGCTTTTAACCCATTGCTAAAGGTCACTAAATATGCACCACACTTGCAGTTCGGGAAATGAGACCTGCTCTCTAAAAAAATTCTGGGCTGGAAAATCGACCAAAAAATTTAACAGAGGGCAAGCTTCCAAGAAGACAATTTCAAGAGTTATATTGTACTCCCAACTGTTTCCTTTTTTGAGCAGAAAAGAAAACGGCAGAGAAAAATGATGAGTTTTATGAATTTTCAAAGACATGAAAACCCAAAGTACAAAAACCTATCAGCTCACACCAGCCAGAAGGGCCATTAGCATAAATGCTGCAAACAATAAATGCTGAAGCGATTGTGGAGAAATGCGTACCCTCGATTCTAAGGGGGACGTGGTAAGAGCCACTAATGAAAACACAAAGAAGGTGCTTTGATAAGGGTAACACGGTGATACCAGTCAATCAATCACACCCACTGCTGGGCCTATCCCCTGAGAAAATGAGAATCAAAAAGTCACAGGCTTGGGGCTTCCCTGGTGGTGCAGTGGTTGAGAGTCTGCCTGCCAATGCAGGGCACACGGGTTCGAGCCCCGGTCTGGGAAGATCCCACATGCCGCGGAGCAACTGGGCGCGTGAGCCACAACCACTGAGCCTGCGCGCATGGAGCCTGTGCTCCGCAACAAGAGAGGCCGCGATAGTGAGAGACCCACGCACCGCGATGAAGAGTGGCCCCCGCTCGCCGCAACTACAGAAAGCCCTAGCGCACAAACGAAGATCCAACACAGCCAAAAATAAATAAATAAATAAATAAATAAATAAATAAATAAATAAATAAATAAATAAATAAATATTAAAAAAAAAAAGTCACAGGCTGGCAATCCTGCACTCCAACAATATTTTCCATAGCCAACACTTGGAAGCAATGAAAATGTCCATCAACCGAGGAATGCACAAAGTAGAAGTGGTCCACGTACACAGTGGAAAATTATTCCAATAAAAAATAAAAATTAAATTTAAAAATCCAACAAAAGTAAAGAGACATCAGCTTGTGTGGGTTTGTCCGGGCACACTCCACTCTAATTTATACCGAGAAACACCACAGGCCGCAAGGGCATTTCCCTAGTTACCAGGGTGGGGAACATAGAAAGGCTGCCACCCTCTGGCAGTTACCTGCAAAAACAGCTTTAAGGCCTGTGCTAATGGTCATTTCATAGGAAGAAGTAATGCAGGACTGTAAATGAAACATGCCCTCAATATGTCTTGAGGGAGGTAATGGCCAAAACATTTCAAAATGTGACACATACTTTAAGAGAACACTTTGAAGAACTAAGGGGTAATCACAGCTTGAAAAATAAAAAGGATATGCCTTAAAGCTCAGTTTCAACGAATTATAAGGCACATGCGAATTCAACCAAAAAGAGGTATCAGCTCACACTTGTCAGAAAAACCATCAGCAAGAAAACTACAAACAATAAATGCTGAAGCTGTTGTGGAGAAATGCATACCCTCAACTTCAAGGGGGACGTGACTTGGAAAGGGCCACAAATGAGAACAGAATGGAGGTGCCTTAAAAAGGTAAACATTGAGCTACCATATGATCCAGCAGGCCCACTCCTCGACCTATAATCTAAGAAGAGAGAATTGGAAAGACACAGGCAGGCCAATCTGCATTGCACAGTATTACAATAGCCAAGATATGGAGGTAACCAAAAAGTCCACCAACAGATGGGTGGACAAAGAAGAACTCCTCCATGTATAGATGGAATATTCGCTAGTGAAAAAAATGAAACAATGCCATTTGCAGCACCATAGATGAGTCTAGACGTAATCACACCACCTGTAGTAAGTGAGAAAGTAAAAGACACATATCCTATCATATCACTTTTAGGAGTTACATAAAAATTGATACTAATGAAGATATTTCCACAGAGAAAGGCAATCACAGATTCATTAAAAAACTTATGGTTCATCAAATAGAAAGGGATGAGGATTGGATAATTTACCATATTGGGGTTAACAGAGATATACAAACCATGTGAAATATATAATCACCAAAGACGTACGGAAGACCAGGAGAAGACTACTCAACATTGTGTCATAACCTATATGGGAAAAGGATGCGAGGAAGAATAGATACACGTATATGTGTGAAAGAACCACATTTGCACACCTAGAACAAACAAACCATTGTAATCAAATTTGCTTGGATAAAAAATAAAAAGTAAATTATAAATATGAACAACAAGTAATGAGACATAAACATAAAGGGCTTTTTCCTGGCACATTCCATTCTAATTTACAACCTAGAACACCACTTCCATTAAGGCTCTGTTTCCCCAGTTACCAAATTTGGTAAAGGAGAAATGATGCCACCTTGTGGCCGTTTCCTGCAAGAGCAGCTTTAAACTCACAGCTAATGGTCACTTAACATTCACAAGGACTCAGGGCTGTAAAGGACACCTGCCCTAAAAAATTGTGCTGAAGTAGGGAATGGACAAAAATTTCAAAACAGGCAAATGTTTCCAGAAGAGAGTATGAATATTAACGTTTTACTCACGCTCTTTTAAAAAAAAGGAAAATGGATAAAAGCTCAACCTCAGGGAGTGTTAGACCCATGAAATCTAATCTACAAAAAGTTTCAACTTACACCAGTCGACTGACCATCAGCAAAAAGTCTACAAACAATAAATGCTGACGGGGTTTTAGAGAACTGTGTACCCTCTACCTGCTGGTGAGACGTAAAGGGGTAACGGCCAATAATGAGAACAAAAAGGAGCTGTGTTTAAAAGTAAAAATGGAGGTACCATTCAATCCAGCAGGCGCACCATTGGACCTCTCACCGGAGAAGACAAGAATCGAGAAGACACAGACCGCAAAAGCTTCAGTGCAGCCTTCTTCACAATAGCCAAGACAGTGAAGGAATCAAAATGTCCAACAACAGGTGAATAGATAAAGAAGAAGTGGTCCATGTACACATTGGAATATTAGCCATGGAAAACAATGAACCATTGTTCTTTGAGGCACCACAAATGAGTCTGGAGATAATCACGAAACATGAGGTAAGTCCGAAAGCAAAAGACCTATATTCTATGATATCACTTATAGGCGTTATCTAATAACTGACACAAATGAACATATTTCCACAGAGAAAGACACTCACAGATTTAGAAAACAAACTATGCTCATCTAAAAGGAAAGGTGGTGGGAGTGGATAAATTAAGGTTAGTGTTACTATATGTATACAAACACATATTATATACATATTTCAAAAAGACCTACCATATAGAAGGGAGGTGTGCGGAACCCTCTGTAACATTTTACATGGGAAGGGGATCTGTACTTGAATAGACATATATAATGTACAAATGAACCAGATTGTGTACACCTCAGACAAACAATATTCTAAGCTTTACCCCAATTAAAAAAATTTTTAAAAGCAAGAAGAAATAATGAGACATAAACTTATGGGGGTTTCTCCATGCACATTCCAATATAATTTACAACGTAGGAACACGACTTCCAGAAAGGCTCTGCTGCCCTAGTACCCAGATTTGGCAATGGAGGAATGCTGCCTGCTTGAGGCCACTTCCCACAACAGCAGCTTTTAACCCATTGCTAAAGGTCACTAAATAGGCACCACACTTGCAGTTCGGGAAATGAGACCTGCTCTCTAAAAAAATTCTGGGCTGGAAAATCGACCAAAAAATTTAACAGAGGGCAAGCTTCCAAGAAGACAATTTCAAGAGTTATATTGTACTCCCAGCTGTTTCCTTTTTTGAGCAGAAAAGAAAACGGCAGAGAAAAATGATGAGTTTTATGAATTTTCAAAGACATGCAAACCCAAAGTACAAAAACCTATCAGCTCACACCAGCCAGAAGGGCCATTAGCATAAATGCTGCAAACAATAAATGCTGAAGCGATTGTGGAGAAATGCGTACCCTCGATTCTAAGGGGGACGTGGTAAGAGCCACTAATGAAAACACAAAGAAGGTGCTTTGATAAGGGTAACACGGTGCTACCAGTCCATCAATCACACCCACTGCTGGGCCTATCACCTGAGAAAATGAGAATCAAAAAGTCACAGGCTTGGGGCTTCCCTGGTGGTGCAGTGGTTGAGAGTCTGCCTGCCAATGCAGGGCACACGGGTTCGAGCCCCGGTCTGGGAAGATCCCACATGCCGCGGAGCAACTGGGCCCGTGAGCAACAACCACGGAGCCTGCGCGCATGGAGCCTGTGCTCCGCAACAAGAGAGGCCGCGATAGTGAGAGACCCACGCACCGTGATGAAGAGTGGCCCCCGCTCGCCGCAACTACAGAAAGCCCTCGCGCACAAACGAAGATCCAACACAGCCAAAAATAAATAAATAAATAAATAAATAAATAAATAAATATTAAAAAAAACAAGTTACAGGCTGGCAATCCTGCACTCTAACAATATTTTCCATAGCCAACACTTGGAAGCAATGAAAATGTCCATCAACCGAGGAATGCACAAAGTAGAAGTGGTCCACGTACACAGTGGAAAATTATTCCAATAAAAAATAAAAATTAAATTTAAAAATCCAACAAAAGTAAAGAGACATCAGCTTGTGTGGGTTTGTCCGGGCACACTCCACTCTAATTTATACCGAGAAACACCACAGGCCGCAAGGGCATTTCCCTAGTTACCAGGGTGGGGAACATAGAAAGGCTGCCACCCTCTGGCAGTTACCTGCAAAAACAGCTTTAAGGCCTGTGCTAATGGTCATTTCATAGGAAGAAGTAATGCAGGACTGTAAATGAAACATGCCCTCAATATGTCCTGAGGGAGGTAATGGCCAAAACATTTCTAAATGTGACACATACTTTAAGAGAACACTTTGAAGAACTAAGGGGTAATCACAGCTTGAAAAATAAAAAGGATATGCCTTAAAGCTCAGTTTCAACGGATTATGAGGCACATGCGAATTCAACCAAAAAGAGGTATCAGCTCACACTTGTCAGAAAAACCATCAGCAAGAAAACTACAAACAATAAATGCTGAAGCTGTTGTGGAGAAATGCATACCCTCAACTTCAAGGGGGACGTAACTTGGAAAGGGCCACAAATGAGAACAGATTGGAGGTGCCTTAAAAAGGTAAACATTGAGCTACCATATGATCCAGCAGGCCCACTCCTCGACCTATAATCTAAGAAGAGAGAATTGGAAAGACACAGGCAGGCCAATCTGCATTGCACAGTATTACAATAGCCAAGATATGGAGGTAACCAAAAAGTCCACCAACAGATGGGTGGACAAAGAAGAACTCCTCCATGTATAGATGGAATATTCGCTAGTGAAAAAAATGAAACAATGCCATTTGCAGCACCATAGATGAGTCTAGACGTAATCACACCACCTGTAGTAAGTGAGAAAGTAAAAGACACATATCCTATCATATCACTTTTAGGAGTTACATAAAAATTGATACTAATGAAGATATTTCCACAGAGAAAGGCAATCACAGATTCATTAAAAAACTTATGGTTCATCTGATAGAAAGGGATGAGGATTGGATAATTTACCATATTGGGGTTAACAGAGATATACAAACCATGTGAAATATATAATCACCAAAGACGTACGGAAGACCAGGAGAAGACTACTCAACATTGTGTCATAACCTATATGGGAAAAGGATGCGAGGAAGAATAGATACACGTATATGTGTGAAAGAACCACATTTGCACACCTAGAACAAACAAACCATTGTAATCAAATTTGCTTGGATAAAAAATAAAAAGTAAATTATAAATATGAACAACAAGTAATGAGACATAAACATAAAGGGCTTTTTCCTGGCACATTCCATTCTAATTTACAACCTAGAACACCACTTCCATTAAGGCTCTGTTTCCCCAGTTACCAAATTTGGTAAAGGAGAAATGATGCCACCTTGTGGCCGTTTCCTGCAAGAGCAGCTTTAAACTCACAGCTAATGGTCACTTAACATTCACAAGGACTCAGGGCTGTAAAGGACACCTGCCCTAAAAAATTGTGCTGAAGTAGGGAATGGACAAAAATTTCAAAACAGGCAAATGTTTCCAGAAGAGAGTATGAATATTAACGTTTTACTCACGCTCTTTTAAAAAAAAGGAAAATGGATAAAAGCTCAACCTCAGGGAGTGTTAGACCCATGAAATCTAATCTACAAAAAGTTTCAACTTACACCAGTCGACTGACCATCAGCAAAAAGTCTACAAACAATAAATGCTGACGGGGTTTTAGAGAACTGTGTACCCTCTACCTGCTGGTGAGACGTAAAGGGGTAACGGCCAATAATGAGAACAGAAAGGAGCTGTGTTTAAAAGTAAAAATGGAGGTACCATTCAATCCAGCAGGCGCACCATTGGACCTCTCACCGGAGAAGACAAGAATCGAGAAGACACAGGCCGCCAACGCTTCAGTGCAGCCTTCTTCACAATAGCCAAGACAGTGAAGGAATCAAAATGTCCAACAACAGGTGAATAGATAAAGAAGAAGTGGTCCATGTACACATTGGAATATTAGCCATGGAAAACAATGAACCATTGTTCTTTGAGGCACCACAAATGAGTCTGGAGATAATCACGAAACATGAGGTAAGTCCGAAAGCAAAAGACCTATATTCTATGATATCACTTATAGGCGTTATCTAATAACTGACACAAATGAACATATTTCCACAGAGAAAGACACTCACAGATTTAGAAAACAAACTATGCTCATCTAAAAGGAAAGGTGGGGGGAGTGGATAAATTAAGGTTAGTGTTACTATATGTATACAAACACATATTATATACATATTTCAAAAAGACCTACCATATAGAAGGGAGGTGTGAGGAACCCTCTGTAACATTTTACATGGGAAGGGGATCTGTACTTGAATAGACATATATAATGTACAAATGAACCAGATTGTGTACACCTCAGACAAACAATATTCTAAGCTTTACCCCAATTAAAAAAATTTTTAAAAGCAAGAAGAAATAATGAGACATAAACTTATGGGGGTTTCTCCATGCACATTCCAATATAATTTACAACCTAGGAACACGACTTCCAGAAAGGCTCTGCTGCCCTAGTACCCAGATTTGGCAATGGAGGAATGCTGCCTGCTTGAGGCCACTTCCCACAACAGCAGCTTTTAACCCATTGCTAAAGGTCACTAAATAGGCACCACACTTGCAGTTCGGGAAATGAGACCTGCTCTCTAAAAAAATTCTGGGCTGGAAAATCGACCAAAAAATTTAACAGAGGGCAAGCTTCCAAGAAGACAATTTCAAGAGTTATATTGTACTCCCAACTGTTTCCTTTTTTGAGCAGAAAAGAAAACGGCAGAGAAAAATGATGAGTTTTATGAATTTTCAAAGACATGCAAACCCAAAGTACAAAAACCTATCAGCTCACACCAGCCAGAAGGGCCATTAGCATAAATGCTGCAAACAATAAATGCTGAAGCGATTGTGGAGAAATGCGTACCCTCGATTCTAAGGGGGACGTGGTAAGAGCCACTAATGAAAACACAAAGAAGGTGCTTTGATAAGGGTAACACGGTGCTACCAGTCAATCAATCACACCCACTGCTGGGCCTATCACCTGAGAAAATGAGAATCAAAAAGTCACAGGCTTGGGGCTTCCCTGGTGGTGCAGTGGTTGAGAGTCTGCCTGCCAATGCAGGGCACACGGGTTCGAGCCCCGGTCTGGGAAGATCCCACATGCCGCGGAGCAACTGGGCCCGTGAGCCACAACCACGGAGCCTGCGCGCATGGAGCCTGTGCTCCGCAACAAGAGAGGCCGCGATAGTGAGAGACCCACGCACCGCGATGAAGAGTGGCCCCCGCTCGCCGCAACTACAGAAAGCCCTCGCGCACAAACGAAGATCCAACACAGCCAATAATAAATAAATAAATAAATAAATAAATAAATAAATAAATAAATAAATAAATATTAAAAAAAAAAGTCACAGGCTGGCAATCCTGCACTCCAACAATATTTTCCATAGCCAACACTTGGAAGCAATGAAAATGTCCATCAACCGAAGAATGCACAAAGTAGAAGTGGTCCACGTACACAGTGGAAAATTATTCCAATAAAAAATAAAAATTAAATTTAAAAATCCAACAAAAGTAAAGAGACATCAGCTTGTGTGGGTTTGTCCGGGCACACTCCACTCTAATTTATAACCGAGAAACACCACAGGCCGCAAGGGCATTTCCCTAGTTACCAGGGTGGGGAACATAGAAAGGCTGCCACCCTCTGGCAGTTACCTGCAAAAACAGCTTTAAGGCCTGTGCTAATGGTCATTTCATAGGAAGAAGTAATGCAGGACTGTAAATGAAACATGCCCTCAATATGTCTTGAGGGAGGTAATGGCCAAAACATTTCAAAATGTGACACATACTTTAAGAGAACACTTTGAAGAACTAAGGGGTAATCACAGCTTGAAAAATAAAAAGGATATGCCTTAAAGCTCAGTTTCAACGGATTATGAAGCACATGCGAATTCAACCAAAAACAGGGTATCAGCTCACACTTGTCAGAAAAACCATCAGCAAGAAAACTACAAACAATAAATGCTGAAGCTGTTGTGGAGAAATGCATACCCTCAACTTCAAGGGGGACGTGACTTGGAAAGGGCCACAAATGAGAACAGAATGGAGGTGCCTTAAAAAGGTAAACATTGAGCTACCATATGATCCAGCAGGCCCACTCCTCGACCTATAATCTAAGAAGAGAGAATTGGAAAGACACAGGCAGGCCAATCTGCATTGCACAGTATTACAATAGCCAAGATATGGAGGTAACCAAAAAGTCCACCAACAGATGGGTGGACAAAGAAGAACTCCTCCATGTATAGATGGAATATTCGCTAGTGAAAAAAATGAAACAATGCCATTTGCAGCACCATAGATGAGTCTAGAAATAATCACACCACCTGTAGTAAGTGAGAAAGTAAAAGACACATATCTTATCATATCACTTTTAGGAGTTACATAAAAATTGATACTAATGAAGATATTTCCACAGAGAAAGGCAATCACAGATTCATTAAAAAACTTATGGTTCATCAAATAGAAAGGGATGAGGATTGGATAATTTACCATATTGGGGTTAACAGAGATATACAAACCATGTGAAATATATAATCACCAAAGACGTACGGAAGACCAGGAGAAGACTACTCAACATTGTGTCATAACCTATATGGGAAAAGGATGCGAGGAAGAATAGATACACGTATATGTGTGAAAGAACCACATTTGCACTCCTAGAACAAAGAAACCATTGTAATCAAATTTGCTTGGATAAAAAATAAAAAGAAAATTATAAATATGAACAACAAGTAATGAGACATAAACATAAAGGGCTTTTTCCTGGCACATTCCATTCTAATTTACAACCTAGAACACCACTTCCATTAAGGCTCTGTTTCCCCAGTTACCAAATTTGGTAAAGGAGAAATGATGCCACCTTGTGGGCCGTTTCCTGCAAGAGCAGCTTTAAACTCACAGCTAATGGTCACTTAACATTCACAAGGACTCAGGGCTGTAAAGGACACCTGCCCTAAAAAATTGTGCTGAAGTAGGGAATGGACAAAAATTTCAAAACAGGCAAATGTTTCCAGAAGAGAGTATGAATATTAACGTTTTACTCACGCTCTTTTAAAAAAAAGGAAAATGGATAAAAGCTCAACCTCAGGGAGTGTTAGACCCATGAAATCTAATCTACAAAAAGTTTCAACTTACACCAGTCGACTGACCATCAGCAAAAAGTCTACAAACAATAAATGCTGACGGGGTTTTAGAGAACTGTGTACCCTCTACCTGCTGGTGAGACGTAAAGGGGTAACGGCCAATAATGAGAACAGAAAGGAGCTGTGTTTAAAAGTAAAAATGGAGGTACCATTCAATCCAGCAGGCGCACCATTGGACCTCTCACCGGAGAAGACAAGAATCCAGAAGACACAGGCCGCAAAAGCTTCAGTGCAGCCTTATTCACAATAGCCAAGACAGTGAAGGAATCAAAATGTCCAACAACAGGTGAATAGATAAAGAAGAAGTGGTCCATGTACACAATGGAATATTAGCCATGGAAAACAATGAACCATTGTTCTTTGAGGCACCACAAATGAGTCTGGAGATAATCACGAAACATGAGGTAAGTCCGAAAACAAAAGACCTATATTCTATGATATCACTTATAGACGTTATCTAATAACTGACACAAATGAACATATTTCCACAGAGAAAGACACTCACAGATTTAGAAAACAAACTATGCTCATCTAAAAGGAAAGGTGGGGGGAGTGGATAAATTAAGGTTAGTGTTACTATATGTATACAAACACATATTATATACATATATCAAAAAGACCTACCATATAGAAGGGAGGTGTGCGGAACCCTCTGTAACATTTTACATGGGAAGGGGATCTGTACTTGAATAGACATATATAATGTACAAATGAACCAGATTGTGTACACCTCAGACAAACAATATTCTAAGCTTTACCCCAATTAAAAAAAATTTTAAAACCAAGAAGAAATAATGAGACATAAACTTATGGGGGTTTCTCCATGCACATTCCAATATAATTTACAACCTAGGAACACGACTTCCAGAAAGGCTCTGCTGCCCTAGTACCCAGATTTGGGAATGGAGGAATGCTGCCTGCTTGAGGCCACTTCCCACAACAGCAGCTTTTAACCCATTGCTAAAGGTCACTAAATAGGCACCACACTTGCAGTTCGGGAAATGAGACCTGCTCTCTAAAAAAATTCTGGGCTGGAAAATCGACCAAAAAATTTAACAGAGGGCAAGCTTCCAAGAAGACAATTTCAAGAGTTATATTGTACTCCCAACTGTTTCCTTTTTTGAGCAGAAAAGAAAACGGCAGAGAAAAATGATGAGTTTTATGAATTTTCAAAGACATGCAAACCCAAAGTACAAAAACCTATCAGCTCACACCAGCCAGAAGGGCCATTAGCATAAATGCTGCAAACAATAAATGCTGAAGCGATTGTGGAGAAATGCGTACCCTCGATTCTAAGGGGGACGTGGTAAGAGCCACTAATGAAAACACAAAGAAGGTGCTTTGATAAGGGTAACACGGTGCTACCAGTCAATCAATCACACCCACTGCTGGGCCTATCCCCTGAGAAAATGAGAATCAAAAAGTCACAGGCTTGGGGCTTCCCTGGTGGTGCAGTGGTTGAGAGTCTGCCTGCCAATGCAGGGCACACGGGTTCGAGCCCCGGTCTGGGAAGATCCCACATGCCGCGGAGCAACTGGGCGCGTGAGCCACAACCAATGAGCCTGCGCGCATGGAGCCTGTGCTCCGCAACAAGAGAGGCCGCGATAGTGAGAGACCCACGCACCGCGATGAAGAGTGGCCCCCGCTCGCCGCAACTACAGAAAGCCCTCGCGCACAAACGAAGATCCAACACAGCCAAAAATAAATAAATAAATAAATAAATAAATAAATAAATAAATAAATAAATAAATAAATAAATATTAAAAAAAAAAGTCACAGGCTGGCAATCCTGCACTCCAACAATATTTTCCATAGCCAACACTTGGAAGCAATGAAAATGTCCATCAACCGAGGAATGCACAAAGTAGAAGTGGTCCACGTACACAGTGGAAAATTATTCCAATAAAAAATAAAAATTAAATTTAAAAATCCAACAATAGTAAAGAGACATCAGCTTGTGTGGATTTGTCCGGGCACACTCCACTCTAATTTATAACCGAGAAACACCACAGGCCGCAAGGGCATTTCCCTAGTTACCAGGGTGGGGAACATAGAAAGGCTGCCACCCTCTGGCAGTTACCTGCAAAAACAGCTTTAAGGCCTGTGCTAATGGTCATTTCATAGGAAGAAGTAATGCAGGACTGTAAATGAAACATGCCCTCAATATGTCTTGAGGGAGGTAATGGCCAAAACATTTCAAAATGTGACACATACTTTAAGAGAACACTTTGAAGAACTAAGGGGTAATCACAGCTTGAAAAATAAAAAGGATATGCCTTAAAGCTCAGTTTCAACGGATTATAAGGCACATGCGAATTCAACCAAAAAGAGGTATCAGCTCACACTTGTCAGAAAAACCATCAGCAAGAAAACTACAAACAATAAATGCTGAAGCTGTTGTGGAGAAATGCATACCCTCAACTTCAAGGGGGACGTGACTTGGAAAGGGCCACAAATGAGAACAGAATGGAGGTGCCTTAAAAAGGTAAACATTGAGCTACCATATGATCCAGCAGGCCCACTCCTCGACCTATAATCTAAGAAGAGAGAATTGGAAAGACACAGGCAGGCCAATCTGCATTGCACAGTATTACAATAGCCAAGATATGGAGGTAACCAAAAAGTCCACCAACAGATGGGTGGACAAAGAAGAACTCCTCCATGTATAGATGGAATATTCGCTAGTGAAAAAAATGAAACAATGCCATTTGCAGCACCATAGATGAGTCTAGACGTAATCACACCACCTGTAGTAAGTGAGAAAGTAAAAGACACATATCCTATCATATCACTTTTAGGAGTTACATAAAAATTGATACTAATGAAGATATTTCCACAGAGAAAGGCAATCACAGATTCATTAAAAAACTTATGGTTCATCAAATAGAAAGGGATGAGGATTGGATAATTTACCATATTGGGGTTAACAGAGATATACAAACCATGTGAAATATATAATCACCAAAGACGTACGGAAGACCAGGAGAAGACTACTCAACATTGTGTCATAACCTATATGGGAAAAGGATGCGAGGAAGAATAGATACACGTATATGTGTGAAAGAACCACATTTGCACACCTAGAACAAACAAACCATTGTAATCAAATTTGCTTGGATAAAAAATAAAAAGTAAATTATAAATATGAACAACAAGTAATGAGACATAAACATAAAGGGCTTTTTCCTGGCACATTCCATTCTAATTTACAACCTAGAACACCACTTCCATTAAGGCTCTGTTTCCCCAGTTACCAAATTTGGTAAAGGAGAAATGATGCCACCTTGTGGCCGTTTCCTGCAAGAGCAGCTTTAAAGTCACAGCTAATGGTCACTTAACATTCACAAGGACTCAGGGCTGTAAAGGACACCTGCCCTAAAAAATTGTGCTGAAGTAGGGAATGGACAAAAATTTCAAAACAGGCAAATGTTTCCAGAAGAGAGTATGAATATTAACGTTTTACTCACGCTCTTTTAAAAAAAAGGAAAATGGATAAAAGCTCAACCTCAGGGAGTGTTAGACCCATGAAATCTAATCTACAAAAAGTTTCAACTTACACCAGTCGACTGACCATCAGCAAAAAGTCTACAAACAATAAATGCTGACGGGGTTTTAGAGAACTGTGTACCCTCTACCTGCTGGTGAGACGTAAAGGGGTAACGGCCAATAATGAAAACAGAAAGGAGCTGTGTTTAAAAGTAAAAATGGAGGTACCATTCAATCCAGCAGGCGCACCATTGGACCTCTCACCGGAGAAGACAAGAATCGAGAAGACACAGGCCGCAAAAGCTTCAGTGCAGCCTTCTTCACAATAGCCAAGACAGTGAAGGAATCAAAATGTCCAACAACAGGTGAATAGATAAAGAAGAAGTGGTCCATGTACACATTGGAATATTAGCCATGGAAAACAATGAACCATTGTTCTTTGAGGCACCACAAATGAGTCTGGAGATAATCACGAAACATGAGGTAAGTCCGAAAGCAAAAGACCTATATTCTATGATATCACTTATAGGCGTTATCTAATAACTGACACAAATGAACATATTTCCACAGAGAAAGACACTCACAGATGTAGAAAACAAACTATGCTCATCTAAAAGGAAAGGTGGGGGGAGTGGATAAATTAAGGTTAGTGTTACTATATGTATACAAACACATATTATATACATATTTCAAAAAGACCTACCATATAGAAGGGAGGTGTGCGGAACCCTCTGTAACATTTTACATGGGAAGGGGATCTGTACTTGAATAGACATATATAATGTACAAATGAACCAGATTGTGTACACCTCAGACAAACAATATTCTAAGCTTTACCCCAATTAAAAAAAATTTTAAAACCAAGAAGAAATAATGAGACATAAACTTATGGGGGTTTCTCCATGCACATTCCAATATAATTTACAACCTAGGAACACGACTTCCAGAAAGGTTCTGCTGCCCTAGTACCCAGATTTGGGAATGGAGGAATGCTGCCTGCTTGAGGCCACTTCCCACAACAGCAGCTTTTAACCCATTGCTAAATGTCACTAAATAGGCACCACACTTGCAGTTCGGGAAATGAGACCTGCTCTCTAAAAAAATTCTGGGCTGGAAAATCGACCAAAAAATTTAACAGAGGGCAAGCTTCCAAGAAGACAATTTCAAGAGTTATATTGTACTCCCAACTGTTTCCTTTTTTGAGCAGAAAAGAAAACGGCAGAGAAAAATGATGAGTTTTATGAATTTTCAAAGACATGCAAACCCAAAGTACAAAAACCTATCAGCTCACACCAGCCAGAAGGGCCATTAGCATAAATGCTGCAAACAATAAATGCTGAAGCGATTGTGGAGAAATGCGTACCCTCGATTCTAAGGGGGACGTGGTAAGAGCCACTAATGAAAACACAAAGAAGGTGCTTTGATAAGGGTAACACGGTGCTACCAGTCAATCAATCACACCCACTGCTGGGCCTATCCCCTGAGAAAATGAGAATCAAAAAGTCACAGGCTTGGGGCTTCCCTGGTGGTGCAGTGGTTGAGAGTCTGCCTGCCAATGCAGGGCACACGGGTTCGAGCCCCGGTCTGGGAAGATCCCACATGCCGCGGAGCAACTGGGCCCGTGAGCCACAACCACGGAGCCTGCGCGCATGGAGCCTGTGCTCCGCAACAAGAGAGGCCGCGATAGTGAGAGACCCACGCACCGTGATGAAGAGTGGCCCCCGCTCGCCGCAACTACAGAAAGCCCTCGCGCACAAACGAAGATCCAACACAGCCAAAAATAAATAAATAAATAAATAAATAAATAAATAAATATTAAAAAAAAAAGTCACAGGCTGGCAATCCTGCACTCTAACAATATTTTCCATAGCCAACACTTGGAAGCAATGAAAATGTCCATCAACCGAGGAATGCACAAAGTAGAAGTGGTCCACGTACACAGTGGAAAATTATTCCAATAAAAAATAAAAATTAAATTTAAAAATCCAACAAAAGTAAAGAGACATCAGCTTGTGTGGGTTTGTCCGGGCACACTCCACTCTAATTTATACCGAGAAACACCACAGGCCGCAAGGGCATTTCCCTAGTTACCAGGGTGGGGAACATAGAAAGGCTGCCACCCTCTGGCAGTTACCTGCAAAAACAGCTTTAAGGCCTGTGCTAATGGTCATTTCATAGGAAGAAGTAATGCAGGACTGTAAATGAAACATGCCCTCAATATGTCTTGAGGGAGGTAATGGCCAAAACATTTCAAAATGTGACACATACTTTAAGAGAACACTTTGAAGAACTAAGGGGTAATCACAGCTTGAAAAATAAAAAGGATATGCCTTAAAGCTCAGTTTCAACGGATTATGAGGCACATGCGAATTCAACCAAAAAGAGGTATCAGCTCACACTTGTCAGAAAAACCATCAGCAAGAAAACTACAAACAATAAATGCTGAAGCTGTTGTGGAGAAATGCATACCCTCAACTTCAAGGGGGAAGTAACTTGGAAAGGGCAACAAATGAGAACAGAATGGAGGTGCCTTAAAAAGGTAAACATTGAGCTACCATATGATCCAGCAGGCCCACTCCTCGACCTATAATCTAAGAAGAGAGAATTGGAAAGACACAGGCAGGCCAATCTGCATTGCACAGTATTACAATAGCCAAGATATGGAGGTAACCAAAAAGTCCACCAACAGATGGGTGGACAAAGAAGAACTCCTCCATGTATAGATGCAATATTCGCTAGTGAAAAAAATGAAACAATGCCATTTGCAGCACCATAGATGAGTCTAGACGTAATCACACCACCTGTAGTAAGTGAGAAAGTAAAAGACACATATCCTATCATATCACTTTTAGGAGTTACATAAAAATTGATACTAATGAAGATATTTCCACAGAGAAAGGAAATCACAGATTCATTAAAAAACTTATGGTTCATCAAATAGAAAGGGATGAGGATTGGATAATTTACCATATTGGGGTTAACAGAGATATACAAACCATGTGAAATATATAATCACCAAAGACGTACGGAAGACCAGGAGAAGACTACTCAACATTGTGTCATAACCTATATGGGAAAAGGATGCGAGGAAGAATAGATACACGTATATGTGTGAAAGAACCACATTTGCACACCTAGAACAAACAAACCATTGTAATCAAATTTGCTTGGATAAAAAATAAAAAGTAAATTATAAATATGAACAACAAGTAATGAGACATAAACATAAAGGGCTTTTTCCTGGCACATTCCATTCTAATTTACAACCTAGAACACCACTTCCATTAAGGCTCTGTTTCCCCAGTTACCAAATTTGGTAAAGGAGAAATGATGCCACCTTGTGGCAGTTTCCTGCAAGAGCAGCTTTAAACTCACAGCTAATGGTCACTTAACATTCACAAGGACTCAGGGCTGTAAAGGACACCTGCCCTAAAAAATTGTGCTGAAGTAGGGAATGGACAAAAATTTCAAAACAGGCAAAAGTTTCCAGAAGAGAGTATGAATATTAACGTTTTACTCACGCTCTTTTAAAAAAAAGGAAAATGGATAAAAGCTCAACCTCAGGGAGTGTTAGACCCATGAAATCTAATCTACAAAAAGTTTCAACTTACACCAGTCGACTGACCATCAGCAAAAAGTCTACAAACAATAAATGCTGAACGGGGTTTTAGAGAACTGTGTACCCTCTACCTGCTGGTGAGACGTAAAGGGGTAACGGCCAATAATGAGAACAGAAAGGAGCTGTGTTTAAAAGTAAAAATGGAGGTACCATTCAATCCAGCAGGCGCACCATTGGACCTCTCACCGGAGAAGACAAGAATCGAGAAGACACAGGCCGCCAACGCTTCAGTGCAGCCGTATTCACAATAGCCAAGACAGTGAAGGAATCAAAATGTCCAACAACAGGTGAATAGATAAAGAAGAATTGGTCCATGCACACATTGGAATATTAGCCATGGAAAACAATGAACCATTGTTCTTTGAGGCACCACAAATGAGTCTGGAGATAATCACGAAACATGAGGTAAGTCCGAAAGCAAAAGACCTATATTCTATGATATCACTTATAGGCGTTATCTAATAACTGACACAAATGAACATATTTCCACAGAGAAAGACACTCACAGATTTAGAAAACAAACTATGCTCATCTAAAAGGAAAGGTGGGGGGAGTGGATAAATTAAGGTTAGTGTTACTATATGTATACAAACACATATTATATACATATCTCAAAAAGACCTACCATAGAGAAGGGAGGTGTGCGGAAACCTCTGTAACATTTTACATGGGAAGGGGATCTGTACTTGAATAGACATATATAATGTACAAATAAACCAGATTGTGTACACCTCGGACAAACAATAGTCTAAGCTTTACCCCAATTAAAAAAAATTTTAAAACCAAGAAGAAATAATGAGACATAAACTTATGGGGGTTTCTCCACGCACATTCCAATATAATTTACAACCTAGGAACACGACTTCCAGAAAGGCTCTGCTGCCCTAGTACCCAGATTTGGGAATGAAGGAATGCTGCCTGCTTGAGGCCACTTCCCACAACAGCAGCTTTTAACCCATTGCTAAAGGTCACTAAATATGCACCACACTTGCAGTTCGGGAAATGAGACCTGCTCTCTAAAAAAATTCTGGGCTGGAAAATCGACCAAAAAATTTAACAGAGGGCAAGCTTCCAAGAAGACAATTTCAAGAGTTATATTGTACTCCCAACTGTTTCCTTTTTTGAGCAGAAAAGAAAACGGCAGAGAAAAATGATGAGTTTTATGAATTTTCAAAGACATGAAAACCCAAAGTACAAAAACCTATCAGCTCACACCAGCCAGAAGGGCCATTAGCATAAATGCTGCAAACAATAAATGCTGAAGCGATTGTGGAGAAATGCGTACCCTCGATTCTAAGGGGGACGTGGTAAGAGCCACTAATGAAAACACAAAGAAGGTGCTTTGATAAGGGTAACACGGTGCTACCAGTCAATCAATCACACCCACTGCTGGGCCTATCCCCTGAGAAAATGAGAATCAAAAAGTCACAGGCTTGGGGCTTCCCTGGTGGTGCAGTGGTTGAGAGTCTGCCTGCCAATGCAGGGCACACAGGTTCGAGCCCCGGTCTGGGAAGATCCCACATGCCGCGGAGCAACTGGGCGCGTGAGCCACAACCACTGAGCCTGCGCGCATGGAGCCTGTGCTCCGCAACAAGAGAGGCCGCGATAGTGAGAGACCCACGCACCGCGATGAAGAGTGGCCCCCGCTCGCCGCAACTACAGAAAGCCCTCGCGCACAAACGAAGATCCAACACAGCCAAAAATAAATAAATAAATAAGTAAATAAATAAATAAATAAATAAATAAATAAATATTAAAAAAAAAAGTCACAGGCTGGCAATCCTGCACTCCAACAATATTTTCCATAGCCAACACTTGGAAGCAATGAAAATGTCCATCAACCGAGGAATGCACAAAGTAGAAGTGGTCCACGTAAACAGTGGAAAATTATTCCAATAAAAAATGAAAATTAAATTTAAAAATCCAACAAAAGTAAAGAGACATCAGCTTGTGTGGGTTTGTCCGGGCACACTCCACTCTAATTTATAACCGAGAAACACCACAGGCCGCAAGGGCATTTCCCTAGTTACCAGGGTGGGGAACATAGAAAGGCTGCCACCCTCTGGCAGTTACCTGCAAAAACAGCTTTAAGGCCTGTGCTAATGGTCATTTCATAGGAAGAAGTAATGCAGGACTGTAAATGAAACATGCCCTCAATATGTCTTGAGGGAGGTAATGGCCAAAACATTTCAAAATGTGACACATACTTTAAGAGAACACTTTGAAGAACTAAGGGGTAATCACAGCTTGAAAAATAAAAAGGATATGCCTTAAAGCTCAGTTTCAACGGATTATGAAGCACATGCGAATTCAACCAAAAAGAGGTATCAGCTCACACTTGTCAGAAAAACCATCAGCAAGAAAACTACAAACAATAAATGCTGAAGCTGTTGTGGAGAAATGCATACCCTCAACTTCAAGGGGGACGTGACTTGGAAAGGGCCACAAATGAGAACAGAATGGAGGTGCCTTAAAAAGGTAAACATTGAGCTACCATATGATCCAGCAGGCCCACTCCTCGACCTATAATCTAAGAAGAGAGAATTGGAAAGACACAGGCAGGCCAATCTGCATTGCACAGTATTACAATAGCCAAGATATGGAGGTAACCAAAAAGTCCACCAACAGATGGGTGGACAAAGAAGAACTCCTCCATGTATAGATGCAATATTCGCTAGTGAAAAAAATGAAACAATGCCATTTGCAGCACCATAGATGAGTCTAGACGTAATCACACCACCTGTAGTAAGTGAGAAAGTAAAAGACACATATCCTATCATATCACTTTTAGGAGTTACATAAAAATTGATACTAATGAAGATATTTCCACAGAGAAAGGCAATCACAGATTCATTAAAAAACTTATGGTTCATCAAATAGAAAGGGATGAGGATTGGATAATTTACCATATTGGGGTTAACAGAGATATACAAACCATGTGAAATATATAATCACCAAAGACGTACGGAAGACCAGGAGAAGACTACTCAACATTGTGTCATAACCTATATGGGAAAAGGATGCGAGGAAGAATAGATACACGTATATGTGTGAAAGAACCACATTTGCACACCTAGAACAAACAAACCATTGTAATCAAATTTGCTTGGATAAAAAATAAAAAGTAAATTATAAATATGAACAACAAGTAATGAGACATAAACATAAAGGGCTTTTTCCTGGCACATTCCATTCTAATTTACAACCTAGAACACCACTTCCATTAAGGCTCTGTTTCCCCAGTTACCAAATTTGGTAAAGGAGAAATGATGCCACCTTGTGGCCGTTTCCTGCAAGAGCAGCTTTAAAGTCACAGCTAATGGTCACTTAACATTCACAAGGACTCAGGGCTGTAAAGGACACCTGCCCTAAAAAATTGTGCTGAAGTAGGGAATGGACAAAAATT
The DNA here is from genome assembly GCF_965194825.1 of Balaenoptera physalus. NCBI lineage: Eukaryota > Metazoa > Chordata > Mammalia > Artiodactyla > Balaenopteridae > Balaenoptera > Balaenoptera physalus. The sequence continues at coordinate 901,590 of NW_028126504.1, forward strand.
TCAAAACAGGCAAATGTTTCCAGAAGAGAGTATGAATATTAACGTTTTACTCACGCTCTTTTAAAAAAAAGGAAAATGGATAAAAGCTCAACCTCAGGGAGTGTTAGACCCATGAAATCTAATCTACAAAAAGTTTCAACTTACACCAGTCGACTGACCATCAGCAAAAAGTCTACAAACAATAAATGCTGACGGGGTTTTAGAGAACTGTGTACCCTCTACCAGCTGGTGAGACGTAAAGGGGTAACGGCCAATAATGAAAACAGAAAGGAGCTGTGTTTAAAAGTAAAAATGGAGGTACCATTCAATCCAGCAGGCGCACCATTGGACCTCTCACCGGAGAAGACAAGAATCGAGAAGACACAGGCCGCAAAAGCTTCAGTGCAGCCTTCTTCACAATAGCCAAGACAGTGAAGGAATCAAAATGTCCAACAACAGGTGAATAGATAAAGAAGAAGTGGTCCATGTACACATTGGAATATTAGCCATGGAAAACAATGAACCATTGTTCTTTGAGGCACCACAAATGAGTCTGGAGATAATCACGAAACATGAGGTAAGTCCGAAAGCAAAAGACCTATATTCTATGATATCACTTATAGGCGTTATCTAATAACTGACACAAATGAACATATTTCCACAGAGAAAGACACTCACAGATGTAGAAAACAAACTATGCTCATCTAAAAGGAAAGGTGGGGGGAGTGGATAAATTAAGGTTAGTGTTACTATATGTATACAAACACATATTATATACATATTTCAAAAAGACCTACCATATAGAAGGGAGGTGTGCGGAACCCTCTGTAACATTTTACATGGGAAGGGGATCTGTACTTGAATAGACATATATAATGTACAAATGAACCAGATTGTGTACACCTCAGACAAACAATATTCTAAGCTTTACCCCAATTAAAAAAAATTTTAAAACCAAGAAGAAATAATGAGACATAAACTTATGGGGGTTTCTCCATGCACATTCCAATATAATTTACAACCTAGGAACACGACTTCCAGAAAGGTTCTGCTGCCCTAGTACCCAGATTTGGGAATGGAGGAATGCTGCCTGCTTGAGGCCACTTCCCACAACAGCAGCTTTTAACCCATTGCTAAATGTCACTAAATAGGCACCACACTTGCAGTTCGGGAAATGAGACCTGCTCTCTAAAAAAATTCTGGGCTGGAAAATCGACCAAAAAATTTAACAGAGGGCAAGCTTCCAAGAAGACAATTTCAAGAGTTATATTGTACTCCCAACTGTTTCCTTTTTTGAGCAGAAAAGAAAACGGCAGAGAAAAATGATGAGTTTTATGAATTTTCAAAGACATGCAAACCCAAAGTACAAAAACCTATCAGCTCACACCAGCCAGAAGGGCCATTAGCATAAATGCTGCAAACAATAAATGCTGAAGCGATTGTGGAGAAATGCGTACCCTCGATTCTAAGGGGGACGTGGTAAGAGCCACTAATGAAAACACAAAGAAGGTGCTTTGATAAGGGTAACACGGTGCTACCAGTCAATCAATCACACCCACTGCTGGGCCTATCCCCTGAGAAAATGAGAATCAAAAAGTCACAGGCTTGGGGCTTCCCTGGTGGTGCAGTGGTTGAGAGTCTGCCTGCCAATGCAGGGCACACGGGTTCGAGCCCCGGTCTGGGAAGATCCCACATGCCGCGGAGCAACTGGGCCCGTGAGCCACAACCACGGAGCCTGCGCGCATGGAGCCTGTGCTCCGCAACAAGAGAGGCCGCGATAGTGAGAGACCCACGCACCGTGATGAAGAGTGGCCCCCGCTCGCCGCAACTACAGAAAGCCCTCGCGCACAAACGAAGATCCAACACAGCCAAAAATAAATAAATAAATAAATAAATAAATAAATAAATATTAAAAAAAAAAGTCACAGGCTGGCAATCCTGCACTCTAACAATATTTTCCATAGCCAACACTTGGAAGCAATGAAAATGTCCATCAACCGAGGAATGCACAAAGTAGAAGTGGTCCACGTACACAGTGGAAAATTATTCCAATAAAAAATAAAAATTAAATTTAAAAATCCAACAAAAGTAAAGAGACATCAGCTTGTGTGGGTTTGTCCGGGCACACTCCACTCTAATTTATACCGAGAAACACCACAGGCCGCAAGGGCATTTCCCTAGTTACCAGGGTGGGGAACATAGAAAGGCTGCCACCCTCTGGCAGTTACCTGCAAAAACAGCTTTAAGGCCTGTGCTAATGGTCATTTCATAGGAAGAAGTAATGCAGGACTGTAAATGAAACATGCCCTCAATATGTCTTGAGGGAGGTAATGGCCAAAACATTTCAAAATGTGACACATACTTTAAGAGAACACTTTGAAGAACTAAGGGGTAATCACAGCTTGAAAAATAAAAAGGATATGCCTTAAAGCTCAGTTTCAACGGATTATGAGGCACATGCGAATTCAACCAAAAAGAGGTATCAGCTCACACTTGTCAGAAAAACCATCAGCAAGAAAACTACAAACAATAAATGCTGAAGCTGTTGTGGAGAAATGCATACCCTCAACTTCAAGGGGGAAGTAACTTGGAAAGGGCAACAAATGAGAACAGAATGGAGGTGCCTTAAAAAGGTAAACATTGAGCTACCATATGATCCAGCAGGCCCACTCCTCGACCTATAATCTAAGAAGAGAGAATTGGAAAGACACAGGCAGGCCAATCTGCATTGCACAGTATTACAATAGCCAAGATATGGAGGTAACCAAAAAGTCCACCAACAGATGGGTGGACAAAGAAGAACTCCTCCATGTATAGATGCAATATTCGCTAGTGAAAAAAATGAAACAATGCCATTTGCAGCACCATAGATGAGTCTAGACGTAATCACACCACCTGTAGTAAGTGAGAAAGTAAAAGACACATATCCTATCATATCACTTTTAGGAGTTACATAAAAATTGATACTAATGAAGATATTTCCACAGAGAAAGGAAATCACAGATTCATTAAAAAACTTATGGTTCATCAAATAGAAAGGGATGAGGATTGGATAATTTACCATATTGGGGTTAACAGAGATATACAAACCATGTGAAATATATAATCACCAAAGACGTACGGAAGACCAGGAGAAGACTACTCAACATTGTGTCATAACCTATATGGGAAAAGGATGCGAGGAAGAATAGATACACGTATATGTGTGAAAGAACCACATTTGCACACCTAGAACAAACAAACCATTGTAATCAAATTTGCTTGGATAAAAAATAAAAAGTAAATTATAAATATGAACAACAAGTAATGAGACATAAACATAAAGGGCTTTTTCCTGGCACATTCCATTCTAATTTACAACCTAGAACACCACTTCCATTAAGGCTCTGTTTCCCCAGTTACCAAATTTGGTAAAGGAGAAATGATGCCACCTTGTGGCAGTTTCCTGCAAGAGCAGCTTTAAACTCACAGCTAATGGTCACTTAACATTCACAAGGACTCAGGGCTGTAAAGGACACCTGCCCTAAAAAATTGTGCTGAAGTAGGGAATGGACAAAAATTTCAAAACAGGCAAAAGTTTCCAGAAGAGAGTATGAATATTAACGTTTTACTCACGCTCTTTTAAAAAAAAGGAAAATGGATAAAAGCTCAACCTCAGGGAGTGTTAGACCCATGAAATCTAATCTACAAAAAGTTTCAACTTACACCAGTCGACTGACCATCAGCAAAAAGTCTACAAACAATAAATGCTGACGGGGTTTTAGAGAACTGTGTACCCTCTACCTGCTGGTGAGACGTAAAGGGGTAACGGCCAATAATGAGAACAGAAAGGAGCTGTGTTTAAAAGTAAAAATGGAGGTACCATTCAATCCAGCAGGCGCACCATTGGACCTCTCACCGGAGAAGACAAGAATCGAGAAGACACAGGCCGCCAACGCTTCAGTGCAGCCGTATTCACAATAGCCAAGACAGTGAAGGAATCAAAATGTCCAACAACAGGTGAATAGATAAAGAAGAATTGGTCCATGCACACATTGGAATATTAGCCATGGAAAACAATGAACCATTGTTCTTTGAGGCACCACAAATGAGTCTGGAGATAATCACGAAACATGAGGTAAGTCCGAAAGCAAAAGACCTATATTCTATGATATCACTTATAGGCGTTATCTAATAACTGACACAAATGAACATATTTCCACAGAGAAAGACACTCACAGATTTAGAAAACAAACTATGCTCATCTAAAAGGAAAGGTGGGGGGAGTGGATAAATTAAGGTTAGTGTTACTATATGTATACAAACACATATTATATACATATCTCAAAAAGACCTACCATAGAGAAGGGAGGTGTGCGGAAACCTCTGTAACATTTTACATGGGAAGGGGATCTGTACTTGAATAGACATATATAATGTACAAATAAACCAGATTGTGTACACCTCGGACAAACAATAGTCTAAGCTTTACCCCAATTAAAAAAAATTTTAAAACCAAGAAGAAATAATGAGACATAAACTTATGGGGGTTTCTCCACGCACATTCCAATATAATTTACAACCTAGGAACACGACTTCCAGAAAGGCTCTGCTGCCCTAGTACCCAGATTTGGGAATGAAGGAATGCTGCCTGCTTGAGGCCACTTCCCACAACAGCAGCTTTTAACCCATTGCTAAAGGTCACTAAATATGCACCACACTTGCAGTTCGGGAAATGAGACCTGCTCTCTAAAAAAATTCTGGGCTGGAAAATCGACCAAAAAATTTAACAGAGGGCAAGCTTCCAAGAAGACAATTTCAAGAGTTATATTGTACTCCCAACTGTTTCCTTTTTTGAGCAGAAAAGAAAACGGCAGAGAAAAATGATGAGTTTTATGAATTTTCAAAGACATGAAAACCCAAAGTACAAAAACCTATCAGCTCACACCAGCCAGAAGGGCCATTAGCATAAATGCTGCAAACAATAAATGCTGAAGCGATTGTGGAGAAATGCGTACCCTCGATTCTAAGGGGGACGTGGTAAGAGCCACTAATGAAAACACAAAGAAGGTGCTTTGATAAGGGTAACACGGTGCTACCAGTCAATCAATCACACCCACTGCTGGGCCTATCCCCTGAGAAAATGAGAATCAAAAAGTCACAGGCTTGGGGCTTCCCTGGTGGTGCAGTGGTTGAGAGTCTGCCTGCCAATGCAGGGCACACAGGTTCGAGCCCCGGTCTGGGAAGATCCCACATGCCGCGGAGCAACTGGGCGCGTGAGCCACAACCACTGAGCCTGCGCGCATGGAGCCTGTGCTCCGCAACAAGAGAGGCCGCGATAGTGAGAGACCCACGCACCGCGATGAAGAGTGGCCCCCGCTCGCCGCAACTACAGAAAGCCCTCGCGCACAAACGAAGATCCAACACAGCCAAAAATAAATAAATAAATAAGTAAATAAATAAATAAATAAATAAATAAATAAATATTAAAAAAAAAAGTCACAGGCTGGCAATCCTGCACTCCAACAATATTTTCCATAGCCAACACTTGGAAGCAATGAAAATGTCCATCAACCGAGGAATGCACAAAGTAGAAGTGGTCCACGTAAACAGTGGAAAATTATTCCAATAAAAAATGAAAATTAAATTTAAAAATCCAACAAAAGTAAAGAGACATCAGCTTGTGTGGGTTTGTCCGGGCACACTCCACTCTAATTTATAACCGAGAAACACCACAGGCCGCAAGGGCATTTCCCTAGTTACCAGGGTGGGGAACATAGAAAGGCTGCCACCCTCTGGCAGTTACCTGCAAAAACAGCTTTAAGGCCTGTGCTAATGGTCATTTCATAGGAAGAAGTAATGCAGGACTGTAAATGAAACATGCCCTCAATATGTCTTGAGGGAGGTAATGGCCAAAACATTTCAAAATGTGACACATACTTTAAGAGAACACTTTGAAGAACTAAGGGGTAATCACAGCTTGAAAAATAAAAAGGATATGCCTTAAAGCTCAGTTTCAACGGATTATGAAGCACATGCGAATTCAACCAAAAAGAGGTATCAGCTCACACTTGTCAGAAAAACCATCAGCAAGAAAACTACAAACAATAAATGCTGAAGCTGTTGTGGAGAAATGCATACCCTCAACTTCAAGGGGGACGTGACTTGGAAAGGGCCACAAATGAGAACAGAATGGAGGTGCCTTAAAAAGGTAAACATTGAGCTACCATATGATCCAGCAGGCCCACTCCTCGACCTATAATCTAAGAAGAGAGAATTGGAAAGACACAGGCAGGCCAATCTGCATTGCACAGTATTACAATAGCCAAGATATGGAGGTAACCAAAAAGTCCACCAACAGATGGGTGGACAAAGAAGAACTCCTCCATGTATAGATGCAATATTCGCTAGTGAAAAAAATGAAACAATGCCATTTGCAGCACCATAGATGAGTCTAGACGTAATCACACCACCTGTAGTAAGTGAGAAAGTAAAAGACACATATCCTATCATATCACTTTTAGGAGTTACATAAAAATTGATACTAATGAAGATATTTCCACAGAGAAAGGCAATCACAGATTCATTAAAAAACTTATGGTTCATCAAATAGAAAGGGATGAGGATTGGATAATTTACCATATTGGGGTTAACAGAGATATACAAACCATGTGAAATATATAATCACCAAAGACGTACGGAAGACCAGGAGAAGACTACTCAACATTGTGTCATAACCTATATGGGAAAAGGATGCGAGGAAGAATAGATACACGTATATGTGTGAAAGAACCACATTTGCACACCTAGAACAAACAAACCATTGTAATCAAATTTGCTTGGATAAAAAATAAAAAGTAAATTATAAATATGAACAACAAGTAATGAGACATAAACATAAAGGGCTTTTTCCTGGCACATTCCATTCTAATTTACAACCTAGAACACCACTTCCATTAAGGCTCTGTTTCCCCAGTTACCAAATTTGGTAAAGGAGAAATGATGCCACCTTGTGGCCGTTTCCTGCAAGAGCAGCTTTAAACTCACAGCTAATGGTCACTTAACATTCACAAGGACTCAGGGCTGTAAAGGACACCTGCCCTAAAAAATTGTGCTGAAGTAGGGAATGGACAAAAATTTCAAAACAGGCAAATGTTTCCAGAAGAGAGTATGAATATTAACGTTTTACTCACGCTCTTTTAAAAAAAAGGAAAATGGATAAAAGCTCAACCTCAGGGAGTGTTAGACCCATGAAATCTAATCTACAAAAAGTTTCAACTTACACCAGTCGACTGACCATCAGCAAAAAGTCTACAAACAATAAATGCTGACGGGGTTTTAGAGAACTGTGTACCCTCTACCTGCTGGTGAGACGTAAAGGGGTAACGGCCAATAATGAGAACAGAAAGGAGCTGTGTTTAAAAGTAAAAATGGAGGTACCATTCAATCCAGCAGGCGCACCATTGGACCTCTCACCGGAGAAGACAAGAATCCAGAAGACACAGGCCGCAAAAGCTTCAGTGCAGCCGTATTCACAATAGCCAAGACAGTGAAGGAATCAAAATGTCCAACAACAGGTGAATAGATAAAGAAGAAGTGGTCCATGTACACAATGGAATATTAGCCATGGAAAACAATGAACCATTGTTCTTTGAGGCACCACAAATGAGTCTGGAGATAATCACGAAACATGAGGTAAGTCCGAAAGCAAAAGACCTATATTCTATGATATCACTTATAGGCGTTATCTAATAACTGACACAAATGAACATATTTCCACAGAGAAAGACACTCACAGATTTAGAAAACAAACTATGCTCATCTAAAAGGAAAGGTGGTGGGAGTGGATAAATTAAGGTTAGTGTTACTATATGTATACAAACACATATTATATACATATTTCAAAAAGACCTACCATATAGAAGGGAGGTGTGCGGAACCCTCTGTAACATTTTACATGGGAAGGGGATCTGTACTTGAATAGACATATATAATGTACAAATGAACCAGATTGTGTACACCTCAGACAAACAATATTCTAAGCTTTACCCCAATTAAAAAAATTTTTAAAAGCAAGAAGAAATAATGAGACATAAACTTATGGGGGTTTCTCCATGCACATTCCAATATAATTTACAACCTAGGAACACGACTTCCAGAAAGGCTCTGCTGCCCTAGTACCCAGATTTGGGAATGGAGGAATGCTGCCTGCTTGAGGCCACTTCCCACAACAGCAGCTTTTAACCCATTGCTAAAGGTCACTAAATAGGCACCACACTTGCAGTTCGGGAAATTAGACCTGCTCTCTAAAAAAATTCTGGGCTGGAAAATCGACCAAAAAATTTAACAGAGGGCAAGCTTCCAAGAAGACAATTTCAAGAGTTATATTGTACTCCCAACTGTTTCCTTTTTTGAGCAGAAAAGAAAACGGCAGAGAAAAATGATGAGTTTTATGAATTTTCAAAGACATGCAAACCCAAAGTACAAAAACCTATCAGCTCACACCAGCCAGAAGGGCCATTAGCATAAATGCTGCAAACAATAAATGCTGAAGCGATTGTGGAGAAATGCGTACCCTCGATTCTAAGGGGGACGTGGTAAGAGCCACTAATGAAAACACAAAGAAGGTGCTTTGATAAGGGTAACACGGTGCTACCAGTCAATCAATCACACCCACTGCTGGGCCTATCACCTGAGAAAATGAGAATCAAAAAGTCACAGGCTTGGGGCTTCCCTGGTGGTGCAGTGGTTGAGAGTCTGCCTGCCAATGCAGGGCACACGGGTTCGAGCCCCGGTCTGGGAAGATCCCACATGCCGCGGAGCAACTGGGCCCGTGAGCCACAACCACGGAGCCTGCGCGCATGGAGCCTGTGCTCCGCAACAAGAGAGGCCGCGATAGTGAGAGACCCACGCACCGTGATGAAGAGTGGCCCCCGCTCGCCGCAACTACAGAAAGCCCTCGCGCACAAACGAAGATCCAACACAGCCAAAAATAAATAAATAAATAAATAAATAAATAAATAAATATTAAAAAAAAAAAGTCACAGGCTGGCAATCCTGCACTCTAACAATATTTTCCATAGCCAACACTTGGAAGCAATGAAAATGTCCATCAACCGAGGAATGCACAAAGTAGAAGTGGTCCACGTACACAGTGGAAAATTATTCCAATAAAAAATAAAAATTAAATTTAAAAATCCAACAAAAGTAAAGAGACATCAGCTTGTGTGGGTTTGTCCGGGCACACTCCACTCTAATTTATACCGAGAAACACCACAGGCCGCAAGGGCATTTCCCTAGTTACCAGGGTGGGGAACATAGAAAGGCTGCCACCCTCTGGCAGTTACCTGCAAAAACAGCTTTAAGGCCTGTGCTAATGGTCATTTCATAGGAAGAAGTAATGCAGGACTGTAAATGAAACATGCCCTCAATATGTCCTGAGGGAGGTAATGGCCAAAACATTTCTAAATGTGACACATACTTTAAGAGAACACTTTGAAGAACTAAGGGGTAATCACAGCTTGAAAAATAAAAAGGATATGCCTTAAAGCTCAGTTTCAACGGATTATGAGGCACATGCGAATTCAACCAAAAAGAGGTATCAGCTCACACTTGTCAGAAAAACCATCAGCAAGAAAACTACAAACAATAAATGCTGAAGCTGTTGTGGAGAAATGCATACCCTCAACTTCAAGGGGGACGTAACTTGGAAAGGGCCACAAATGAGAACAGATTGGAGGTGCCTTAAAAAGGTAAACATTGAGCTACCATATGATCCAGCAGGCCCACTCCTCGACCTCTAATCTAAGAAGAGAGAATTGGAAAGACACAGGCAGGCCAATCTGCATTGCACAGTATTACAATAGCCAAGATATGGAGGTAACCAAAAAGTCCACCAACAGATGGGTGGACAAAGAAGAACTCCTCCATGTATAGATGGAATATTCGCTAGTGAAAAAAATGAAACAATGCCATTTGCAGCACCATAGATGAGTCTAGACGTAATCACACCACCTGTAGTAAGTGAGAAAGTAAAAGACACATATCCTATCATATCACTTTTAGGAGTTACATAAAAATTGATACTAATGAAGATATTTCCACAGAGAAAGGCAATCACAGATTCATTAAAAAACTTATGGTTCATCTGATAGAAAGGGATGAGGATTGGATAATTTACCATATTGGGGTTAACAGAGATATACAAACCATGTGAAATATATAATCACCAAAGACGTACGGAAGACCAGGAGAAGACTACTCAACATTGTGTCATAACCTATATGGGAAAAGGATGCGAGGAAGAATAGATACACGTATATGTGTGAAAGAACCACATTTGCACACCTAGAACAAACAAACCATTGTAATCAAATTTGCTTGGATAAAAAATAAAAAGTAAATTATAAATATGAACAACAAGTAATGAGACATAAACATAAAGGGCTTTTTCCTGGCACATTCCATTCTAATTTACAACCTAGAACACCACTTCCATTAAGGCTCTGTTTCCCCAGTTACCAAATTTGGTAAAGGAGAAATGATGCCACCTTGTGGCCGTTTCCTGCAAGAGCAGCTTTAAACTCACAGCTAATGGTCACTTAACATTCACAAGGACTCAGGGCTGTAAAGGACACCTGCCCTAAAAAATTGTGCTGAAGTAGGGAATGGACAAAAATTTCAAAACAGGCAAATGTTTCCAGAAGAGAGTATGAATATTAACGTTTTACTCACGCTCTTTTAAAAAAAAGGAAAATGGATAAAAGCTCAACCTCAGGGAGTGTTAGACCCATGAAATCTAATCTACAAAAAGTTTCAACTTACACCAGTCGACTGACCATCAGCAAAAAGTCTACAAACAATAAATGCTGACGGGGTTTTAGAGAACTGTGTACCCTCTACCTGCTGGTGAGACGTAAAGGGGTAACGGCCAATAATGAGAACAGAAAGGAGCTGTGTTTAAAAGTAAAAATGGAGGTACCATTCAATCCAGCAGGCGCACCATTGGACCTCTCACCGGAGAAGACAAGAATCGAGAAGACACAGGCCGCCAACGCTTCAGTGCAGCCTTCTTCACAATAGCCAAGACAGTGAAGGAATCAAAATGTCCAACAACAGGTGAATAGATAAAGAAGAAGTGGTCCATGTACACATTGGAATATTAGCCATGGAAAACAATGAACCATTGTTCTTTGAGGCACCACAAATGAGTCTGGAGATAATCACGAAACATGAGGTAAGTCCGAAAGCAAAAGACCTATATTCTATGATATCACTTATAGGCGTTATCTAATAACTGACACAAATGAACATATTTCCACAGAGAAAGACACTCACAGATTTAGAAAACAAACTATGCTCATCTAAAAGGAAAGGTGGGGGGAGTGGATAAATTAAGGTTAGTGTTACTATATGTATACAAACACATATTATATACATATCTCAAAAAGACCTACCATATAGAAGGGAGGTGTGCGGAACCCTCTGTAACATTTTACATGGGAAGGGGATCTGTACTTGAATAGACATATATAATGTACAAATGAACCAGATTGTGTACACCTCAGACAAACAATATTCTAAGCTTTACCCCAATTAAAAAAATTTTTAAAAGCAAGAAGAAATAATGAGACATAAACTTATGGGGGTTTCTCCACGCACATTCCAATATAATTTACAACCTAGGAACACGACTTCCAGAAAGGCTCTGCTGCCCTAGTACCCAGATTTGGCAATGGAGGAATGCTGCCTGCTTGAGGCCACTTCCCACAACAGCAGCTTTTAACCCATTGCTAAAGGTCACTAAATAGGCACCACACTTGCAGTTCGGGAAATGAGACCTGCTCTCTAAAAAAATTCTGGGCTGGAAAATCGACCAAAAAATTTAACAGAGGGCAAGCTTCCAAGAAGACAATTTCAAGAGTTATATTGTACTCCCAACTGTTTCCTTTTTTGAGCAGAAAAGAAAACGGCAGAGAAAAATGATGAGTTTTATGAATTTTCAAAGACATGCAAACCCAAAGTACAAAAACCTATCAGCTCACACCAGCCAGAAGGGCCATTAGCATAAATGCTGCAAACAATAAATGCTGAAGCGATTGTGGAGAAATGCGTACCCTCGATTCTAAGGGGGACGTGGTAAGAGCCACTAATGAAAACACAAAGAAGGTGCTTTGATAAGGGTAACACGGTGCTACCAGTCAATCAATCACACCCACTGCTGGGCCTATCACCTGAGAAAATGAGAATCAAAAAGTCACAGGCTTGGGGCTTCCCTGGTGGTGCAGTGGTTGAGAGTCTGCCTGCCAATGCAGGGCACACGGGTTCGAGCCCCGGTCTGGGAAGATCCCACATGCCGCGGAGCAACTGGGCGCGTGAGCCACAACCACTGAGCCTGCGCGCATGGAGCCTGTGCTCCGCAACAAGAGAGGCCGCGATAGTGAGAGACCCACGCACCGCGATGAAGAGTGGCCCCCGCTCGCCGCAACTACAGAAAGCCCTAGCGCACAAACGAAGATCCAACACAGCCAAAAATAAATAAATAAATAAATAAATAAATAAATAAATAAATAAATAAATAAATAAATAAATATTAAAAAAAAAAAAGTCACAGGCTGGCAATCCTGCACTCCAACAATATTTTCCATAGCCAACACTTGGAAGCAATGAAAATGTCCATCAACCGAGGAATGCACAAAGTAGAAGTGGTCCACGTACACAGTGGAAAATTATTCCAATAAAAAATAAAAATTAAATTTAAAAATCCAACAAAAGTAAAGAGACATCAGCTTGTGTGGGTTTGTCCGGGCACACTCCACTCTAATTTATACCGAGAAACACCACAGGCCGCAAGGGCATTTCCCTAGTTACCAGGGTGGGGAACATAGAAAGGCTGCCACCCTCTGGCAGTTACCTGCAAAAACAGCTTTAAGGCCTGTGCTAATGGTCATTTCATAGGAAGAAGTAATGCAGGACTGTAAATGAAACATGCCCTCAATATGTCTTGAGGGAGGTAATGGCCAAAACATTTCAAAATGTGACACATACTTTAAGAGAACACTTTGAAGAACTAAGGGGTAATCACAGCTTGAAAAATAAAAAGGATATGCCTTAAAGCTCAGTTTCAACGGATTATGAAGCACATGCGAATTCAACCAAAAAGAGGTATCAGCTCACACTTGTCAGAAAAACCATCAGCAAGAAAACTACAAACAATAAATGCTGAAGCTGTTGTGGAGAAATGCATACCCTCAACTTCAAGGGGGACGTGACTTGGAAAGGGCCACAAATGAGAACAGAATGGAGGTGCCTTAAAAAGGTAAACATTGAGCTACCATATGATCCAGCAGGCCCACTCCTCGACCTATAATCTAAGAAGAGAGAATTGGAAAGACACAGGCAGGCCAATCTGCATTGCACAGTATTACAATAGCCAAGATATGGAGGTAACCAAAAAGTCCACCAACAGATGGGTGGACAAAGAAGAACTCCTCCATGTATAGATGGAATATTCGCTAGTGAAAAAAATGAAACAATGCCATTTGCAGCACCATAGATGAGTCTAGACGTAATCACACCACCTGTAGTAAGTGAGAAAGTAAAAGACACATATCCTATCATATCACTTTTAGGAGTTACATAAAAATTGATACTAATGAAGATATTTCCACAGAGAAAGGCAATCACAGATTCATTAAAAAACTTATGGTTCATCAAATAGAAAGGGATGAGGATTGGATAATTTACCATATTGGGGTTAACAGAGATATACAAACCATGTGAAATATATAATCACCAAAGACGTACGGAAGACCAGGAGAAGACTACTCAACATTGTGTCATAACCTATATGGGAAAAGGATGCGAGGAAGAATAGATACACGTATATGTGTGAAAGAACCACATTTGCACACCTAGAACAAACAAACCATTGTAATCAAATTTGCTTGGATAAAAAATAAAAAGTAAATTATAAATATGAACAACAAGTAATGAGACATAAACATAAAGGGCTTTTTCCTGGCACATTCCATTCTAATTTACAACCTAGAACACCACTTCCATTAAGGCTCTGTTTCCCCAGTTACCAAATTTGGTAAAGGAGAAATGATGCCACCTTGTGGCCGTTTCCTGCAAGAGCAGCTTTAAACTCACAGCTAATGGTCACTTAACATTCACAAGGACTCAGGGCTGTAAAGGACACCTGCCCTAAAAAATTGTGCTGAAGTAGGGAATGGACAAAAATTTCAAAACAGGCAAATGTTTCCAGAAGAGAGTATGAATATTAACGTTTTACTCACGCTCTTTTAAAAAAAAGGAAAATGGATAAAAGCTCAACCTCAGGGAGTGTTAGACCCATGAAATCTAATCTACAAAAAGTTTCAACTTACACCAGTCGACTGACCATCAGCAAAAAGTCTACAAACAATAAATGCTGACGGGGTTTTAGAGAACTGTGTACCCTCTACCTGCTGGTGAGACGTAAAGGGGTAACGGCCAATAATGAGAACAGAAAGGAGCTGTGTTTAAAAGTAAAAATGGAGGTACCATTCAATCCAGCAGGCGCACCATTGGACCTCTCACCGGAGAAGACAAGAATCCAGAAGACACAGGCCGCAAAAGCTTCAGTGCAGCCGTATTCACAATAGCCAAGACAGTGAAGGAATCAAAATGTCCAACAACAGGTGAATAGATAAAGAAGAAGTGGTCCATGTACACAATGGAATATTAGCCATGGAAAACAATGAACCATTGTTCTTTGAGGCACCACAAATGAGTCTGGAGATAATCACGAAACATGAGGTAAGTCCGAAAGCAAAAGACCTATATTCTATGATATCACTTATAGGCGTTATCTAATAACTGACACAAATGAACATATTTCCACAGAGAAAGACACTCACAGATTTAGAAAACAAACTATGCTCATCTAAAAGGAAAGGTGGTGGGAGTGGATAAATTAAGGTTAGTGTTACTATATGTATACAAACACATATTATATACATATTTCAAAAAGACCTACCATATAGAAGGGAGGTGTGCGGAACCCTCTGTAACATTTTACATGGGAAGGGGATCTGTACTTGAATAGACATATATAATGTACAAATGAACCAGATTGTGTACACCTCAGACAAACAATATTCTAAGCTTTACCCCAATTAAAAAAATTTTTAAAAGCAAGAAGAAATAATGAGACATAAACTTATGGGGGTTTCTCCATGCACATTCCAATATAATTTACAACCTAGGAACACGACTTCCAGAAAGGCTCTGCTGCCCTAGTACCCAGATTTGGCAATGGAGGAATGCTGCCTGCTTGAGGCCACTTCCCACAACAGCAGCTTTTAACCCATTGCTAAAGGTCACTAAATAGGCACCACACTTGCAGTTCGGGAAATGAGACCTGCTCTCTAAAAAAATTCTGGGCTGGAAAATCGACCAAAAAATTTAACAGAGGGCAAGCTTCCAAGAAGACAATTTCAAGAGTTATATTGTACTCCCAACTGTTTCCTTTTTTGAGCAGAAAAGAAAACGGCAGAGAAAAATGATGAGTTTTATGAATTTTCAAAGACATGCAAACCCAAAGTACAAAAACCTATCAGCTCACACCAGCCAGAAGGGCCATTAGCATAAATGCTGCAAACAATAAATGCTGAAGCGATTGTGGAGAAATGCGTACCCTCGATTCTAAGGGGGACGTGGTAAGAGCCACTAATGAAAACACAAAGAAGGTGCTTTGATAAGGGTAACACGGTGCTACCAGTCAATCAATCACACCCACTGCTGGGCCTATCCCCTGAGAAAATGAGAATCAAAAATTCACAGGCTTGGGGCTTCCCTGGTGGTGCAGTGGTTGAGAGTCTGCCTGCCAATGCAGGGCACACGGGTTCGAGCCCCGGTCTGGGAAGATCCCACATGCCGCGGAGCAACTGGGCGCGTGAGCCACAACCAATGAGCCTGCGCGCATGGAGCCTGTGCTCCGCAACAAGAGAGGCCGCGATAGTGAGAGACCCACGCACCGCGATGAAGAGTGGCCCCCGCTCGCCGCAACTACAGAAAGCCCTCGCGCACAAACGAAGATCCAACACAGCCAAAAATAAATAAATAAATAAATAAATAAATAAATAAATAAATAAATAAATAAATATTAAAAAAAAAAGTCACAGGCTGGCAATCCTGCACTCCAACAATATTTTCCATAGCCAACACTTGGAAGCAATGAAAATGTCCATCAACCGAGGAATGCACAAAGTAGAAGTGGTCCACGTACACAGTGGAAAATTATTCCAATAAAAAATAAAAATTAAATTTAAAAATCCAACAATAGTAAAGAGACATCAGCTTGTGTGGATTTGTCCGGGCACACTCCACTCTAATTTATAACCGAGAAACACCACAGGCCGCAAGGGCATTTCACTAGTTACCAGGGTGGGGAACATAGAAAGGCTGCCACCCTCTGGCAGTTACCTGCAAAAACAGCTTTAAGGCCTGTGCTAATGGTCATTTCATAGGAAGAAGTAATGCAGGACTGTAAATGAAACATGCCCTCAATATGTCTTGAGGGAGGTAATGGCCAAAACATTTCAAAATGTGACACATACTTTAAGAGAACACTTTGAAGAACTAAGGGGTAATCACAGCTTGAAAAATAAAAAGGATATGCCTTAAAGCTCAGTTTCAACGGATTATGAGGCACATGCGAATTCAACCAAAAAGAGGTATCAGCTCACACTTGTCAGAAAAACCATCAGCAAGAAAACTACAAACAATAAATGCTGAAGCTGTTGTGGAGAAATGCATACCCTCAACTTCAAGGGGGACGTAACTTGGAAAGGGCCACAAATGAGAACAGATTGGAGGTGCCTTAAAAAGGTAAACATTGAGCTACCATATGATCCAGCAGGCCCACTCCTCGACCTCTAATCTAAGAAGAGAGAATTGGAAAGACACAGGCAGGCCAATCTGCATTGCACAGTATTACAATAGCCAAGATATGGAGGTAACCAAAAAGTCCACCAACAGATGGGTGGACAAAGAAGAACTCCTCCATGTATAGATGGAATATTCGCTAGTGAAAAAAATGAAACAATGCCATTTGCAGCACCATAGATGAGTCTAGACGTAATCACACCACCTGTAGTAAGTGAGAAAGTAAAAGACACATATCCTATCATATCACTTTTAGGAGTTACATAAAAATTGATACTAATGAAGATATTTCCACAGAGAAAGGCAATCACAGATTCATTAAAAAACTTATGGTTCATCTGATAGAAAGGGATGAGGATTGGATAATTTACCATATTGGGGTTAACAGAGATATACAAACCATGTGAAATATATAATCACCAAAGACGTACGGAAGACCAGGAGAAGACTACTCAACATTGTGTCATAACCTATATGGGAAAAGGATGCGAGGAAGAATAGATACACGTATATGTGTGAAAGAACCACATTTGCACACCTAGAACAAACAAACCATTGTAATCAAATTTGCTTGGATAAAAAATAAAAAGTAAATTATAAATATGAACAACAAGTAATGAGACATAAACATAAAGGGCTTTTTCCTGGCACATTCCATTCTAATTTACAACCTAGAACACCACTTCCATTAAGGCTCTGTTTCCCCAGTTACCAAATTTGGTAAAGGAGAAATGATGCCACCTTGTGGCCGTTTCCTGCAAGAGCAGCTTTAAACTCACAGCTAATGGTCACTTAACATTCACAAGGACTCAGGGCTGTAAAGGACACCTGCCCTAAAAAATTGTGCTGAAGTAGGGAATGGACAAAAATTTCAAAACAGGCAAATGTTTCCAGAAGAGAGTATGAATATTAACGTTTTACTCACGCTCTTTTAAAAAAAAGGAAAATGGATAAAAGCTCAACCTCAGGGAGTGTTAGACCCATGAAATCTAATCTACAAAAAGTTTCAACTTACACCAGTCGACTGACCATCAGCAAAAAGTCTACAAACAATAAATGCTGACGGGGTTTTAGAGAACTGTGTACCCTCTACCTGCTGGTGAGACGTAAAGGGGTAACGGCCAATAATGAGAACAGAAAGGAGCTGTGTTTAAAAGTAAAAATGGAGGTACCATTCAATCCAGCAGGCGCACCATTGGACCTCTCACCGGAGAAGACAAGAATCGAGAAGACACAGGCCGCCAACGCTTCAGTGCAGCCTTCTTCACAATAGCCAAGACAGTGAAGGAATCAAAATGTCCAACAACAGGTGAATAGATAAAGAAGAAGTGGTCCATGTACACATTGGAATATTAGCCATGGAAAACAATGAACCATTGTTCTTTGAGGCACCACAAATGAGTCTGGAGATAATCACGAAACATGAGGTAAGTCCGAAAGCAAAAGACCTATATTCTATGATATCACTTATAGGCGTTATCTAATAACTGACACAAATGAACATATTTCCACAGAGAAAGACACTCACAGATTTAGAAAACAAACTATGCTCATCTAAAAGGAAAGGTGGGGGGAGTGGATAAATTAAGGTTAGTGTTACTATATGTATACAAACACATATTATATACATATCTCAAAAAGACCTACCATATAGAAGGGAGGTGTGCGGAACCCTCTGTAACATTTTACATGGGAAGGGGATCTGTACTTGAATAGACATATATAATGTACAAATGAACCAGATTGTGTACACCTCAGACAAACAATATTCTAAGCTTTACCCCAATTAAAAAAATTTTTAAAAGCAAGAAGAAATAATGAGACATAAACTTATGGGGGTTTCTCCACGCACATTCCAATATAATTTACAACCTAGGAACACGACTTCCAGAAAGGCTCTGCTGCCCTAGTACCCAGATTTGGCAATGGAGGAATGCTGCCTGCTTGAGGCCACTTCCCACAACAGCAGCTTTTAACCCATTGCTAAAGGTCACTAAATAGGCACCACACTTGCAGTTCGGGAAATGAGACCTGCTCTCTAAAAAAATTCTGGGCTGGAAAATCGACCAAAAAATTTAACAGAGGGCAAGCTTCCAAGAAGACAATTTCAAGAGTTATATTGTACTCCCAACTGTTTCCTTTTTTGAGCAGAAAAGAAAACGGCAGAGAAAAATGATGAGTTTTATGAATTTTCAAAGACATGCAAACCCAAAGTACAAAAACCTATCAGCTCACACCAGCCAGAAGGGCCATTAGCATAAATGCTGCAAACAATAAATGCTGAAGCGATTGTGGAGAAATGCGTACCCTCGATTCTAAGGGGGACGTGGTAAGAGCCACTAATGAAAACACAAAGAAGGTGCTTTGATAAGGGTAACACGGTGCTACCAGTCAATCAATCACACCCACTGCTGGGCCTATCCCCTGAGAAAATGAGAATCAAAAAGTCACAGGCTTGGGGCTTCCCTGGTGGTGCAGTGGTTGAGAGTCTGCCTGCCAATGCAGGGCACACGGGTTCGAGCCCCGGTCTGGGAAGATCCCACATGCCGCGGAGCAACTGGGCGCGTGAGCCACAACCACTGAGCCTGCGCGCATGGAGCCTGTGCTCCGCAACAAGAGAGGCCGCGATAGTGAGAGACCCACGCACCGCGATGAAGAGTGGCCCCCGCTCGCCGCAACTACAGAAAGCCCTCGCGCACAAACGAAGATCCAACACAGCCAAAAATAAATAAATAAATAAATAAATAAATAAATAAATAAATAAATAAATAAATAAATATTAAAAAAAAAAAAGTCACAGGCTGGCAATCCTGCACTCCAACAATATTTTCCATAGCCAACACTTGGAAGCAATGAAAATGTCCATCAACCGAGGAATGCACAAAGTAGAAGTGGTCCACGTACACAGTGGAAAATTATTCCAATAAAAAATAAAAATTAAATTTAAAAATCCAACAAAAGTAAAGAGACATCAGCTTGTGTGGGTTTGTCCGGGCACACTCCACTCTAATTTATACCGAGAAACACCACAGGCCGCAAGGGCATTTCCCTAGTTACCAGGGTGGGGAACATAGAAAGGCTGCCACCCTCTGGCAGTTACCTGCAAAAACAGCTTTAAGGCCTGTGCTAATGGTCATTTCATAGGAAGAAGTAATGCAGGACTGTAAATGAAACATGCCCTCAATATGTCTTGAGGGAGGTAATGGCCAAAACATTTCAAAATGTGACACATACTTTAAGAGAACACTTTGAAGAACTAAGGGGTAATCACAGCTTGAAAAATAAAAAGGATATGCCTTAAAGCTCAGTTTCAACGGATTATGAGGCACATGCGAATTCAACCAAAAAGAGGTATCAGCTCACACTTGTCAGAAAAACCATCAGCAAGAAAACTACAAACAATAAATGCTGAAGCTGTTGTGGAGAAATGCATACCCTCAACTTCAAGGGGGAAGTAACTTGGAAAGGGCAACAAATGAGAACAGAATGGAGGTGCCTTAAAAAGGTAAACATTGAGCTACCATATGATCCAGCAGGCCCACTCCTCGACCTATAATCTAAGAAGAGAGAATTGGAAAGACACAGGCAGGCCAATCTGCATTGCACAGTATTACAATAGCCAAGATATGGAGGTAACCAAAAAGTCCACCAACAGATGGGTGGACAAAGAAGAACTCCTCCATGTATAGATGCAATATTCGCTAGTGAAAAAAATGAAACAATGCCATTTGCAGCACCATAGATGAGTCTAGACGTAATCACACCACCTGTAGTAAGTGAGAAAGTAAAAGACACATATCCTATCATATCACTTTTAGGAGTTACATAAAAATTGATACTAATGAAGATATTTCCACAGAGAAAGGCAATCACAGATTCATTAAAAAACTTATGGTTCATCAAATAGAAAGGGATGAGGATTGGATAATTTACCATATTGGGGTTAACAGAGATATACAAACCATGTGAAATATATAATCACCAAAGACGTACGGAAGACCAGGAGAAGACTACTCAACATTGTGTCATAACCTATATGGGAAAAGGATGCGAGGAAGAATAGATACACGTATATGTGTGAAAGAACCACATTTGCACACCTAGAACAAACAAACCATTGTAATCAAATTTGCTTGGATAAAAAATAAAAAGTAAATTATAAATATGAACAACAAGTAATGAGACATAAACATAAAGGGCTTTTTCCTGGCACATTCCATTCTAATTTACAACCTAGAACACCACTTCCATTAAGGCTCTGTTTCCCCAGTTACCAAATTTGGTAAAGGAGAAATGATGCCACCTTGTGGCCGTTTCCTGCAAGAGCAGCTTTAAACTCACAGCTAATGGTCACTTAACATTCACAAGGACTCAGGGCTGTAAAGGACACCTGCCCTAAAAAATTGTGCTGAAGTAGGGAATGGACAAAAATTTCAAAACAGGCAAAAGTTTCCAGAAGAGAGTATGAATATTAACGTTTTACTCACGCTCTTTTAAAAAAAAGGAAAATGGATAAAAGCTCAACCTCAGGGAGTGTTAGACCCATGAAATCTAATCTACAAAAAGTTTCAACTTACACCAGTCGACTGACCATCAGCAAAAAGTCTACAAACAATAAATGCTGACGGGGTTTTAGAGAACTGTGTACCCTCTACCTGCTGGTGAGACGTAAAGGGGTAACGGCCAATAATGAGAACAGAAAGGAGCTGTGTTTAAAAGTAAAAATGGAGGTACCATTCAATCCAGCAGGCGCACCATTGGACCTCTCACCGGAGAAGACAAGAATCCAGAAGACACAGGCCGCAAAAGCTTCAGTGCAGCCGTATTCACAATAGCCAAGACAGTGAAGGAATCAAAATGTCCAACAACAGGTGAATAGATAAAGAAGAAGTGGTCCATGTACACAATGGAATATTAGCCATGGAAAACAATGAACCATTGTTCTTTGAGGCACCACAAATGAGTCTGGAGATAATCACGAAACATGAGGTAAGTCCGAAAGCAAAAGACCTATATTCTATGATATCACTTATAGGCGTTATCTAATAACTGACACAAATGAACATATTTCCACAGAGAAAGACACTCACAGATTTAGAAAACAAACTATGCTCATCTAAAAGGAAAGGTGGTGGGAGTGGATAAATTAAGGTTAGTGTTACTATATGTATACAAACACATATTATATACATATTTCAAAAAGACCTACCATATAGAAGGGAGGTGTGCGGAACCCTCTGTAACATTTTACATGGGAAGGGGATCTGTACTTGAATAGACATATATAATGTACAAATGAACCAGATTGTGTACACCTCAGACAAACAATATTCTAAGCTTTACCCCAATTAAAAAAATTTTTAAAAGCAAGAAGAAATAATGAGACATAAACTTATGGGGGTTTCTCCATGCACATTCCAATATAATTTACAACCTAGGAACACGACTTCCAGAAAGGCTCTGCTGCCCTAGTACCCAGATTTGGGAATGGAGGAATGCTGCCTGCTTGAGGCCACTTCCCACAACAGCAGCTTTTAACCCATTGCTAAAGGTCACTAAATAGGCACCACACTTGCAGTTCGGGAAATGAGACCTGCTCTCTAAAAAAATTCTGGGCTGGAAAATCGACCAAAAAATTTAACAGAGGGCAAGCTTCCAAGAAGACAATTTCAAGAGTTATATTGTACTCCCAACTGTTTCCTTTTTTGAGCAGAAAAGAAAACGGCAGAGAAAAATGATGAGTTTTATGAATTTTCAAAGACATGCAAACCCAAAGTACAAAAACCTATCAGCTCACACCAGCCAGAAGGGCCATTAGCATAAATGCTGCAAACAATAAATGCTGAAGCGATTGTGGAGAAATGCGTACCCTCGATTCTAAGGGGGACGTGGTAAGAGCCACTAATGAAAACACAAAGAAGGTGCTTTGATAAGGGTAACACGGTGCTACCAGTCAATCAATCACACCCACTGCTGGGCCTATCACCTGAGAAAATGAGAATCAAAAAGTCACAGGCTTGGGGCTTCCCTGGTGGTGCAGTGGTTGAGAGTCTGCCTGCCAATGCAGGGCACACGGGTTCGAGCCCCGGTCTGGGAAGATCCCACATGCCGCGGAGCAACTGGGCGCGTGAGCCACAACCACTGAGCCTGCGCGCATGGAGCCTGTGCTCTGCAACAAGAGAGGCCGCGATAGTGAGAGACCCACGCACCGCGATGAAGAGTGGCCCCCGCTCGCCGCAACTACAGAAAGCCCTCGCGCACAAACGAAGATCCAACACAGCCAAAAATAAATAAATAAATAAGTAAATAAATAAATAAATAAATAAATAAATAAATATTAAAAAAAAAAAGTCACAGGCTGGCAATCCTGCACTCCAACAATATTTTCCATAGCCAACACTTGGAAGCAATGAAAATGTCCATCAACCGAGGAATGCACAAAGTAGAAGTGGTCCACGTAAACAGTGGAAAATTATTCCAATAAAAAATGAAAATTAAATTTAAAAATCCAACAAAAGTAAAGAGACATCAGCTTGTGTGGGTTTGTCCGGGCACACTCCACTCTAATTTATAACCGAGAAACACCACAGGCCGCAAGGGCATTTCCCTAGTTACCAGGGTGGGGAACATAGAAAGGCTGCCACCCTCTGGCAGTTACCTGCAAAAACAGCTTTAAGGCCTGTGCTAATGGTCATTTCATAGGAAGAAGTAATGCAGGACTGTAAATGAAACATGCCCTCAATATGTCTTGAGGGAGGTAATGGCCAAAACATTTCAAAATGTGACACATACTTTAAGAGAACACTTTGAAGAACTAAGGGGTAATCACAGCTTGAAAAATAAAAAGGATATGCCTTAAAGCTCAGTTTCAACGGATTATGAAGCACATGCGAATTCAACCAAAAAGAGGTATCAGCTCACACTTGTCAGAAAAACCATCAGCAAGAAAACTACAAACAATAAATGCTGAAGCTGTTGTGGAGAAATGCATACCCTCAACTTCAAGGGGGACGTGACTTGGAAAGGGCCACAAATGAGAACAGAATGGAGGTGCCTTAAAAAGGTAAACATTGAGCTACCATATGATCCAGCAGGCCCACTCCTCGACCTATAATCTAAGAAGAGAGAATTGGAAAGACACAGGCAGGCCAATCTGCATTGCACAGTATTACAATAGCCAAGATATGGAGGTAACCAAAAAGTCCACCAACAGATGGGTGGACAAAGAACTCCTCCATGTATAGATGCAATATTCGCTAGTGAAAAAAATGAAACAATGCCATTTGCAGCACCATAGATGAGTCTAGACGTAATCACACCACCTGTAGTAAGTGAGAAAGTAAAAGACACATATCCTATCATATCACTTTTAGGAGTTACATAAAAATTGATACTAATGAAGATATTTCCACAGAGAAAGGCAATCACAGATTCATTAAAAAACTTATGGTTCATCAAATAGAAAGGGATGAGGATTGGATAATTTACCATATTGGGGTTAACAGAGATATACAAACCATGTGAAATATATAATCACCAAAGACGTACGGAAGACCAGGAGAAGACTACTCAACATTGTGTCATAACCTATATGGGAAAAGGATGCGAGGAAGAATAGATACACGTATATGTGTGAAAGAACCACATTTGCACACCTAGAACAAACAAACCATTGTAATCAAATTTGCTTGGATAAAAAATAAAAAGTAAATTATAAATATGAACAACAAGTAATGAGACATAAACATAAAGGGCTTTTTCCTGGCACATTCCATTCTAATTTACAACCTAGAACACCACTTCCATTAAGGCTCTGTTTCCCCAGTTACCAAATTTGGTAAAGGAGAAATGATGCCACCTTGTGGCCGTTTCCTGCAAGAGCAGCTTTAAACTCACAGCTAATGGTCACTTAACATTCACAAGGACTCAGGGCTGTAAAGGACACCTGCCCTAAAAAATTGTGCTGAAGTAGGGAATGGACAAAAATTTCAAAACAGGCAAATGTTTCCAGAAGAGAGTATGAATATTAACGTTTTACTCACGCTCTTTTAAAAAAAAGGAAAATGGATAAAAGCTCAACCTCAGGGAGTGTTAGACCCATGAAATCTAATCTACAAAAAGTTTCAACTTACACCAGTCGACTGACCATCAGCAAAAAGTCTACAAACAATAAATGCTGACGGGGTTTTAGAGAACTGTGTACCCTCTACCTGCTGGTGAGACGTAAAGGGGTAACGGCCAATAATGAGAACAGAAAGGAGCTGTGTTTAAAAGTAAAAATGGAGGTACCATTCAATCCAGCAGGCGCACCATTGGACCTCTCACCGGAGAAGACAAGAATCCAGAAGACACAGGCCGCAAAAGCTTCAGTGCAGCCGTATTCACAATAGCCAAGACAGTGAAGGAATCAAAATGTCCAACAACAGGTGAATAGATAAAGAAGAAGTGGTCCATGTACACATTGGAATATTAGCCATGGAAAACAATGAACCATTGTTCTTTGAGGCACCACAAATGAGTCTGGAGATAATCACGAAACATGAGGTAAGTCCGAAAGCAAAAGACCTATATTCTATGATATCACTTATAGGCGTTATCTAATAACTGACACAAATGAACATATTTCCACAGAGAAAGACACTCACAGATTTAGAAAACAAACTATGCTCATCTAAAAGGAAAGGTGGTGGGAGTGGATAAATTAAGGTTAGTGTTACTATATGTATACAAACACATATTATATACATATTTCAAAAAGACCTACCATATAGAAGGGAGGTGTGCGGAACCCTCTGTAACATTTTACATGGGAAGGGGATCTGTACTTGAATAGACATATATAATGTACAAATGAACCAGATTGTGTACACCTCAGACAAACAATATTCTAAGCTTTACCCCAATTAAAAAAATTTTTAAAAGCAAGAAGAAATAATGAGACATAAACTTATGGGGGTTTCTCCATGCACATTCCAATATAATTTACAACCTAGGAACACGACTTCCAGAAAGGCTCTGCTGCCCTAGTACCCAGATTTGGGAATGGAGGAATGCTGCCTGCTTGAGGCCACTTCCCACAACAGCAGCTTTTAACCCATTGCTAAAGGTCACTAAATAGGCACCACACTTGCAGTTCGGGAAATGAGACCTGCTCTCTAAAAAAATTCTGGGCTGGAAAATCGACCAAAAAATTTAACAGAGGGCAAGCTTCCAAGAAGACAATTTCAAGAGTTATATTGTACTCCCAACTGTTTCCTTTTTTGAGCAGAAAAGAAAACGGCAGAGAAAAATGATGAGTTTTATGAATTTTCAAAGACATGCAAACCCAAAGTACAAAAACCTATCAGCTCACACCAGCCAGAAGGGCCATTAGCATAAATGCTGCAAACAATAAATGCTGAAGCGATTGTGGAGAAATGCGTACCCTCGATTCTAAGGGGGACGTGGTAAGAGCCACTAATGAAAACACAAAGAAGGTGCTTTGATAAGGGTAACACGGTGCTACCAGTCAATCAATCACACCCACTGCTGGGCCTATCACCTGAGAAAATGAGAATCAAAAAGTCACAGGCTTGGGGCTTCCCTGGTGGTGCAGTGGTTGAGAGTCTGCCTGCCAATGCAGGGCACACGGGTTCGAGCCCCGGTCTGGGAAGATCCCACATGCCGCGGAGCAACTGGGCCCGTGAGCCACAACCACGGAGCCTGCGCGCATGGAGCCTGTGCTCCGCAACAAGAGAGGCCGCGATAGTGAGAGACCCACGCACCGTGATGAAGAGTGGCCCCCGCTCGCCGCAACTACAGAAAGCCCTCGCGCACAAACGAAGATCCAACACAGCCAAAAATAAATAAATAAATAAATAAATAAATAAATAAATATTAAAAAAAAAAGTCACAGGCTGGCAATCCTGCACTCTAACAATATTTTCCATAGCCAACACTTGGAAGCAATGAAAATGTCCATCAACCGAGGAATGCACAAAGTAGAAGTGGTCCACGTACACAGTGGAAAATTATTCCAATAAAAAATAAAAATTAAATTTAAAAATCCAACAAAAGTAAAGAGACATCAGCTTGTGTGGGTTTGTCCGGGCACACTCCACTCTAATTTATACCGAGAAACACCACAGGCCGCAAGGGCATTTCCCTAGTTACCAGGGTGGGGAACATAGAAAGGCTGCCACCCTCTGGCAGTTACCTGCAAAAACAGCTTTAAGGCCTGTGCTAATGGTCATTTCATAGGAAGAAGTAATGCAGGACTGTAAATGAAACATGCCCTCAATATGTCCTGAGGGAGGTAATGGCCAAAACATTTCTAAATGTGACACATACTTTAAGAGAACACTTTGAAGAACTAAGGGGTAATCACAGCTTGAAAAATAAAAAGGATATGCCTTAAAGCTCAGTTTCAACGGATTATGAGGCACATGCGAATTCAACCAAAAAGAGGTATCAGCTCACACTTGTCAGAAAAACCATCAGCAAGAAAACTACAAACAATAAATGCTGAAGCTGTTGTGGAGAAATGCATACCCTCAACTTCAAGGGGGACGTAACTTGGAAAGGGCCACAAATGAGAACAGATTGGAGGTGCCTTAAAAAGGTAAACATTGAGCTCCCATATGATCCAGCAGGCCCACTCCTCGACCTATAATCTAAGAAGAGAGAATTGGAAAGACACAGGCAGGCCAATCTGCATTGCACAGTATTACAATAGCCAAGATATGGAGGTAACCAAAAAGTCCACCAACAGATGGGTGGACAAAGAAGAACTCCTCCATGTATAGATGGAATATTCGCTAGTGAAAAAAATGAAACAATGCCATTTGCAGCACCATAGATGAGTCTAGACGTAATCACACCACCTGTAGTAAGTGAGAAAGTAAAAGACACATATCCTATCATATCACTTTTAGGAGTTACATAAAAATTGATACTAATGAAGATATTTCCACAGAGAAAGGCAATCACAGATTCATTAAAAAACTTATGGTTCATCTGATAGAAAGGGATGAGGATTGGATAATTTACCATATTGGGGTTAACAGAGATATACAAACCATGTGAAATATATAATCACCAAAGACGTACGGAAGACCAGGAGAAGACTACTCAACATTGTGTCATAACCTATATGGGAAAAGGATGCGAGGAAGAATAGATACACGTATATGTGTGAAAGAACCACATTTGCACACCTAGAACAAACAAACCATTGTAATCAAATTTGCTTGGATAAAAAATAAAAAGTACATTATAAATATGAACAACAAGTAATGAGACATAAACATAAAGGGCTTTTTCCTGGCACATTCCATTCTAATTTACAACCTAGAACACCACTTCCATTAAGGCTCTGTTTCCCCAGTTACCAAATTTGGTAAAGGAGAAATGATGCCACCTTGTGGCCGTTTCCTGCAAGAGCAGCTTTAAACTCACAGCTAATGGTCACTTAACATTCACAAGGACTCAGGGCTGTAAAGGACACCTGCCCTAAAAAATTGTGCTGAAGTAGGGAATGGACAAAAATTTCAAAACAGGCAAATGTTTCCAGAAGAGAGTATGAATATTAACGTTTTACTCACGCTCTTTTAAAAAAAAGGAAAATGGATAAAAGCTCAACCTCAGGGAGTGTTAGACCCATGAAATCTAATCTACAAAAAGTTTCAACTTACACCAGTCGACTGACCATCAGCAAAAAGTCTACAAACAATAAATGCTGACGGGGTTTTAGAGAACTGTGTACCCTCTACCTGCTGGTGAGACGTAAAGGGGTAACGGCCAATAATGAGAACAGAAAGGAGCTGTGTTTAAAAGTAAAAATGGAGGTACCATTCAATCCAGCAGGCGCACCATTGGACCTCTCACCGGAGAAGACAAGAATCCAGAAGACACAGGCCGCAAAAGCTTCAGTGCAGCCGTATTCACAATAGCCAAGACAGTGAAGGAATCAAAATGTCCAACAACAGGTGAATAGATAAAGAAGAAGTGGTCCATGTACACAATGGAATATTAGCCATGGAAAACAATGAACCATTGTTCTTTGAGGCACCACAAATGAGTCTGGAGATAATCACGAAACATGAGGTAAGTCCGAAAGCAAAAGACCTATATTCTATGATATCACTTATAGGCGTTATCTAATAACTGACACAAATGAACATATTTCCACAGAGAAAGACACTCACAGATTTAGAAAACAAACTATGCTCATCTAAAAGGAAAGGTGGTGGGAGTGGATAAATTAAGGTTAGTGTTACTATATGTATACAAACACATATTATATACATATTTCAAAAAGACCTACCATATAGAAGGGAGGTGTGCGGAACCCTCTGTAACATTTTACATGGGAAGGGGATCTGTACTTGAATAGACATATATAATGTACAAATGAACCAGATTGTGTACACCTCAGACAAACAATATTCTAAGCTTTACCCCAATTAAAAAAATTTTTAAAAGCAAGAAGAAATAATGAGACATAAACTTATGGGGGTTTCTCCATGCACATTCCAATATAATTTACAACCTAGGAACACGACTTCCAGAAAGGCTCTGCTGCCCTAGTACCCAGATTTGGGAATGGAGGAATGCTGCCTGCTTGAGGCCACTTCCCACAACAGCAGCTTTTAACCCATTGCTAAAGGTCACTAAATAGGCACCACACTTGCAGTTCGGGAAATGAGACCTGCTCTCTAAAAAAATTCTGGGCTGGAAAATCGACCAAAAAATTTAACAGAGGGCAAGCTTCCAAGAAGACAATTTCAAGAGTTATATTGTACTCCCAACTGTTTCCTTTTTTGAGCAGAAAAGAAAACGGCAGAGAAAAATGATGAGTTTTATGAATTTTCAAAGACATGCAAACCCAAAGTACAAAAACCTATCAGCTCACACCAGCCAGAAGGGCCATTAGCATAAATGCTGCAAACAATAAATGCTGAAGCGATTGTGGAGAAATGCGTACCCTCGATTCTAAGGGGGACGTGGTAAGAGCCACTAATGAAAACACAAAGAAGGTGCTTTGATAAGGGTAACACGGTGCTACCAGTCAATCAATCACACCCACTGCTGGGCCTATCACCTGAGAAAATGAGAATCAAAAAGTCACAGGCTTGGGGCTTCCCTGGTGGTGCAGTGGTTGAGAGTCTGCCTGCCAATGCAGGGCACACGGGTTCGAGCCCCGGTCTGGGAAGATCCCACATGCCGCGGAGCAACTGGGCCCGTGAGCCACAACCACGGAGCCTGCGCGCATGGAGCCTGTGCTCCGCAACAAGAGAGGCCGCGATAGTGAGAGACCCACGCACCGTGATGAAGAGTGGCCCCCGCTCGCCGCAACTACAGAAAGCCCTCGCGCACAAACGAAGATCCAACACAGCCAAAAATAAATAAATAAATAAATAAATAAATAAATAAATATTAAAAAAAAAAAAGTCACAGGCTGGCAATCCTGCACTCTAACAATATTTTCCATAGCCAACACTTGGAAGCAATGAAAATGTCCATCAACCGAGGAATGCACAAAGTAGAAGTGGTCCACGTACACAGTGGAAAATTATTCCAATAAAAAATAAAAATTAAATTTAAAAATCCAACAAAAGTAAAGAGACATCAGCTTGTGTGGGTTTGTCCGGGCACACTCCACTCTAATTTATACCGAGAAACACCACAGGCCGCAAGGGCATTTCCCTAGTTACCAGGGTGGGGAACATAGAAAGGCTGCCACCCTCTGGCAGTTACCTGCAAAAACAGCTTTAAGGCCTGTGCTAATGGTCATTTCATAGGAAGAAGTAATGCAGGACTGTAAATGAAACATGCCCTCAATATGTCCTGAGGGAGGTAATGGCCAAAACATTTCTAAATGTGACACATACTTTAAGAGAACACTTTGAAGAACTAAGGGGTAATCACAGCTTGAAAAATAAAAAGGATATGCCTTAAAGCTCAGTTTCAACGGATTATGAGGCACATGCGAATTCAACCAAAAAGAGGTATCAGCTCACACTTGTCAGAAAAACCATCAGCAAGAAAACTACAAACAATAAATGCTGAAGCTGTTGTGGAGAAATGCATACCCTCAACTTCAAGGGGGACGTAACTTGGAAAGGGCCACAAATGAGAACAGATTGGAGGTGCCTTAAAAAGGTAAACATTGAGCTACCATATGATCCAGCAGGCCCACTCCTCGACCTCTAATCTAAGAAGAGAGAATTGGAAAGACACAGGCAGGCCAATCTGCATTGCACAGTATTACAATAGCCAAGATATGGAGGTAACCAAAAAGTCCACCAACAGATGGGTGGACAAAGAAGAACTCCTCCATGTATAGATGGAATATTCGCTAGTGAAAAAAATGAAACAATGCCATTTGCAGCACCATAGATGAGTCTAGACGTAATCACACCACCTGTAGTAAGTGAGAAAGTAAAAGACACATATCCTATCATATCACTTTTAGGAGTTACATAAAAATTGATACTAATGAAGATATTTCCACAGAGAAAGGCAATCACAGATTCATTAAAAAACTTATGGTTCATCTGATAGAAAGGGATGAGGATTGGATAATTTACCATATTGGGGTTAACAGAGATATACAAACCATGTGAAATATATAATCACCAAAGACGTACGGAAGACCAGGAGAAGACTACTCAACATTGTGTCATAACCTATATGGGAAAAGGATGCGAGGAAGAATAGATACACGTATATGTGTGAAAGAACCACATTTGCACACCTAGAACAAACAAACCATTGTAATCAAATTTGCTTGGATAAAAAATAAAAAGTAAATTATAAATATGAACAACAAGTAATGAGACATAAACATAAAGGGCTTTTTCCTGGCACATTCCATTCTAATTTACAACCTAGAACACCACTTCCATTAAGGCTCTGTTTCCCCAGTTACCAAATTTGGTAAAGGAGAAATGATGCCACCTTGTGGCCGTTTCCTGCAAGAGCAGCTTTAAACTCACAGCTAATGGTCACTTAACATTCACAAGGACTCAGGGCTGTAAAGGACACCTGCCCTAAAAAATTGTGCTGAAGTAGGGAATGGACAAAAATTTCAAAACAGGCAAATGTTTCCAGAAGAGAGTATGAATATTAACGTTTTACTCACGCTCTTTTAAAAAAAAGGAAAATGGATAAAAGCTCAACCTCAGGGAGTGTTAGACCCATGAAATCTAATCTACAAAAAGTTTCAACTTACACCAGTCGACTGACCATCAGCAAAAAGTCTACAAACAATAAATGCTGACGGGGTTTTAGAGAACTGTGTACCCTCTACCTGCTGGTGAGACGTAAAGGGGTAACGGCCAATAATGAGAACAGAAAGGAGCTGTGTTTAAAAGTAAAAATGGAGGTACCATTCAATCCAGCAGGCGCACCATTGGACCTCTCACCGGAGAAGACAAGAATCGAGAAGACACAGGCCGCAAAAGCTTCAGTGCAGCCTTCTTCACAATAGCCAAGACAGTGAAGGAATCAAAATGTCCAACAACAGGTGAATAGATAAAGAAGAAGTGGTCCATGTACACATTGGAATATTAGCCATGGAAAACAATGAACCATTGTTCTTTGAGGCACCACAAATGAGTCTGGAGATAATCACGAAACATGAGGTAAGTCCGAAAGCAAAAGACCTATATTCTATGATATCACTTATAGGCGTTATCTAATAACTGACACAAATGAACATATTTCCACAGAGAAAGACACTCACAGATTTAGAAAACAAACTATGCTCATCTAAAAGGAAAGGTGGGGGGAGTGGATAAATTAAGGTTAGTGTTACTATATGTATACAAACACATATTATATACATATCTCAAAAAGACCTACCATATAGAAGGGAGGTGTGCGGAACCCTCTGTAACATTTTACATGGGAAGGGGATCTGTACTTGAATAGACATATATAATGTACAAATGAACCAGATTGTGTACACCTCAGACAAACAATATTCTAAGCTTTACCCCAATTAAAAAAATTTTTAAAAGCAAGAAGAAATAATGAGACATAAACTTATGGGGGTTTCTCCACGCACATTCCAATATAATTTACAACCTAGGAACACGACTTCCAGAAAGGCTCTGCTGCCCTAGTACCCAGATTTGGCAATGGAGGAATGCTGCCTGCTTGAGGCCACTTCCCACAACAGCAGCTTTTAACCCATTGCTAAAGGTCACTAAATAGGCACCACACTTGCAGTTCGGGAAATGAGACCTGCTCTCTAAAAAAATTCTGGGCTGGAAAATCGACCAAA
Source organism: Balaenoptera physalus (assembly GCF_965194825.1). Taxonomy (NCBI): domain Eukaryota; kingdom Metazoa; phylum Chordata; class Mammalia; order Artiodactyla; family Balaenopteridae; genus Balaenoptera; species Balaenoptera physalus. Next base: position 934,750 of record NW_028126504.1, read on the forward strand.
AAATTTAACAGAGGGCAAGCTTCCAAGAAGACAATTTCAAGAGTTATATTGTACTCCCAACTGTTTCCTTTTTTGAGCAGAAAAGAAAACGGCAGAGAAAAATGATGAGTTTTATGAATTTTCAAAGACATGCAAACCCAAAGTACAAAAACCTATCAGCTCACACCAGCCAGAAGGGCCATTAGCATAAATGCTGCAAACAATAAATGCTGAAGCGATTGTGGAGAAATGCGTACCCTCGATTCTAAGGGGGACGTGGTAAGAGCCACTAATGAAAACACAAAGAAGGTGCTTTGATAAGGGTAACACGGTGCTACCAGTCAATCAATCACACCCACTGCTGGGCCTATCACCTGAGAAAATGAGAATCAAAAAGTCACAGGCTTGGGGCTTCCCTGGTGGTGCAGTGGTTGAGAGTCTGCCTGCCAATGCAGGGCACACGGGTTCGAGCCCCGGTCTGGGAAGATCCCACATGCCGCGGAGCAACTGGGCGCGTGAGCCACAACCACTGAGCCTGCGCGCATGGAGCCTGTGCTCCGCAACAAGAGAGGCCGCGATAGTGAGAGACCCACGCACCGCGATGAAGAGTGGCCCCCGCTCGCCGCAACTACAGAAAGCCCTAGCGCACAAACGAAGATCCAACACAGCCAAAAATAAATAAATAAATAAATAAATAAATAAATAAATAAATAAATAAATAAATAAATATTAAAAAAAAAAAAGTCACAGGCTGGCAATCCTGCACTCCAACAATATTTTCCATAGCCAACACTTGGAAGCAATGAAAATGTCCATCAACCGAGGAATGCACAAAGTAGAAGTGGTCCACGTACACAGTGGAAAATTATTCCAATAAAAAATAAAAATTAAATTTAAAAATCCAACAAAAGTAAAGAGACATCAGCTTGTGTGGGTTTGTCCGGGCACACTCCACTCTAATTTATACCGAGAAACACCACAGGCCGCAAGGGCATTTCCCTAGTTACCAGGGTGGGGAACATAGAAAGGCTGCCACCCTCTGGCAGTTACCTGCAAAAACAGCTTTAAGGCCTGTGCTAATGGTCATTTCATAGGAAGAAGTAATGCAGGACTGTAAATGAAACATGCCCTCAATATGTCCTGAGGGAGGTAATGGCCAAAACATTTCTAAATGTGACACATACTTTAAGAGAACACTTTGAAGAACTAAGGGGTAATCACAGCTTGAAAAATAAAAAGGATATGCCTTAAAGCTCAGTTTCAACGGATTATGAAGCACATGCGAATTCAACCAAAAAGAGGTATCAGCTCACACTTGTCAGAAAAACCATCAGCAAGAAAACTACAAACAATAAATGCTGAAGCTGTTGTGGAGAAATGCATACCCTCAACTTCAAGGGGGACGTGACTTGGAAAGGGCCACAAATGAGAACAGAATGGAGGTGCCTTAAAAAGGTAAACATTGAGCTACCATATGATCCAGCAGGCCCACTCCTCGACCTCTAATCTAAGAAGAGAGAATTGGAAAGACACAGGCAGGCCAATCTGCATTGCACAGTATTACAATAGCCAAGATATGGAGGTAACCAAAAAGTCCACCAACAGATGGGTGGACAAAGAAGAACTCCTCCATGTATAGATGGAATATTCGCTAGTGAAAAAAATGAAACAATGCCATTTGCAGCACCATAGATGAGTCTAGACGTAATCACACCACCTGTAGTAAGTGAGAAAGTAAAAGACACATATCCTATCATATCACTTTTAGGAGTTACATAAAAATTGATACTAATGAAGATATTTCCACAGAGAAAGGCAATCACAGATTCATTAAAAAACTTATGGTTCATCTGATAGAAAGGGATGAGGATTGGATAATTTACCATATTGGGGTTAACAGAGATATACAAACCATGTGAAATATATAATCACCAAAGACGTACGGAAGACCAGGAGAAGACTACTCAACATTGTGTCATAACCTATATGGGAAAAGGATGCGAGGAAGAATAGATACACGTATATGTGTGAAAGAACCACATTTGCACACCTAGAACAAACAAACCATTGTAATCAAATTTGCTTGGATAAAAAATAAAAAGTAAATTATAAATATGAACAACAAGTAATGAGACATAAACATAAAGGGCTTTTTCCTGGCACATTCCATTCTAATTTACAACCTAGAACACCACTTCCATTAAGGCTCTGTTTCCCCAGTTACCAAATTTGGTAAAGGAGAAATGATGCCACCTTGTGGCCGTTTCCTGCAAGAGCAGCTTTAAACTCACAGCTAATGGTCACTTAACATTCACAAGGACTCAGGGCTGTAAAGGACACCTGCCCTAAAAAATTGTGCTGAAGTAGGGAATGGACAAAAATTTCAAAACAGGCAAATGTTTCCAGAAGAGAGTATGAATATTAACGTTTTACTCACGCTCTTTTAAAAAAAAGGAAAATGGATAAAAGCTCAACCTCAGGGAGTGTTAGACCCATGAAATCTAATCTACAAAAAGTTTCAACTTACACCAGTCGACTGACCATCAGCAAAAAGTCTACAAACAATAAATGCTGACGGGGTTTTAGAGAACTGTGTACCCTCTACCTGCTGGTGAGACGTAAAGGGGTAACGGCCAATAATGAGAACAGAAAGGAGCTGTGTTTAAAAGTAAAAATGGAGGTACCATTCAATCCAGCAGGCGCACCATTGGACCTCTCACCGGAGAAGACAAGAATCGAGAAGACACAGGCCGCCAACGCTTCAGTGCAGCCTTCTTCACAATAGCCAAGACAGTGAAGGAATCAAAATGTCCAACAACAGGTGAATAGATAAAGAAGTGGTCCATGTACACATTGGAATATTAGCCATGGAAAACAATGAACCATTGTTCTTTGAGGCACCACAAATGAGTCTGGAGATAATCACGAAACATGAGGTAAGTCCGAAAGCAAAAGACCTATATTCTATGATATCACTTATAGGCGTTATCTAATAACTGACACAAATGAACATATTTCCACAGAGAAAGACACTCACAGATTTAGAAAACAAACTATGCTCATCTAAAAGGAAAGGTGGGGGGAGTGGATAAATTAAGGTTAGTGTTACTATATGTATACAAACACATATTATATACATATCTCAAAAAGACCTACCATATAGAAGGGAGGTGTGCGGAACCCTCTGTAACATTTTACATGGGAAGGGGATCTGTACTTGAATAGACATATATAATGTACAAATGAACCAGATTGTGTACACCTCAGACAAACAATATTCTAAGCTTTACCCCAATTAAAAAAATTTTTAAAAGCAAGAAGAAATAATGAGACATAAACTTATGGGGGTTTCTCCACGCACATTCCAATATAATTTACAACCTAGGAACACGACTTCCAGAAAGGCTCTGCTGCCCTAGTACCCAGATTTGGCAATGGAGGAATGCTGCCTGCTTGAGGCCACTTCCCACAACAGCAGCTTTTAACCCATTGCTAAAGGTCACTAAATAGGCACCACACTTGCAGTTCGGGAAATGAGACCTGCTCTCTAAAAAAATTCTGGGCTGGAAAATCGACCAAAAAATTTAACAGAGGGCAAGCTTCCAAGAAGACAATTTCAAGAGTTATATTGTACTCCCAACTGTTTCCTTTTTTGAGCAGAAAAGAAAACGGCAGAGAAAAATGATGAGTTTTATGAATTTTCAAAGACATGCAAACCCAAAGTACAAAAACCTATCAGCTCACACCAGCCAGAAGGGCCATTAGCATAAATGCTGCAAACAATAAATGCTGAAGCGATTGTGGAGAAATGCGTACCCTCGATTCTAAGGGGGACGTGGTAAGAGCCACTAATGAAAACACAAAGAAGGTGCTTTGATAAGGGTAACACGGTGCTACCAGTCAATCAATCACACCCACTGCTGGGCCTATCACCTGAGAAAATGAGAATCAAAAAGTCACAGGCTTGGGGCTTCCCTGGTGGTGCAGTGGTTGAGAGTCTGCCTGCCAATGCAGGGCACACGGGTTCGAGCCCCGGTCTGGGAAGATCCCACATGCCGCGGAGCAACTGGGCGCGTGAGCCACAACCACTGAGCCTGCGCGCATGGAGCCTGTGCTCCGCAACAAGAGAGGCCGCGATAGTGAGAGACCCACGCACCGCGATGAAGAGTGGCCCCCGCTCGCCGCAACTACAGAAAGCCCTAGCGCACAAACGAAGATCCAACACAGCCAAAAATAAATAAATAAATAAATAAATAAATAAATAAATAAATAAATAAATAAATAAATATTAAAAAAAAAAAAGTCACAGGCTGGCAATCCTGCACTCCAACAATATTTTCCATAGCCAACACTTGGAAGCAATGAAAATGTCCATCAACCGAGGAATGCACAAAGTAGAAGTGGTCCACGTACACAGTGGAAAATTATTCCAATAAAAAATAAAAATTAAATTTAAAAATCCAACAAAAGTAAAGAGACATCAGCTTGTGTGGGTTTGTCCGGGCACACTCCACTCTAATTTATACCGAGAAACACCACAGGCCGCAAGGGCATTTCCCTAGTTACCAGGGTGGGGAACATAGAAAGGCTGCCACCCTCTGGCAGTTACCTGCAAAAACAGCTTTAAGGCCTGTGCTAATGGTCATTTCATAGGAAGAAGTAATGCAGGACTGTAAATGAAACATGCCCTCAATATGTCTTGAGGGAGGTAATGGCCAAAACATTTCAAAATGTGACACATACTTTAAGAGAACACTTTGAAGAACTAAGGGGTAATCACAGCTTGAAAAATAAAAAGGATATGCCTTAAAGCTCAGTTTCAACGGATTATGAAGCACATGCGAATTCAACCAAAAAGAGGTATCAGCTCACACTTGTCAGAAAAACCATCAGCAAGAAAACTACAAACAATAAATGCTGAAGCTGTTGTGGAGAAATGCATACCCTCAACTTCAAGGGGGACGTGACTTGGAAAGGGCCACAAATGAGAACAGAATGGAGGTGCCTTAAAAAGGTAAACATTGAGCTACCATATGATCCAGCAGGCCCACTCCTCGACCTATAATCTAAGAAGAGAGAATTGGAAAGACACAGGCAGGCCAATCTGCATTGCACAGTATTACAATAGCCAAGATATGGAGGTAACCAAAAAGTCCACCAACAGATGGGTGGACAAAGAAGAACTCCTCCATGTATAGATGGAATATTCGCTAGTGAAAAAAATGAAACAATGCCATTTGCAGCACCATAGATGAGTCTAGACGTAATCACACCACCTGTAGTAAGTGAGAAAGTAAAAGACACATATCCTATCATATCACTTTTAGGAGTTACATAAAAATTGATACTAATGAAGATATTTCCACAGAGAAAGGCAATCACAGATTCATTAAAAAACTTATGGTTCATCAAATAGAAAGGGATGAGGATTGGATAATTTACCATATTGGGGTTAACAGAGATATACAAACCATGTGAAATATATAATCACCAAAGACGTACGGAAGACCAGGAGAAGACTACTCAACATTGTGTCATAACCTATATGGGAAAAGGATGCGAGGAAGAATAGATACACGTATATGTGTGAAAGAACCACATTTGCACACCTAGAACAAACAAACCATTGTAATCAAATTTGCTTGGATAAAAAATAAAAAGTAAATTATAAATATGAACAACAAGTAATGAGACATAAACATAAAGGGCTTTTTCCTGGCACATTCCATTCTAATTTACAACCTAGAACACCACTTCCATTAAGGCTCTGTTTCCCCAGTTACCAAATTTGGTAAAGGAGAAATGATGCCACCTTGTGGCCGTTTCCTGCAAGAGCAGCTTTAAACTCACAGCTAATGGTCACTTAACATTCACAAGGACTCAGGGCTGTAAAGGACACCTGCCCTAAAAAATTGTGCTGAAGTAGGGAATGGACAAAAATTTCAAAACAGGCAAATGTTTCCAGAAGAGAGTATGAATATTAACGTTTTACTCACGCTCTTTTAAAAAAAAGGAAAATGGATAAAAGCTCAACCTCAGGGAGTGTTAGACCCATGAAATCTAATCTACAAAAAGTTTCAACTTACACCAGTCGACTGACCATCAGCAAAAAGTCTACAAACAATAAATGCTGACGGGGTTTTAGAGAACTGTGTACCCTCTACCTGCTGGTGAGACGTAAAGGGGTAACGGCCAATAATGAGAACAGAAAGGAGCTGTGTTTAAAAGTAAAAATGGAGGTACCATTCAATCCAGCAGGCGCACCATTGGACCTCTCACCGGAGAAGACAAGAATCCAGAAGACACAGGCCGCAAAAGCTTCAGTGCAGCCGTATTCACAATAGCCAAGACAGTGAAGGAATCAAAATGTCCAACAACAGGTGAATAGATAAAGAAGAAGTGGTCCATGTACACAATGGAATATTAGCCATGGAAAACAATGAACCATTGTTCTTTGAGGCACCACAAATGAGTCTGGAGATAATCACGAAACATGAGGTAAGTCCGAAAGCAAAAGACCTATATTCTATGATATCACTTATAGGCGTTATCTAATAACTGACACAAATGAACATATTTCCACAGAGAAAGACACTCACAGATTTAGAAAACAAACTATGCTCATCTAAAAGGAAAGGTGGTGGGAGTGGATAAATTAAGGTTAGTGTTACTATATGTATACAAACACATATTATATACATATTTCAAAAAGACCTACCATATAGAAGGGAGGTGTGCGGAACCCTCTGTAACATTTTACATGGGAAGGGGATCTGTACTTGAATAGACATATATAATGTACAAATGAACCAGATTGTGTACACCTCAGACAAACAATATTCTAAGCTTTACCCCAATTAAAAAAATTTTTAAAAGCAAGAAGAAATAATGAGACATAAACTTATGGGGGTTTCTCCATGCACATTCCAATATAATTTACAACCTAGGAACACGACTTCCAGAAAGGCTCTGCTGCCCTAGTACCCAGATTTGGGAATGGAGGAATGCTGCCTGCTTGAGGCCACTTCCCACAACAGCAGCTTTTAACCCATTGCTAAAGGTCACTAAATAGGCACCACACTTGCAGTTCGGGAAATGAGACCTGCTCTCTAAAAAAATTCTGGGCTGGAAAATCGACCAAAAAATTTAACAGAGGGCAAGCTTCCAAGAAGACAATTTCAAGAGTTATATTGTACTCCCAACTGTTTCCTTTTTTGAGCAGAAAAGAAAACGGCAGAGAAAAATGATGAGTTTTATGAATTTTCAAAGACATGCAAACCCAAAGTACAAAAACCTATCAGCTCACACCAGCCAGAAGGGCCATTAGCATAAATGCTGCAAACAATAAATGCTGAAGCGATTGTGGAGAAATGCGTACCCTCGATTCTAAGGGGGACGTGGTAAGAGCCACTAATGAAAACACAAAGAAGGTGCTTTGATAAGGGTAACACGGTGCTACCAGTCAATCAATCACACCCACTGCTGGGCCTATCCCCTGAGAAAATGAGAATCAAAAATTCACAGGCTTGGGGCTTCCCTGGTGGTGCAGTGGTTGAGAGTCTGCCTGCCAATGCAGGGCACACGGGTTCGAGCCCCGGTCTGGGAAGATCCCACATGCCGCGGAGCAACTGGGCGCGTGAGCCACAACCAATGAGCCTGCGCGCATGGAGCCTGTGCTCCGCAACAAGAGAGGCCGCGATAGTGAGAGACCCACGCACCGCGATGAAGAGTGGCCCCCGCTCGCCGCAACTACAGAAAGCCCTCGCGCACAAACGAAGATCCAACACAGCCAAAAATAAATAAATAAATAAATAAATAAATAAATAAATAAATAAATAAATAAATATTAAAAAAAAAAGTCACAGGCTGGCAATCCTGCACTCCAACAATATTTTCCATAGCCAACACTTGGAAGCAATGAAAATGTCCATCAACCGAGGAATGCACAAAGTAGAAGTGGTCCACGTACACAGTGGAAAATTATTCCAATAAAAAATAAAAATTAAATTTAAAAATCCAACAATAGTAAAGAGACATCAGCTTGTGTGGATTTGTCCGGGCACACTCCACTCTAATTTATAACCGAGAAACACCACAGGCCGCAAGGGCATTTCCCTAGTTACCAGGGTGGGGAACATAGAAAGGCTGCCACCCTCTGGCAGTTACCTGCAAAAACAGCTTTAAGGCCTGTGCTAATGGTCATTTCATAGGAAGAAGTAATGCAGGACTGTAAATGAAACATGCCCTCAATATGTCTTGAGGGAGGTAATGGCCAAAACATTTCAAAATGTGACACATACTTTAAGAGAACACTTTGAAGAACTAAGGGGTAATCACAGCTTGAAAAATAAAAAGGATATGCCTTAAAGCTCAGTTTCAACGGATTATGAGGCACATGCGAATTCAACCAAAAAGAGGTATCAGCTCACACTTGTCAGAAAAACCATCAGCAAGAAAACTACAAACAATAAATGCTGAAGCTGTTGTGGAGAAATGCATACCCTCAACTTCAAGGGGGACGTAACTTGGAAAGGGCCACAAATGAGAACAGATTGGAGGTGCCTTAAAAAGGTAAACATTGAGCTACCATATGATCCAGCAGGCCCACTCCTCGACCTCTAATCTAAGAAGAGAGAATTGGAAAGACACAGGCAGGCCAATCTGCATTGCACAGTATTACAATAGCCAAGATATGGAGGTAACCAAAAAGTCCACCAACAGATGGGTGGACAAAGAAGAACTCCTCCATGTATAGATGGAATATTCGCTAGTGAAAAAAATGAAACAATGCCATTTGCAGCACCATAGATGAGTCTAGACGTAATCACACCACCTGTAGTAAGTGAGAAAGTAAAAGACACATATCCTATCATATCACTTTTAGGAGTTACATAAAAATTGATACTAATGAAGATATTTCCACAGAGAAAGGCAATCACAGATTCATTAAAAAACTTATGGTTCATCTGATAGAAAGGGATGAGGATTGGATAATTTACCATATTGGGGTTAACAGAGATATACAAACCATGTGAAATATATAATCACCAAAGACGTACGGAAGACCAGGAGAAGACTACTCAACATTGTGTCATAACCTATATGGGAAAAGGATGCGAGGAAGAATAGATACACGTATATGTGTGAAAGAACCACATTTGCACACCTAGAACAAACAAACCATTGTAATCAAATTTGCTTGGATAAAAAATAAAAAGTAAATTATAAATATGAACAACAAGTAATGAGACATAAACATAAAGGGCTTTTTCCTGGCACATTCCATTCTAATTTACAACCTAGAACACCACTTCCATTAAGGCTCTGTTTCCCCAGTTACCAAATTTGGTAAAGGAGAAATGATGCCACCTTGTGGCCGTTTCCTGCAAGAGCAGCTTTAAAGTCACAGCTAATGGTCACTTAACATTCACAAGGACTCAGGGCTGTAAAGGACACCTGCCCTAAAAAATTGTGCTGAAGTAGGGAATGGACAAAAATTTCAAAACAGGCAAATGTTTCCAGAAGAGAGTATGAATATTAACGTTTTACTCACGCTCTTTTAAAAAAAAGGAAAATGGATAAAAGCTCAACCTCAGGGAGTGTTAGACCCATGAAATCTAATCTACAAAAAGTTTCAACTTACACCAGTCGACTGACCATCAGCAAAAAGTCTACAAACAATAAATGCTGACGGGGTTTTAGAGAACTGTGTACCCTCTACCTGCTGGTGAGACGTAAAGGGGTAACGGCCAATAATGAGAACAGAAAGGAGCTGTGTTTAAAAGTAAAAATGGAGGTACCATTCAATCCAGCAGGCGCACCATTGGACCTCTCACCGGAGAAGACAAGAATCGAGAAGACACAGGCCGCCAACGCTTCAGTGCAGCCTTCTTCACAATAGCCAAGACAGTGAAGGAATCAAAATGTCCAACAACAGGTGAATAGATAAAGAAGAAGTGGTCCATGTACACATTGGAATATTAGCCATGGAAAACAATGAACCATTGTTCTTTGAGGCACCACAAATGAGTCTGGAGATAATCACGAAACATGAGGTAAGTCCGAAAGCAAAAGACCTATATTCTATGATATCACTTATAGGCGTTATCTAATAACTGACACAAATGAACATATTTCCACAGAGAAAGACACTCACAGATTTAGAAAACAAACTATGCTCATCTAAAAGGAAAGGTGGGGGGAGTGGATAAATTAAGGTTAGTGTTACTATATGTATACAAACACATATTATATACATATCTCAAAAAGACCTACCATATAGAAGGGAGGTGTGCGGAACCCTCTGTAACATTTTACATGGGAAGGGGATCTGTACTTGAATAGACATATATAATGTACAAATGAACCAGATTGTGTACACCTCAGACAAACAATATTCTAAGCTTTACCCCAATTAAAAAAATTTTTAAAAGCAAGAAGAAATAATGAGACATAAACTTATGGGGGTTTCTCCACGCACATTCCAATATAATTTACAACCTAGGAACACGACTTCCAGAAAGGCTCTGCTGCCCTAGTACCCAGATTTGGCAATGGAGGAATGCTGCCTGCTTGAGGCCACTTCCCACAACAGCAGCTTTTAACCCATTGCTAAAGGTCACTAAATAGGCACCACACTTGCAGTTCGGGAAATGAGACCTGCTCTCTAAAAAAATTCTGGGCTGGAAAATCGACCAAAAAATTTAACAGAGGGCAAGCTTCCAAGAAGACAATTTCAAGAGTTATATTGTACTCCCAACTGTTTCCTTTTTTGAGCAGAAAAGAAAACGGCAGAGAAAAATGATGAGTTTTATGAATTTTCAAAGACATGCAAACCCAAAGTACAAAAACCTATCAGCTCACACCAGCCAGAAGGGCCATTAGCATAAATGCTGCAAACAATAAATGCTGAAGCGATTGTGGAGAAATGCGTACCCTCGATTCTAAGGGGGACGTGGTAAGAGCCACTAATGAAAACACAAAGAAGGTGCTTTGATAAGGGTAACACGGTGCTACCAGTCAATCAATCACACCCACTGCTGGGCCTATCCCCTGAGAAAATGAGAATCAAAAAGTCACAGGCTTGGGGCTTCCCTGGTGGTGCAGTGGTTGAGAGTCTGCCTGCCAATGCAGGGCACACGGGTTCGAGCCCCGGTCTGGGAAGATCCCACATGCCGCGGAGCAACTGGGCGCGTGAGCCACAACCACTGAGCCTGCGCGCATGGAGCCTGTGCTCCGCAACAAGAGAGGCCGCGATAGTGAGAGACCCACGCACCGCGATGAAGAGTGGCCCCCGCTCGCCGCAACTACAGAAAGCCCTCGCGCACAAACGAAGATCCAACACAGCCAAAAATAAATAAATAAATAAATAAATAAATAAATAAATAAATAAATAAATAAATAAATATTAAAAAAAAAAAAGTCACAGGCTGGCAATCCTGCACTCCAACAATATTTTCCATAGCCAACACTTGGAAGCAATGAAAATGTCCATCAACCGAGGAATGCACAAAGTAGAAGTGGTCCACGTACACAGTGGAAAATTATTCCAATAAAAAATAAAAATTAAATTTAAAAATCCAACAAAAGTAAAGAGACATCAGCTTGTGTGGGTTTGTCCGGGCACACTCCACTCTAATTTATACCGAGAAACACCACAGGCCGCAAGGGCATTTCCCTAGTTACCAGGGTGGGGAACATAGAAAGGCTGCCACCCTCTGGCAGTTACCTGCAAAAACAGCTTTAAGGCCTGTGCTAATGGTCATTTCATAGGAAGAAGTAATGCAGGACTGTAAATGAAACATGCCCTCAATATGTCTTGAGGGAGGTAATGGCCAAAACATTTCAAAATGTGACACATACTTTAAGAGAACACTTTGAAGAACTAAGGGGTAATCACAGCTTGAAAAATAAAAAGGATATGCCTTAAAGCTCAGTTTCAACGGATTATGAGGCACATGCGAATTCAACCAAAAAGAGGTATCAGCTCACACTTGTCAGAAAAACCATCAGCAAGAAAACTACAAACAATAAATGCTGAAGCTGTTGTGGAGAAATGCATACCCTCAACTTCAAGGGGGAAGTAACTTGGAAAGGGCAACAAATGAGAACAGAATGGAGGTGCCTTAAAAAGGTAAACATTGAGCTACCATATGATCCAGCAGGCCCACTCCTCGACCTATAATCTAAGAAGAGAGAATTGGAAAGACACAGGCAGGCCAATCTGCATTGCACAGTATTACAATAGCCAAGATATGGAGGTAACCAAAAAGTCCACCAACAGATGGGTGGACAAAGAAGAACTCCTCCATGTATAGATGCAATATTCGCTAGTGAAAAAAATGAAACAATGCCATTTGCAGCACCATAGATGAGTCTAGACGTAATCACACCACCTGTAGTAAGTGAGAAAGTAAAAGACACATATCCTATCATATCACTTTTAGGAGTTACATAAAAATTGATACTAATGAAGATATTTCCACAGAGAAAGGCAATCACAGATTCATTAAAAAACTTATGGTTCATCAAATAGAAAGGGATGAGGATTGGATAATTTACCATATTGGGGTTAACAGAGATATACAAACCATGTGAAATATATAATCACCAAAGACGTACGGAAGACCAGGAGAAGACTACTCAACATTGTGTCATAACCTATATGGGAAAAGGATGCGAGGAAGAATAGATACACGTATATGTGTGAAAGAACCACATTTGCACACCTAGAACAAACAAACCATTGTAATCAAATTTGCTTGGATAAAAAATAAAAAGTAAATTATAAATATGAACAACAAGTAATGAGACATAAACATAAAGGGCTTTTTCCTGGCACATTCCATTCTAATTTACAACCTAGAACACCACTTCCATTAAGGCTCTGTTTCCCCAGTTACCAAATTTGGTAAAGGAGAAATGATGCCACCTTGTGGCCGTTTCCTGCAAGAGCAGCTTTAAACTCACAGCTAATGGTCACTTAACATTCACAAGGACTCAGGGCTGTAAAGGACACCTGCCCTAAAAAATTGTGCTGAAGTAGGGAATGGACAAAAATTTCAAAACAGGCAAAAGTTTCCAGAAGAGAGTATGAATATTAACGTTTTACTCACGCTCTTTTAAAAAAAAGGAAAATGGATAAAAGCTCAACCTCAGGGAGTGTTAGACCCATGAAATCTAATCTACAAAAAGTTTCAACTTACACCAGTCGACTGACCATCAGCAAAAAGTCTACAAACAATAAATGCTGACGGGGTTTTAGAGAACTGTGTACCCTCTACCTGCTGGTGAGACGTAAAGGGGTAACGGCCAATAATGAGAACAGAAAGGAGCTGTGTTTAAAAGTAAAAATGGAGGTACCATTCAATCCAGCAGGCGCACCATTGGACCTCTCACCGGAGAAGACAAGAATCCAGAAGACACAGGCCGCAAAAGCTTCAGTGCAGCCGTATTCACAATAGCCAAGACAGTGAAGGAATCAAAATGTCCAACAACAGGTGAATAGATAAAGAAGAAGTGGTCCATGTACACAATGGAATATTAGCCATGGAAAACAATGAACCATTGTTCTTTGAGGCACCACAAATGAGTCTGGAGATAATCACGAAACATGAGGTAAGTCCGAAAGCAAAAGACCTATATTCTATGATATCACTTATAGGCGTTATCTAATAACTGACACAAATGAACATATTTCCACAGAGAAAGACACTCACAGATTTAGAAAACAAACTATGCTCATCTAAAAGGAAAGGTGGTGGGAGTGGATAAATTAAGGTTAGTGTTACTATATGTATACAAACACATATTATATACATATTTCAAAAAGACCTACCATATAGAAGGGAGGTGTGCGGAACCCTCTGTAACATTTTACATGGGAAGGGGATCTGTACTTGAATAGACATATATAATGTACAAATGAACCAGATTGTGTACACCTCAGACAAACAATATTCTAAGCTTTACCCCAATTAAAAAAATTTTTAAAAGCAAGAAGAAATAATGAGACATAAACTTATGGGGGTTTCTCCATGCACATTCCAATATAATTTACAACCTAGGAACACGACTTCCAGAAAGGCTCTGCTGCCCTAGTACCCAGATTTGGGAATGGAGGAATGCTGCCTGCTTGAGGCCACTTCCCACAACAGCAGCTTTTAACCCATTGCTAAAGGTCACTAAATAGGCACCACACTTGCAGTTCGGGAAATGAGACCTGCTCTCTAAAAAAATTCTGGGCTGGAAAATCGACCAAAAAATTTAACAGAGGGCAAGCTTCCAAGAAGACAATTTCAAGAGTTATATTGTACTCCCAACTGTTTCCTTTTTTGAGCAGAAAAGAAAACGGCAGAGAAAAATGATGAGTTTTATGAATTTTCAAAGACATGCAAACCCAAAGTACAAAAACCTATCAGCTCACACCAGCCAGAAGGGCCATTAGCATAAATGCTGCAAACAATAAATGCTGAAGCGATTGTGGAGAAATGCGTACCCTCGATTCTAAGGGGGACGTGGTAAGAGCCACTAATGAAAACACAAAGAAGGTGCTTTGATAAGGGTAACACGGTGCTACCAGTCAATCAATCACACCCACTGCTGGGCCTATCACCTGAGAAAATGAGAATCAAAAAGTCACAGGCTTGGGGCTTCCCTGGTGGTGCAGTGGTTGAGAGTCTGCCTGCCAATGCAGGGCACACGGGTTCGAGCCCCGGTCTGGGAAGATCCCACATGCCGCGGAGCAACTGGGCGCGTGAGCCACAACCACTGAGCCTGCGCGCATGGAGCCTGTGCTCCGCAACAAGAGAGGCCGCGATAGTGAGAGACCCACGCACCGCGATGAAGAGTGGCCCCCGCTCGCCGCAACTACAGAAAGCCCTCGCGCACAAACGAAGATCCAACACAGCCAAAAATAAATAAATAAATAAGTAAATAAATAAATAAATAAATAAATAAATAAATATTAAAAAAAAAAAGTCACAGGCTGGCAATCCTGCACTCCAACAATATTTTCCATAGCCAACACTTGGAAGCAATGAAAATGTCCATCAACCGAGGAATGCACAAAGTAGAAGTGGTCCACGTAAACAGTGGAAAATTATTCCAATAAAAAATGAAAATTAAATTTAAAAATCCAACAAAAGTAAAGAGACATCAGCTTGTGTGGGTTTGTCCGGGCACACTCCACTCTAATTTATAACCGAGAAACACCACAGGCCGCAAGGGCATTTCCCTAGTTACCAGGGTGGGGAACATAGAAAGGCTGCCACCCTCTGGCAGTTACCTGCAAAAACAGCTTTAAGGCCTGTGCTAATGGTCATTTCATAGGAAGAAGTAATGCAGGACTGTAAATGAAACATGCCCTCAATATGTCTTGAGGGAGGTAATGGCCAAAACATTTCAAAATGTGACACATACTTTAAGAGAACACTTTGAAGAACTAAGGGGTAATCACAGCTTGAAAAATAAAAAGGATATGCCTTAAAGCTCAGTTTCAACGGATTATGAAGCACATGCGAATTCAACCAAAAAGAGGTATCAGCTCACACTTGTCAGAAAAACCATCAGCAAGAAAACTACAAACAATAAATGCTGAAGCTGTTGTGGAGAAATGCATACCCTCAACTTCAAGGGGGACGTGACTTGGAAAGGGCCACAAATGAGAACAGAATGGAGGTGCCTTAAAAAGGTAAACATTGAGCTACCATATGATCCAGCAGGCCCACTCCTCGACCTATAATCTAAGAAGAGAGAATTGGAAAGACACAGGCAGGCCAATCTGCATTGCACAGTATTACAATAGCCAAGATATGGAGGTAACCAAAAAGTCCACCAACAGATGGGTGGACAAAGAACTCCTCCATGTATAGATGCAATATTCGCTAGTGAAAAAAATGAAACAATGCCATTTGCAGCACCATAGATGAGTCTAGACGTAATCACACCACCTGTAGTAAGTGAGAAAGTAAAAGACACATATCCTATCATATCACTTTTAGGAGTTACATAAAAATTGATACTAATGAAGATATTTCCACAGAGAAAGGCAATCACAGATTCATTAAAAAACTTATGGTTCATCAAATAGAAAGGGATGAGGATTGGATAATTTACCATATTGGGGTTAACAGAGATATACAAACCATGTGAAATATATAATCACCAAAGACGTACGGAAGACCAGGAGAAGACTACTCAACATTGTGTCATAACCTATATGGGAAAAGGATGCGAGGAAGAATAGATACACGTATATGTGTGAAAGAACCACATTTGCACACCTAGAACAAACAAACCATTGTAATCAAATTTGCTTGGATAAAAAATAAAAAGTAAATTATAAATATGAACAACAAGTAATGAGACATAAACATAAAGGGCTTTTTCCTGGCACATTCCATTCTAATTTACAACCTAGAACACCACTTCCATTAAGGCTCTGTTTCCCCAGTTACCAAATTTGGTAAAGGAGAAATGATGCCACCTTGTGGCCGTTTCCTGCAAGAGCAGCTTTAAACTCACAGCTAATGGTCACTTAACATTCACAAGGACTCAGGGCTGTAAAGGACACCTGCCCTAAAAAATTGTGCTGAAGTAGGGAATGGACAAAAATTTCAAAACAGGCAAATGTTTCCAGAAGAGAGTATGAATATTAACGTTTTACTCACGCTCTTTTAAAAAAAAGGAAAATGGATAAAAGCTCAACCTCAGGGAGTGTTAGACCCATGAAATCTAATCTACAAAAAGTTTCAACTTACACCAGTCGACTGACCATCAGCAAAAAGTCTACAAACAATAAATGCTGACGGGGTTTTAGAGAACTGTGTACCCTCTACCTGCTGGTGAGACGTAAAGGGGTAACGGCCAATAATGAGAACAGAAAGGAGCTGTGTTTAAAAGTAAAAATGGAGGTACCATTCAATCCAGCAGGCGCACCATTGGACCTCTCACCGGAGAAGACAAGAATCCAGAAGACACAGGCCGCAAAAGCTTCAGTGCAGCCGTATTCACAATAGCCAAGACAGTGAAGGAATCAAAATGTCCAACAACAGGTGAATAGATAAAGAAGAAGTGGTCCATGTACACATTGGAATATTAGCCATGGAAAACAATGAACCATTGTTCTTTGAGGCACCACAAATGAGTCTGGAGATAATCACGAAACATGAGGTAAGTCCGAAAGCAAAAGACCTATATTCTATGATATCACTTATAGGCGTTATCTAATAACTGACACAAATGAACATATTTCCACAGAGAAAGACACTCACAGATTTAGAAAACAAACTATGCTCATCTAAAAGGAAAGGTGGTGGGAGTGGATAAATTAAGGTTAGTGTTACTATATGTATACAAACACATATTATATACATATTTCAAAAAGACCTACCATATAGAAGGGAGGTGTGCGGAACCCTCTGTAACATTTTACATGGGAAGGGGATCTGTACTTGAATAGACATATATAATGTACAAATGAACCAGATTGTGTACACCTCAGACAAACAATATTCTAAGCTTTACCCCAATTAAAAAAATTTTTAAAAGCAAGAAGAAATAATGAGACATAAACTTATGGGGGTTTCTCCATGCACATTCCAATATAATTTACAACCTAGGAACACGACTTCCAGAAAGGCTCTGCTGCCCTAGTACCCAGATTTGGGAATGGAGGAATGCTGCCTGCTTGAGGCCACTTCCCACAACAGCAGCTTTTAACCCATTGCTAAAGGTCACTAAATAGGCACCACACTTGCAGTTCGGGAAATGAGACCTGCTCTCTAAAAAAATTCTGGGCTGGAAAATCGACCAAAAAATTTAACAGAGGGCAAGCTTCCAAGAAGACAATTTCAAGAGTTATATTGTACTCCCAACTGTTTCCTTTTTTGAGCAGAAAAGAAAACGGCAGAGAAAAATGATGAGTTTTATGAATTTTCAAAGACATGCAAACCCAAAGTACAAAAACCTATCAGCTCACACCAGCCAGAAGGGCCATTAGCATAAATGCTGCAAACAATAAATGCTGAAGCGATTGTGGAGAAATGCGTACCCTCGATTCTAAGGGGGACGTGGTAAGAGCCACTAATGAAAACACAAAGAAGGTGCTTTGATAAGGGTAACACGGTGCTACCAGTCAATCAATCACACCCACTGCTGGGCCTATCACCTGAGAAAATGAGAATCAAAAAGTCACAGGCTTGGGGCTTCCCTGGTGGTGCAGTGGTTGAGAGTCTGCCTGCCAATGCAGGGCACACGGGTTCGAGCCCCGGTCTGGGAAGATCCCACATGCCGCGGAGCAACTGGGCCCGTGAGCCACAACCACGGAGCCTGCGCGCATGGAGCCTGTGCTCCGCAACAAGAGAGGCCGCGATAGTGAGAGACCCACGCACCGTGATGAAGAGTGGCCCCCGCTCGCCGCAACTACAGAAAGCCCTCGCGCACAAACGAAGATCCAACACAGCCAAAAATAAATAAATAAATAAATAAATAAATAAATAAATATTAAAAAAAAAAGTCACAGGCTGGCAATCCTGCACTCTAACAATATTTTCCATAGCCAACACTTGGAAGCAATGAAAATGTCCATCAACCGAGGAATGCACAAAGTAGAAGTGGTCCACGTACACAGTGGAAAATTATTCCAATAAAAAATAAAAATTAAATTTAAAAATCCAACAAAAGTAAAGAGACATCAGCTTGTGTGGGTTTGTCCGGGCACACTCCACTCTAATTTATACCGAGAAACACCACAGGCCGCAAGGGCATTTCCCTAGTTACCAGGGTGGGGAACATAGAAAGGCTGCCACCCTCTGGCAGTTACCTGCAAAAACAGCTTTAAGGCCTGTGCTAATGGTCATTTCATAGGAAGAAGTAATGCAGGACTGTAAATGAAACATGCCCTCAATATGTCCTGAGGGAGGTAATGGCCAAAACATTTCTAAATGTGACACATACTTTAAGAGAACACTTTGAAGAACTAAGGGGTAATCACAGCTTGAAAAATAAAAAGGATATGCCTTAAAGCTCAGTTTCAACGGATTATGAGGCACATGCGAATTCAACCAAAAAGAGGTATCAGCTCACACTTGTCAGAAAAACCATCAGCAAGAAAACTACAAACAATAAATGCTGAAGCTGTTGTGGAGAAATGCATACCCTCAACTTCAAGGGGGACGTAACTTGGAAAGGGCCACAAATGAGAACAGATTGGAGGTGCCTTAAAAAGGTAAACATTGAGCTACCATATGATCCAGCAGGCCCACTCCTCGACCTATAATCTAAGAAGAGAGAATTGGAAAGACACAGGCAGGCCAATCTGCATTGCACAGTATTACAATAGCCAAGATATGGAGGTAACCAAAAAGTCCACCAACAGATGGGTGGACAAAGAAGAACTCCTCCATGTATAGATGGAATATTCGCTAGTGAAAAAAATGAAACAATGCCATTTGCAGCACCATAGATGAGTCTAGACGTAATCACACCACCTGTAGTAAGTGAGAAAGTAAAAGACACATATCCTATCATATCACTTTTAGGAGTTACATAAAAATTGATACTAATGAAGATATTTCCACAGAGAAAGGCAATCACAGATTCATTAAAAAACTTATGGTTCATCTGATAGAAAGGGATGAGGATTGGATAATTTACCATATTGGGGTTAACAGAGATATACAAACCATGTGAAATATATAATCACCAAAGACGTACGGAAGACCAGGAGAAGACTACTCAACATTGTGTCATAACCTATATGGGAAAAGGATGCGAGGAAGAATAGATACACGTATATGTGTGAAAGAACCACATTTGCACACCTAGAACAAACAAACCATTGTAATCAAATTTGCTTGGATAAAAAATAAAAAGTACATTATAAATATGAACAAGTAATGAGACATAAACATAAAGGGCTTTTTCCTGGCACATTCCATTCTAATTTACAACCTAGAACACCACTTCCATTAAGGCTCTGTTTCCCCAGTTACCAAATTTGGTAAAGGAGAAATGATGCCACCTTGTGGCCGTTTCCTGCAAGAGCAGCTTTAAACTCACAGCTAATGGTCACTTAACATTCACAAGGACTCAGGGCTGTAAAGGACACCTGCCCTAAAAAATTGTGCTGAAGTAGGGAATGGACAAAAATTTCAAAACAGGCAAATGTTTCCAGAAGAGAGTATGAATATTAACGTTTTACTCACGCTCTTTTAAAAAAAAGGAAAATGGATAAAAGCTCAACCTCAGGGAGTGTTAGACCCATGAAATCTAATCTACAAAAAGTTTCAACTTACACCAGTCGACTGACCATCAGCAAAAAGTCTACAAACAATAAATGCTGACGGGGTTTTAGAGAACTGTGTACCCTCTACCTGCTGGTGAGACGTAAAGGGGTAACGGCCAATAATGAGAACAGAAAGGAGCTGTGTTTAAAAGTAAAAATGGAGGTACCATTCAATCCAGCAGGCGCACCATTGGACCTCTCACCGGAGAAGACAAGAATCCAGAAGACACAGGCCGCAAAAGCTTCAGTGCAGCCGTATTCACAATAGCCAAGACAGTGAAGGAATCAAAATGTCCAACAACAGGTGAATAGATAAAGAAGAAGTGGTCCATGTACACAATGGAATATTAGCCATGGAAAACAATGAACCATTGTTCTTTGAGGCACCACAAATGAGTCTGGAGATAATCACGAAACATGAGGTAAGTCCGAAAGCAAAAGACCTATATTCTATGATATCACTTATAGGCGTTATCTAATAACTGACACAAATGAACATATTTCCACAGAGAAAGACACTCACAGATTTAGAAAACAAACTATGCTCATCTAAAAGGAAAGGTGGTGGGAGTGGATAAATTAAGGTTAGTGTTACTATATGTATACAAACACATATTATATACATATTTCAAAAAGACCTACCATATAGAAGGGAGGTGTGCGGAACCCTCTGTAACATTTTACATGGGAAGGGGATCTGTACTTGAATAGACATATATAATGTACAAATGAACCAGATTGTGTACACCTCAGACAAACAATATTCTAAGCTTTACCCCAATTAAAAAAATTTTTAAAAGCAAGAAGAAATAATGAGACATAAACTTATGGGGGTTTCTCCATGCACATTCCAATATAATTTACAACCTAGGAACACGACTTCCAGAAAGGCTCTGCTGCCCTAGTACCCAGATTTGGGAATGGAGGAATGCTGCCTGCTTGAGGCCACTTCCCACAACAGCAGCTTTTAACCCATTGCTAAAGGTCACTAAATAGGCACCACACTTGCAGTTCGGGAAATGAGACCTGCTCTCTAAAAAAATTCTGGGCTGGAAAATCGACCAAAAAATTTAACAGAGGGCAAGCTTCCAAGAAGACAATTTCAAGAGTTATATTGTACTCCCAACTGTTTCCTTTTT
Organism: Balaenoptera physalus; assembly: GCF_965194825.1. Classification (NCBI taxonomy): domain Eukaryota; kingdom Metazoa; phylum Chordata; class Mammalia; order Artiodactyla; family Balaenopteridae; genus Balaenoptera; species Balaenoptera physalus. The sequence goes on from NW_028126504.1 coordinate 956,155, forward strand.
TGAGCAGAAAAGAAAACGGCAGAGAAAAATGATGAGTTTTATGAATTTTCAAAGACATGCAAACCCAAAGTACAAAAACCTATCAGCTCACACCAGCCAGAAGGGCCATTAGCATAAATGCTGCAAACAATAAATGCTGAAGCGATTGTGGAGAAATGCGTACCCTCGATTCTAAGGGGGACGTGGTAAGAGCCACTAATGAAAACACAAAGAAGGTGCTTTGATAAGGGTAACACGGTGCTACCAGTCAATCAATCACACCCACTGCTGGGCCTATCACCTGAGAAAATGAGAATCAAAAAGTCACAGGCTTGGGGCTTCCCTGGTGGTGCAGTGGTTGAGAGTCTGCCTGCCAATGCAGGGCACACGGGTTCGAGCCCCGGTCTGGGAAGATCCCACATGCCGCGGAGCAACTGGGCCCGTGAGCCACAACCACGGAGCCTGCGCGCATGGAGCCTGTGCTCCGCAACAAGAGAGGCCGCGATAGTGAGAGACCCACGCACCGTGATGAAGAGTGGCCCCCGCTCGCCGCAACTACAGAAAGCCCTCGCGCACAAACGAAGATCCAACACAGCCAAAAATAAATAAATAAATAAATAAATAAATAAATAAATATTAAAAAAAAAAAAGTCACAGGCTGGCAATCCTGCACTCTAACAATATTTTCCATAGCCAACACTTGGAAGCAATGAAAATGTCCATCAACCGAGGAATGCACAAAGTAGAAGTGGTCCACGTACACAGTGGAAAATTATTCCAATAAAAAATAAAAATTAAATTTAAAAATCCAACAAAAGTAAAGAGACATCAGCTTGTGTGGGTTTGTCCGGGCACACTCCACTCTAATTTATACCGAGAAACACCACAGGCCGCAAGGGCATTTCCCTAGTTACCAGGGTGGGGAACATAGAAAGGCTGCCACCCTCTGGCAGTTACCTGCAAAAACAGCTTTAAGGCCTGTGCTAATGGTCATTTCATAGGAAGAAGTAATGCAGGACTGTAAATGAAACATGCCCTCAATATGTCCTGAGGGAGGTAATGGCCAAAACATTTCTAAATGTGACACATACTTTAAGAGAACACTTTGAAGAACTAAGGGGTAATCACAGCTTGAAAAATAAAAAGGATATGCCTTAAAGCTCAGTTTCAACGGATTATGAGGCACATGCGAATTCAACCAAAAAGAGGTATCAGCTCACACTTGTCAGAAAAACCATCAGCAAGAAAACTACAAACAATAAATGCTGAAGCTGTTGTGGAGAAATGCATACCCTCAACTTCAAGGGGGACGTAACTTGGAAAGGGCCACAAATGAGAACAGATTGGAGGTGCCTTAAAAAGGTAAACATTGAGCTACCATATGATCCAGCAGGCCCACTCCTCGACCTCTAATCTAAGAAGAGAGAATTGGAAAGACACAGGCAGGCCAATCTGCATTGCACAGTATTACAATAGCCAAGATATGGAGGTAACCAAAAAGTCCACCAACAGATGGGTGGACAAAGAAGAACTCCTCCATGTATAGATGGAATATTCGCTAGTGAAAAAAATGAAAAAATGCCATTTGCAGCACCATAGATGAGTCTAGACGTAATCACACCACCTGTAGTAAGTGAGAAAGTAAAAGACACATATCCTATCATATCACTTTTAGGAGTTACATAAAAATTGATACTAATGAAGATATTTCCACAGAGAAAGGCAATCACAGATTCATTAAAAAACTTATGGTTCATCTGATAGAAAGGGATGAGGATTGGATAATTTACCATATTGGGGTTAACAGAGATATACAAACCATGTGAAATATATAATCACCAAAGACGTACGGAAGACCAGGAGAAGACTACTCAACATTGTGTCATAACCTATATGGGAAAAGGATGCGAGGAAGAATAGATACACGTATATGTGTGAAAGAACCACATTTGCACACCTAGAACAAACAAACCATTGTAATCAAATTTGCTTGGATAAAAAATAAAAAGTAAATTATAAATATGAACAACAAGTAATGAGACATAAACATAAAGGGCTTTTTCCTGGCACATTCCATTCTAATTTACAACCTAGAACACCACTTCCATTAAGGCTCTGTTTCCCCAGTTACCAAATTTGGTAAAGGAGAAATGATGCCACCTTGTGGCCGTTTCCTGCAAGAGCAGCTTTAAACTCACAGCTAATGGTCACTTAACATTCACAAGGACTCAGGGCTGTAAAGGACACCTGCCCTAAAAAATTGTGCTGAAGTAGGGAATGGACAAAAATTTCAAAACAGGCAAATGTTTCCAGAAGAGAGTATGAATATTAACGTTTTACTCACGCTCTTTTAAAAAAAAGGAAAATGGATAAAAGCTCAACCTCAGGGAGTGTTAGACCCATGAAATCTAATCTACAAAAAGTTTCAACTTACACCAGTCGACTGACCATCAGCAAAAAGTCTACAAACAATAAATGCTGACGGGGTTTTAGAGAACTGTGTACCCTCTACCTGCTGGTGAGACGTAAAGGGGTAACGGCCAATAATGAGAACAGAAAGGAGCTGTGTTTAAAAGTAAAAATGGAGGTACCATTCAATCCAGCAGGCGCACCATTGGACCTCTCACCGGAGAAGACAAGAATCGAGAAGACACAGGCCGCAAAAGCTTCAGTGCAGCCTTCTTCACAATAGCCAAGACAGTGAAGGAATCAAAATGTCCAACAACAGGTGAATAGATAAAGAAGAAGTGGTCCATGTACACATTGGAATATTAGCCATGGAAAACAATGAACCATTGTTCTTTGAGGCACCACAAATGAGTCTGGAGATAATCACGAAACATGAGGTAAGTCCGAAAGCAAAAGACCTATATTCTATGATATCACTTATAGGCGTTATCTAATAACTGACACAAATGAACATATTTCCACAGAGAAAGACACTCACAGATTTAGAAAACAAACTATGCTCATCTAAAAGGAAAGGTGGGGGGAGTGGATAAATTAAGGTTAGTGTTACTATATGTATACAAACACATATTATATACATATCTCAAAAAGACCTACCATATAGAAGGGAGGTGTGCGGAACCCTCTGTAACATTTTACATGGGAAGGGGATCTGTACTTGAATAGACATATATAATGTACAAATGAACCAGATTGTGTACACCTCAGACAAACAATATTCTAAGCTTTACCCCAATTAAAAAAATTTTTAAAAGCAAGAAGAAATAATGAGACATAAACTTATGGGGGTTTCTCCACGCACATTCCAATATAATTTACAACCTAGGAACACGACTTCCAGAAAGGCTCTGCTGCCCTAGTACCCAGATTTGGCAATGGAGGAATGCTGCCTGCTTGAGGCCACTTCCCACAACAGCAGCTTTTAACCCATTGCTAAAGGTCACTAAATAGGCACCACACTTGCAGTTCGGGAAATGAGACCTGCTCTCTAAAAAAATTCTGGGCTGGAAAATCGACCAAAAAATTTAACAGAGGGCAAGCTTCCAAGAAGACAATTTCAAGAGTTATATTGTACTCCCAACTGTTTCCTTTTTTGAGCAGAAAAGAAAACGGCAGAGAAAAATGATGAGTTTTATGAATTTTCAAAGACATGCAAACCCAAAGTACAAAAACCTATCAGCTCACACCAGCCAGAAGGGCCATTAGCATAAATGCTGCAAACAATAAATGCTGAAGCGATTGTGGAGAAATGCGTACCCTCGATTCTAAGGGGGACGTGGTAAGAGCCACTAATGAAAACACAAAGAAGGTGCTTTGATAAGGGTAACACGGTGCTACCAGTCAATCAATCACACCCACTGCTGGGCCTATCACCTGAGAAAATGAGAATCAAAAAGTCACAGGCTTGGGGCTTCCCTGGTGGTGCAGTGGTTGAGAGTCTGCCTGCCAATGCAGGGCACACGGGTTCGAGCCCCGGTCTGGGAAGATCCCACATGCCGCGGAGCAACTGGGCGCGTGAGCCACAACCACTGAGCCTGCGCGCATGGAGCCTGTGCTCCGCAACAAGAGAGGCCGCGATAGTGAGAGACCCACGCACCGCGATGAAGAGTGGCCCCCGCTCGCCGCAACTACAGAAAGCCCTAGCGCACAAACGAAGATCCAACACAGCCAAAAATAAATAAATAAATAAATAAATAAATAAATAAATAAATAAATAAATAAATAAATATTAAAAAAAAAAAAGTCACAGGCTGGCAATCCTGCACTCCAACAATATTTTCCATAGCCAACACTTGGAAGCAATGAAAATGTCCATCAACCGAGGAATGCACAAAGTAGAAGTGGTCCACGTACACAGTGGAAAATTATTCCAATAAAAAATAAAAATTAAATTTAAAAATCCAACAAAAGTAAAGAGACATCAGCTTGTGTGGGTTTGTCCGGGCACACTCCACTCTAATTTATACCGAGAAACACCACAGGCCGCAAGGGCATTTCCCTAGTTACCAGGGTGGGGAACATAGAAAGGCTGCCACCCTCTGGCAGTTACCTGCAAAAACAGCTTTAAGGCCTGTGCTAATGGTCATTTCATAGGAAGAAGTAATGCAGGACTGTAAATGAAACATGCCCTCAATATGTCTTGAGGGAGGTAATGGCCAAAACATTTCAAAATGTGACACATACTTTAAGAGAACACTTTGAAGAACTAAGGGGTAATCACAGCTTGAAAAATAAAAAGGATATGCCTTAAAGCTCAGTTTCAACGGATTATGAAGCACATGCGAATTCAACCAAAAAGAGGTATCAGCTCACACTTGTCAGAAAAACCATCAGCAAGAAAACTACAAACAATAAATGCTGAAGCTGTTGTGGAGAAATGCATACCCTCAACTTCAAGGGGGACGTGACTTGGAAAGGGCCACAAATGAGAACAGAATGGAGGTGCCTTAAAAAGGTAAACATTGAGCTACCATATGATCCAGCAGGCCCACTCCTCGACCTATAATCTAAGAAGAGAGAATTGGAAAGACACAGGCAGGCCAATCTGCATTGCACAGTATTACAATAGCCAAGATATGGAGGTAACCAAAAAGTCCACCAACAGATGGGTGGACAAAGAAGAACTCCTCCATGTATAGATGCAATATTCGCTAGTGAAAAAAATGAAACAATGCCATTTGCAGCACCATAGATGAGTCTAGACGTAATCACACCACCTGTAGTAAGTGAGAAAGTAAAAGACACATATCCTATCATATCACTTTTAGGAGTTACATAAAAATTGATACTAATGAAGATATTTCCACAGAGAAAGGCAATCACAGATTCATTAAAAAACTTATGGTTCATCAAATAGAAAGGGATGAGGATTGGATAATTTACCATATTGGGGTTAACAGAGATATACAAACCATGTGAAATATATAATCACCAAAGACGTACGGAAGACCAGGAGAAGACTACTCAACATTGTGTCATAACCTATATGGGAAAAGGATGCGAGGAAGAATAGATACACGTATATGTGTGAAAGAACCACATTTGCACACCTAGAACAAACAAACCATTGTAATCAAATTTGCTTGGATAAAAAATAAAAAGTAAATTATAAATATGAACAACAAGTAATGAGACATAAACATAAAGGGCTTTTTCCTGGCACATTCCATTCTAATTTACAACCTAGAACACCACTTCCATTAAGGCTCTGTTTCCCCAGTTACCAAATTTGGTAAAGGAGAAATGATGCCACCTTGTGGCCGTTTCCTGCAAGAGCAGCTTTAAACTCACAGCTAATGGTCACTTAACATTCACAAGGACTCAGGGCTGTAAAGGACACCTGCCCTAAAAAATTGTGCTGAAGTAGGGAATGGACAAAAATTTCAAAACAGGCAAATGTTTCCAGAAGAGAGTATGAATATTAACGTTTTACTCACGCTCTTTTAAAAAAAAGGAAAATGGATAAAAGCTCAACCTCAGGGAGTGTTAGACCCATGAAATCTAATCTACAAAAAGTTTCAACTTACACCAGTCGACTGACCATCAGCAAAAAGTCTACAAACAATAAATGCTGACGGGGTTTTAGAGAACTGTGTACCCTCTACCTGCTGGTGAGACGTAAAGGGGTAACGGCCAATAATGAGAACAGAAAGGAGCTGTGTTTAAAAGTAAAAATGGAGGTACCATTCAATCCAGCAGGCGCACCATTGGACCTCTCACCGGAGAAGACAAGAATCCAGAAGACACAGGCCGCAAAAGCTTCAGTGCAGCCGTATTCACAATAGCCAAGACAGTGAAGGAATCAAAATGTCCAACAACAGGTGAATAGATAAAGAAGAAGTGGTCCATGTACACAATGGAATATTAGCCATGGAAAACAATGAACCATTGTTCTTTGAGGCACCACAAATGAGTCTGGAGATAATCACGAAACATGAGGTAAGTCCGAAAGCAAAAGACCTATATTCTATGATATCACTTATAGGCGTTATCTAATAACTGACACAAATGAACATATTTCCACAGAGAAAGACACTCACAGATTTAGAAAACAAACTATGCTCATCTAAAAGGAAAGGTGGGGGGAGTGGATAAATTAAGGTTAGTGTTACTATATGTATACAAACACATATTATATACATATCTCAAAAAGACCTACCATATAGAAGGGAGGTGTGCGGAACCCTCTGTAACATTTTACATGGGAAGGGGATCTGTACTTGAATAGACATATATAATGTACAAATGAACCAGATTGTGTACACCTCAGACAAACAATATTCTAAGCTTTACCCCAATTAAAAAAATTTTTAAAAGCAAGAAGAAATAATGAGACATAAACTTATGGGGGTTTCTCCACGCACATTCCAATATAATTTACAACCTAGGAACACGACTTCCAGAAAGGCTCTGCTGCCCTAGTACCCAGATTTGGGAATGGAGGAATGCTGCCTGCTTGAGGCCACTTCCCACAACAGCAGCTTTTAACCCATTGCTAAAGGTCACTAAATAGGCACCACACTTGCAGTTCGGGAAATGAGACCTGCTCTCTAAAAAAATTCTGGGCTGGAAAATCGACCAAAAAATTTAACAGAGGGCAAGCTTCCAAGAAGACAATTTCAAGAGTTATATTGTACTCCCAACTGTTTCCTTTTTTGAGCAGAAAAGAAAACGGCAGAGAAAAATGATGAGTTTTATGAATTTTCAAAGACATGCAAACCCAAAGTACAAAAACCTATCAGCTCACACCAGCCAGAAGGGCCATTAGCATAAATGCTGCAAACAATAAATGCTGAAGCGATTGTGGAGAAATGCGTACCCTCGATTCTAAGGGGGACGTGGTAAGAGCCACTAATGAAAACACAAAGAAGGTGCTTTGATAAGGGTAACACGGTGCTACCAGTCAATCAATCACACCCACTGCTGGGCCTATCACCTGAGAAAATGAGAATCAAAAAGTCACAGGCTTGGGGCTTCCCTGGTGGTGCAGTGGTTGAGAGTCTGCCTGCCAATGCAGGGCACACGGGTTCGAGCCCCGGTCTGGGAAGATCCCACATGCCGCGGAGCAACTGGGCGCGTGAGCCACAACCACTGAGCCTGCGCGCATGGAGCCTGTGCTCCGCAACAAGAGAGGCCGCGATAGTGAGAGACCCACGCACCGCGATGAAGAGTGGCCCCCGCTCGCCGCAACTACAGAAAGCCCTAGCGCACAAACGAAGATCCAACACAGCCAAAAATAAATAAATAAATAAATAAATAAATAAATAAATAAATAAATAAATAAATAAATATTAAAAAAAAAAAAGTCACAGGCTGGCAATCCTGCACTCCAACAATATTTTCCATAGCCAACACTTGGAAGCAATGAAAATGTCCATCAACCGAGGAATGCACAAAGTAGAAGTGGTCCACGTACACAGTGGAAAATTATTCCAATAAAAAATAAAAATTAAATTTAAAAATCCAACAAAAGTAAAGAGACATCAGCTTGTGTGGGTTTGTCCGGGCACACTCCACTCTAATTTATACCGAGAAACACCACAGGCCGCAAGGGCATTTCCCTAGTTACCAGGGTGGGGAACATAGAAAGGCTGCCACCCTCTGGCAGTTACCTGCAAAAACAGCTTTAAGGCCTGTGCTAATGGTCATTTCATAGGAAGAAGTAATGCAGGACTGTAAATGAAACATGCCCTCAATATGTCTTGAGGGAGGTAATGGCCAAAACATTTCAAAATGTGACACATACTTTAAGAGAACACTTTGAAGAACTAAGGGGTAATCACAGCTTGAAAAATAAAAAGGATATGCCTTAAAGCTCAGTTTCAACGAATTATAAGGCACATGCGAATTCAACCAAAAAGAGGTATCAGCTCACACTTGTCAGAAAAACCATCAGCAAGAAAACTACAAACAATAAATGCTGAAGCTGTTGTGGAGAAATGCATACCCTCAACTTCAAGGGGGACGTGACTTGGAAAGGGCCACAAATGAGAACAGAATGGAGGTGCCTTAAAAAGGTAAACATTGAGCTACCATATGATCCAGCAGGCCCACTCCTCGACCTATAATCTAAGAAGAGAGAATTGGAAAGACACAGGCAGGCCAATCTGCATTGCACAGTATTACAATAGCCAAGATATGGAGGTAACCAAAAAGTCCACCAACAGATGGGTGGACAAAGAAGAACTCCTCCATGTATAGATGGAATATTCGCTAGTGAAAAAAATGAAACAATGCCATTTGCAGCACCATAGATGAGTCTAGACGTAATCACACCACCTGTAGTAAGTGAGAAAGTAAAAGACACATATCCTATCATATCACTTTTAGGAGTTACATAAAAATTGATACTAATGAAGATATTTCCACAGAGAAAGGCAATCACAGATTCATTAAAAAACTTATGGTTCATCTGATAGAAAGGGATGAGGATTGGATAATTTACCATATTGGGGTTAACAGAGATATACAAACCATGTGAAATATATAATCACCAAAGACGTACGGAAGACCAGGAGAAGACTACTCAACATTGTGTCATAACCTATATGGGAAAAGGATGCGAGGAAGAATAGATACACGTATATGTGTGAAAGAACCACATTTGCACACCTAGAACAAACAAACCATTGTAATCAAATTTGCTTGGATAAAAAATAAAAAGTAAATTATAAATATGAACAACAAGTAATGAGACATAAACATAAAGGGCTTTTTCCTGGCACATTCCATTCTAATTTACAACCTAGAACACCACTTCCATTAAGGCTCTGTTTCCCCAGTTACCAAATTTGGTAAAGGAGAAATGATGCCACCTTGTGGCCGTTTCCTGCAAGAGCAGCTTTAAACTCACAGCTAATGGTCACTTAACATTCACAAGGACTCAGGGCTGTAAAGGACACCTGCCCTAAAAAATTGTGCTGAAGTAGGGAATGGACAAAAATTTCAAAACAGGCAAATGTTTCCAGAAGAGAGTATGAATATTAACGTTTTACTCACGCTCTTTTAAAAAAAAGGAAAATGGATAAAAGCTCAACCTCAGGGAGTGTTAGACCCATGAAATCTAATCTACAAAAAGTTTCAACTTACACCAGTCGACTGACCATCAGCAAAAAGTCTACAAACAATAAATGCTGACGGGGTTTTAGAGAACTGTGTACCCTCTACCTGCTGGTGAGACGTAAAGGGGTAACGGCCAATAATGAGAACAGAAAGGAGCTGTGTTTAAAAGTAAAAATGGAGGTACCATTCAATCCAGCAGGCGCACCATTGGACCTCTCACCGGAGAAGACAAGAATCGAGAAGACACAGGCCGCCAACGCTTCAGTGCAGCCTTCTTCACAATAGCCAAGACAGTGAAGGAATCAAAATGTCCAACAACAGGTGAATAGATAAAGAAGAAGTGGTCCATGTACACATTGGAATATTAGCCATGGAAAACAATGAACCATTGTTCTTTGAGGCACCACAAATGAGTCTGGAGATAATCACGAAACATGAGGTAAGTCCGAAAGCAAAAGACCTATATTCTATGATATCACTTATAGGCGTTATCTAATAACTGACACAAATGAACATATTTCCACAGAGAAAGACACTCACAGATTTAGAAAACAAACTATGCTCATCTAAAAGGAAAGGTGGGGGGAGTGGATAAATTAAGGTTAGTGTTACTATATGTATACAAACACATATTATATACATATCTCAAAAAGACCTACCATATAGAAGGGAGGTGTGCGGAACCCTCTGTAACATTTTACATGGGAAGGGGATCTGTACTTGAATAGACATATATAATGTACAAATGAACCAGATTGTGTACACCTCAGACAAACAATATTCTAAGCTTTACCCCAATTAAAAAAATTTTTAAAAGCAAGAAGAAATAATGAGACATAAACTTATGGGGGTTTCTCCACGCACATTCCAATATAATTTACAACCTAGGAACACGACTTCCAGAAAGGCTCTGCTGCCCTAGTACCCAGATTTGGCAATGGAGGAATGCTGCCTGCTTGAGGCCACTTCCCACAACAGCAGCTTTTAACCCATTGCTAAAGGTCACTAAATAGGCACCACACTTGCAGTTCGGGAAATGAGACCTGCTCTCTAAAAAAATTCTGGGCTGGAAAATCGACCAAAAAATTTAACAGAGGGCAAGCTTCCAAGAAGACAATTTCAAGAGTTATATTGTACTCCCAACTGTTTCCTTTTTTGAGCAGAAAAGAAAACGGCAGAGAAAAATGATGAGTTTTATGAATTTTCAAAGACATGCAAACCCAAAGTACAAAAACCTATCAGCTCACACCAGCCAGAAGGGCCATTAGCATAAATGCTGCAAACAATAAATGCTGAAGCGATTGTGGAGAAATGCGTACCCTCGATTCTAAGGGGGACGTGGTAAGAGCCACTAATGAAAACACAAAGAAGGTGCTTTGATAAGGGTAACACGGTGCTACCAGTCAATCAATCACACCCACTGCTGGGCCTATCACCTGAGAAAATGAGAATCAAAAAGTCACAGGCTTGGGGCTTCCCTGGTGGTGCAGTGGTTGAGAGTCTGCCTGCCAATGCAGGGCACACGGGTTCGAGCCCCGGTCTGGGAAGATCCCACATGCCGCGGAGCAACTGGGCGCGTGAGCCACAACCACTGAGCCTGCGCGCATGGAGCCTGTGCTCCGCAACAAGAGAGGCCGCGATAGTGAGAGACCCACGCACCGCGATGAAGAGTGGCCCCCGCTCGCCGCAACTACAGAAAGCCCTAGCGCACAAACGAAGATCCAACACAGCCAAAAATAAATAAATAAATAAATAAATAAATAAATAAATAAATAAATAAATAAATAAATATTAAAAAAAAAAAAGTCACAGGCTGGCAATCCTGCACTCCAACAATATTTTCCATAGCCAACACTTGGAAGCAATGAAAATGTCCATCAACCGAGGAATGCACAAAGTAGAAGTGGTCCACGTACACAGTGGAAAATTATTCCAATAAAAAATAAAAATTAAATTTAAAAATCCAACAAAAGTAAAGAGACATCAGCTTGTGTGGGTTTGTCCGGGCACACTCCACTCTAATTTATACCGAGAAACACCACAGGCCGCAAGGGCATTTCCCTAGTTACCAGGGTGGGGAACATAGAAAGGCTGCCACCCTCTGGCAGTTACCTGCAAAAACAGCTTTAAGGCCTGTGCTAATGGTCATTTCATAGGAAGAAGTAATGCAGGACTGTAAATGAAACATGCCCTCAATATGTCTTGAGGGAGGTAATGGCCAAAACATTTCAAAATGTGACACATACTTTAAGAGAACACTTTGAAGAACTAAGGGGTAATCACAGCTTGAAAAATAAAAAGGATATGCCTTAAAGCTCAGTTTCAACGGATTATGAAGCACATGCGAATTCAACCAAAAAGAGGTATCAGCTCACACTTGTCAGAAAAACCATCAGCAAGAAAACTACAAACAATAAATGCTGAAGCTGTTGTGGAGAAATGCATACCCTCAACTTCAAGGGGGACGTGACTTGGAAAGGGCCACAAATGAGAACAGAATGGAGGTGCCTTAAAAAGGTAAACATTGAGCTACCATATGATCCAGCAGGCCCACTCCTCGACCTATAATCTAAGAAGAGAGAATTGGAAAGACACAGGCAGGCCAATCTGCATTGCACAGTATTACAATAGCCAAGATATGGAGGTAACCAAAAAGTCCACCAACAGATGGGTGGATAAAGAAGAACTCCTCCATGTATAGATGCAATATTCGCTAGTGAAAAAAATGAAACAATGCCATTTGCAGCACCATAGATGAGTCTAGACGTAATCACACCACCTGTAGTAAGTGAGAAAGTAAAAGACACATATCCTATCATATCACTTTTAGGAGTTACATAAAAATTGATACTAATGAAGATATTTCCACAGAGAAAGGCAATCACAGATTCATTAAAAAACTTATGGTTCATCAAATAGAAAGGGATGAGGATTGGATAATTTACCATATTGGGGTTAACAGAGATATACAAACCATGTGAAATATATAATCACCAAAGACGTACGGAAGACCAGGAGAAGACTACTCAACATTGTGTCATAACCTATATGGGAAAAGGATGCGAGGAAGAATAGATACACGTATATGTGTGAAAGAACCACATTTGCACACCTAGAACAAACAAACCATTGTAATCAAATTTGCTTGGATAAAAAATAAAAAGTAAATTATAAATATGCACAACAAGTAATGAGACATAAACATAAAGGGCTTTTTCCTGGCACATTCCATTCTAATTTACAACCTAGAACACCACTTCCATTAAGGCTCTGTTTCCCCAGTTACCAAATTTGGTAAAGGAGAAATGATGCCACCTTGTGGCCGTTTCCTGCAAGAGCAGCTTTAAACTCACAGCTAATGGTCACTTAACATTCACAAGGACTCAGGGCTGTAAAGGACACCTGCCCTAAAAAATTGTGCTGAAGTAGGGAATGGACAAAAATTTCAAAACAGGCAAATGTTTCCAGAAGAGAGTATGAATATTAACGTTTTACTCACGCTCTTTTAAAAAAAAGGAAAATGGATAAAAGCTCAACCTCAGGGAGTGTTAGACCCATGAAATCTAATCTACAAAAAGTTTCAACTTACACCAGTCGACTGACCATCAGCAAAAAGTCTACAAACAATAAATGCTGACGGGGTTTTAGAGAACTGTGTACCCTCTACCTGCTGGTGAGACGTAAAGGGGTAACGGCCAATAATGAGAACAGAAAGGAGCTGTGTTTAAAAGTAAAAATGGAGGTACCATTCAATCCAGCAGGCGCACCATTGGACCTCTCACCGGAGAAGACAAGAATCCAGAAGACACAGGCCGCAAAAGCTTCAGTGCAGCCGTATTCACAATAGCCAAGACAGTGAAGGAATCAAAATGTCCAACAACAGGTGAATAGATAAAGAAGAAGTGGTCCATGTACACAATGGAATATTAGCCATGGAAAACAATGAACCATTGTTCTTTGAGGCACCACAAATGAGTCTGGAGATAATCACGAAACATGAGGTAAGTCCGAAAGCAAAAGACCTATATTCTATGATATCACTTATAGGCGTTATCTAATAACTGACACAAATGAACATATTTCCACAGAGAAAGACACTCACAGATTTAGAAAACAAACTATGCTCATCTAAAAGGAAAGGTGGGGGGAGTGGATAAATTAAGGTTAGTGTTACTATATGTATACAAACACATATTATATACATATCTCAAAAAGACCTACCATATAGAAGGGAGGTGTGCGGAACCCTCTGTAACATTTTACATGGGAAGGGGATCTGTACTTGAATAGACATATATAATGTACAAATGAACCAGATTGTGTACACCTCAGACAAACAATATTCTAAGCTTTACCCCAATTAAAAAAATTTTTAAAAGCAAGAAGAAATAATGAGACATAAACTTACGGGGGTTTCTCCACGCACATTCCAATATAATTTACAACCTAGGAACACGACTTCCAGAAAGGCTCTGCTGCCCTAGTACCCAGATTTGGGAATGGAGGAATGCTGCCTGCTTGAGGCCACTTCCCACAACAGCAGCTTTTAACCCATTGCTAAAGGTCACTAAATAGGCACCACACTTGCAGTTCGGGAAATGAGACCTGCTCTCTAAAAAAATTCTGGGCTGGAAAATCGACCAAAAAATTTAACAGAGGGCAAGCTTCCAAGAAGACAATTTCAAGAGTTATATTGTACTCCCAACTGTTTCCTTTTTTGAGCAGAAAAGAAAACGGCAGAGAAAAATGATGAGTTTTATGAATTTTCAAAGACATGCAAACCCAAAGTACAAAAACCTATCAGCTCACACCAGCCAGAAGGGCCATTAGCATAAATGCTGCAAACAATAAATGCTGAAGCGATTGTGGAGAAATGCGTACCCTCGATTCTAAGGGGGACGTGGTAAGAGCCACTAATGAAAACACAAAGAAGGTGCTTTGATAAGGGTAACACGGTGCTACCAGTCAATCAATCACACCCACTGCTGGGCCTATCACCTGAGAAAATGAGAATCAAAAAGTCACAGGCTTGGGGCTTCCCTGGTGGTGCAGTGGTTGAGAGTCTGCCTGCCAATGCAGGGCACACGGGTTCGAGCCCCGGTCTGGGAAGATCCCACATGCCGCGGAGCAACTGGGCGCGTGAGCCACAACCACTGAGCCTGCGCGCATGGAGCCTGTGCTCCGCAACAAGAGAGGCCGCGATAGTGAGAGACCCACGCACCGCGATGAAGAGTGGCCCCCGCTCGCCGCAACTACAGAAAGCCCTAGCGCACAAACGAAGATCCAACACAGCCAAAAATAAATAAATAAATAAATAAATAAATAAATAAATAAATAAATAAATAAATAAATAAATAAATATTAAAAAAAAAAAAGTCACAGGCTGGCAATCCTGCACTCCAACAATATTTTCCATAGCCAACACTTGGAAGCAATGAAAATGTCCATCAACCGAGGAATGCACAAAGTAGAAGTGGTCCACGTACACAGTGGAAAATTATTCCAATAAAAAATAAAAATTAAATTTAAAAATCCAACAAAAGTAAAGAGACATCAGCTTGTGTGGGTTTGTCCGGGCACACTCCACTCTAATTTATACCGAGAAACACCACAGGCCGCAAGGGCATTTCCCTAGTTACCAGGGTGGGGAACATAGAAAGGCTGCCACCCTCTGGCAGTTACCTGCAAAAACAGCTTTAAGGCCTGTGCTAATGGTCATTTCATAGGAAGAAGTAATGCAGGACTGTAAATGAAACATGCCCTCAATATGTCTTGAGGGAGGTAATGGCCAAAACATTTCAAAATGTGACACATACTTTAAGAGAACACTTTGAAGAACTAAGGGGTAATCACAGCTTGAAAAATAAAAAGGATATGCCTTAAAGCTCAGTTTCAACGAATTATAAGGCACATGCGAATTCAACCAAAAAGAGGTATCAGCTCACACTTGTCAGAAAAACCATCAGCAAGAAAACTACAAACAATAAATGCTGAAGCTGTTGTGGAGAAATGCATACCCTCAACTTCAAGGGGGACGTGACTTGGAAAGGGCCACAAATGAGAACAGAATGGAGGTGCCTTAAAAAGGTAAACATTGAGCTACCATATGATCCAGCAGGCCCACTCCTCGACCTATAATCTAAGAAGAGAGAATTGGAAAGACACAGGCAGGCCAATCTGCATTGCACAGTATTACAATAGCCAAGATATGGAGGTAACCAAAAAGTCCACCAACAGATGGGTGGACAAAGAAGAACTCCTCCATGTATAGATGGAATATTCGCTAGTGAAAAAAATGAAACAATGCCATTTGCAGCACCATAGATGAGTCTAGACGTAATCACACCACCTGTAGTAAGTGAGAAAGTAAAAGACACATATCCTATCATATCACTTTTAGGAGTTACATAAAAATTGATACTAATGAAGATATTTCCACAGAGAAAGGCAATCACAGATTCATTAAAAAACTTATGGTTCATCAAATAGAAAGGGATGAGGATTGGATAATTTACCATATTGGGGTTAACAGAGATATACAAACCATGTGAAATATATAATCACCAAAGACGTACGGAAGACCAGGAGAAGACTACTCAACATTGTGTCATAACCTATATGGGAAAAGGATGCGAGGAAGAATAGATACACGTATATGTGTGAAAGAACCACATTTGCACACCTAGAACAAACAAACCATTGTAATCAAATTTGCTTGGATAAAAAATAAAAAGTAAATTATAAATATGAACAACAAGTAATGAGACATAAACATAAAGGGCTTTTTCCTGGCACATTCCATTCTAATTTACAACCTAGAACACCACTTCCATTAAGGCTCTGTTTCCCCAGTTACCAAATTTGGTAAAGGAGAAATGATGCCACCTTGTGGCCGTTTCCTGCAAGAGCAGCTTTAAACTCACAGCTAATGGTCACTTAACATTCACAAGGACTCAGGGCTGTAAAGGACACCTGCCCTAAAAAATTGTGCTGAAGTAGGGAATGGACAAAAATTTCAAAACAGGCAAATGTTTCCAGAAGAGAGTATGAATATTAACGTTTTACTCACGCTCTTTTAAAAAAAAGGAAAATGGATAAAAGCTCAACCTCAGGGAGTGTTAGACCCATGAAATCTAATCTACAAAAAGTTTCAACTTACACCAGTCGACTGACCATCAGCAAAAAGTCTACAAACAATAAATGCTGACGGGGTTTTAGAGAACTGTGTACCCTCTACCTGCTGGTGAGACGTAAAGGGGTAACGGCCAATAATGAGAACAGAAAGGAGCTGTGTTTAAAAGTAAAAATGGAGGTACCATTCAATCCAGCAGGCGCACCATTGGACCTCTCACCGGAGAAGACAAGAATCGAGAAGACACAGGCCGCCAACGCTTCAGTGCAGCCTTCTTCACAATAGCCAAGACAGTGAAGGAATCAAAATGTCCAACAACAGGTGAATAGATAAAGAAGAAGTGGTCCATGTACACATTGGAATATTAGCCATGGAAAACAATGAACCATTGTTCTTTGAGGCACCACAAATGAGTCTGGAGATAATCACGAAACATGAGGTAAGTCCGAAAGCAAAAGACCTATATTCTATGATATCACTTATAGGCGTTATCTAATAACTGACACAAATGAACATATTTCCACAGAGAAAGACACTCACAGATTTAGAAAACAAACTATGCTCATCTAAAAGGAAAGGTGGGGGGAGTGGATAAATTAAGGTTAGTGTTACTATATGTATACAAACACATATTATATACATATCTCAAAAAGACCTACCATATAGAAGGGAGGTGTGCGGAACCCTCTGTAACATTTTACATGGGAAGGGGATCTGTACTTGAATAGACATATATAATGTACAAATGAACCAGATTGTGTACACCTCAGACAAACAATATTCTAAGCTTTACCCCAATTAAAAAAATTTTTAAAAGCAAGAAGAAATAATGAGACATAAACTTATGGGGGTTTCTCCACGCACATTCCAATATAATTTACAACCTAGGAACACGACTTCCAGAAAGGCTCTGCTGCCCTAGTACCCAGATTTGGGAATGGAGGAATGCTGCCTGCTTGAGGCCACTTCCCACAACAGCAGCTTTTAACCCATTGCTAAAGGTCACTAAATAGGCACCACACTTGCAGTTCGGGAAATGAGACCTGCTCTCTAAAAAAATTCTGGGCTGGAAAATCGACCAAAAAATTTAACAGAGGGCAAGCTTCCAAGAAGACAATTTCAAGAGTTATATTGTACTCCCAACTGTTTCCTTTTTTGAGCAGAAAAGAAAACGGCAGAGAAAAATGATGAGTTTTATGAATTTTCAAAGACATGCAAACCCAAAGTACAAAAACCTATCAGCTCACACCAGCCAGAAGGGCCATTAGCATAAATGCTGCAAACAATAAATGCTGAAGCGATTGTGGAGAAATGCGTACCCTCGATTCTAAGGGGGACGTGGTAAGAGCCACTAATGAAAACACAAAGAAGGTGCTTTGATAAGGGTAACACGGTGCTACCAGTCAATCAATCACACCCACTGCTGGGCCTATCCCCTGAGAAAATGAGAATCAAAAATTCACAGGCTTGGGGCTTCCCTGGTGGTGCAGTGGTTGAGAGTCTGCCTGCCAATGCAGGGCACACGGGTTCGAGCCCCGGTCTGGGAAGATCCCACATGCCGCGGAGCAACTGGGCGCGTGAGCCACAACCAATGAGCCTGCGCGCATGGAGCCTGTGCTCCGCAACAAGAGAGGCCGCGATAGTGAGAGACCCACGCACCGCGATGAAGAGTGGCCCCCGCTCGCCGCAACTACAGAAAGCCCTCGCGCACAAACGAAGATCCAACACAGCCAAAAATAAATAAATAAATAAATAAATAAATAAATAAATAAATAAATAAATAAATAAATAAATATTAAAAAAAAAAGTCACAGGCTGGCAATCCTGCACTCCAACAATATTTTCCATAGCCAACACTTGGAAGCAATGAAAATGTCCATCAACCGAGGAATGCACAAAGTAGAAGTGGTCCACGTACACAGTGGAAAATTATTCCAATAAAAAATAAAAATTAAATTTAAAAATCCAACAATAGTAAAGAGACATCAGCTTGTGTGGATTTGTCCGGGCACACTCCACTCTAATTTATAACCGAGAAACACCACAGGCCGCAAGGGCATTTCCCTAGTTACCAGGGTGGGGAACATAGAAAGGCTGCCACCCTCTGGCAGTTACCTGCAAAAACAGCTTTAAGGCCTGTGCTAATGGTCATTTCATAGGAAGAAGTAATGCAGGACTGTAAATGAAACATGCCCTCAATATGTCTTGAGGGAGGTAATGGCCAAAACATTTCAAAATGTGACACATACTTTAAGAGAACACTTTGAAGAACTAAGGGGTAATCACAGCTTGAAAAATAAAAAGGATATGCCTTAAAGCTCAGTTTCAACGGATTATAAGGCACATGCGAATTCAACCAAAAAGAGGTATCAGCTCACACTTGTCAGAAAAACCATCAGCAAGAAAACTACAAACAATAAATGCTGAAGCTGTTGTGGAGAAATGCATACCCTCAACTTCAAGGGGGACGTGACTTGGAAAGGGCCACAAATGAGAACAGAATGGAGGTGCCTTAAAAAGGTAAACATTGAGCTACCATATGATCCAGCAGGCCCACTCCTCGACCTATAATCTAAGAAGAGAGAATTGGAAAGACACAGGCAGGCCAATCTGCATTGCACAGTATTACAATAGCCAAGATATGGAGGTAACCAAAAAGTCCACCAACAGATGGGTGGACAAAGAAGAACTCCTCCATGTATAGATGGAATATTCGCTAGTGAAAAAAATGAAACAATGCCATTTGCAGCACCATAGATGAGTCTAGACGTAATCACACCACCTGTAGTAAGTGAGAAAGTAAAAGACACATATCCTATCATATCACTTTTAGGAGTTACATAAAAATTGATACTAATGAAGATATTTCCACAGAGAAAGGCAATCACAGATTCATTAAAAAACTTATGGTTCATCAAATAGAAAGGGATGAGGATTGGATAATTTACCATATTGGGGTTAACAGAGATATACAAACCATGTGAAATATATAATCACCAAAGACGTACGGAAGACCAGGAGAAGACTACTCAACATTGTGTCATAACCTATATGGGAAAAGGATGCGAGGAAGAATAGATACACGTATATGTGTGAAAGAACCACATTTGCACACCTAGAACAAACAAACCATTGTAATCAAATTTGCTTGGATAAAAAATAAAAAGTAAATTATAAATATGAACAACAAGTAATGAGACATAAACATAAAGGGCTTTTTCCTGGCACATTCCATTCTAATTTACAACCTAGAACACCACTTCCATTAAGGCTCTGTTTCCCCAGTTACCAAATTTGGTAAAGGAGAAATGATGCCACCTTGTGGCCGTTTCCTGCAAGAGCAGCTTTAAAGTCACAGCTAATGGTCACTTAACATTCACAAGGACTCAGGGCTGTAAAGGACACCTGCCCTAAAAAATTGTGCTGAAGTAGGGAATGGACAAAAATTTCAAAACAGGCAAATGTTTCCAGAAGAGAGTATGAATATTAACGTTTTACTCACGCTCTTTTAAAAAAAAGGAAAATGGATAAAAGCTCAACCTCAGGGAGTGTTAGACCCATGAAATCTAATCTACAAAAAGTTTCAACTTACACCAGTCGACTGACCATCAGCAAAAAGTCTACAAACAATAAATGCTGACGGGGTTTTAGAGAACTGTGTACCCTCTACCTGCTGGTGAGACGTAAAGGGGTAACGGCCAATAATGAGAACAGAAAGGAGCTGTGTTTAAAAGTAAAAATGGAGGTACCATTCAATCCAGCAGGCGCACCATTGGACCTCTCACCGGAGAAGACAAGAATCCAGAAGACACAGGCCGCAAAAGCTTCAGTGCAGCCGTATTCACAATAGCCAAGACAGTGAAGGAATCAAAATGTCCAACAACAGGTGAATAGATAAAGAAGAAGTGGTCCATGTACACAATGGAATATTAGCCATGGAAAACAATGAACCATTGTTCTTTGAGGCACCACAAATGAGTCTGGAGATAATCACGAAACATGAGGTAAGTCCGAAAGCAAAAGACCTATATTCTATGATATCACTTATAGGCGTTATCTAATAACTGACACAAATGAACATATTTCCACAGAGAAAGACACTCACAGATTTAGAAAACAAACTATGCTCATCTAAAAGGAAAGGTGGTGGGAGTGGATAAATTAAGGTTAGTGTTACTATATGTATACAAACACATATTATATACATATTTCAATAAGACCTACCATATAGAAGGGAGGTGTGCGGAACCCTCTGTAACATTTTACATGGGAAGGGGATCTGTACTTGAATAGACATATATAATGTACAAATGAACCAGATTGTGTACACCTCAGACAAACAATATTCTAAGCTTTACCCCAATTAAAAAAATTTTTAAAAGCAAGAAGAAATAATGAGACATAAACTTATGGGGGTTTCTCCATGCACATTCCAATATAATTTACAACCTAGGAACACGACTTCCAGAAAGGCTCTGCTGCCCTAGTACCCAGATTTGGGAATGGAGGAATGCTGCCTGCTTGAGGCCACTTCCCACAACAGCAGCTTTTAACCCATTGCTAAAGGTCACTAAATAGGCACCACACTTGCAGTTCGGGAAATGAGACCTGCTCTCTAAAAAAATTCTGGGCTGGAAAATCGACCAAAAAATTTAACAGAGGGCAAGCTTCCAAGAAGACAATTTCAAGAGTTATATTGTACTCCCAACTGTTTCCTTTTTTGAGCAGAAAAGAAAACGGCAGAGAAAAATGATGAGTTTTATGAATTTTCAAAGACATGCAAACCCAAAGTACAAAAACCTATCAGCTCACACCAGCCAGAAGGGCCATTAGCATAAATGCTGCAAACAATAAATGCTGAAGCGATTGTGGAGAAATGCGTACCCTCGATTCTAAGGGGGACGTGGTAAGAGCCACTAATGAAAACACAAAGAAGGTGCTTTGATAAGGGTAACACGGTGCTACCAGTCAATCAATCACACCCACTGCTGGGCCTATCCCCTGAGAAAATGAGAATCAAAAAGTCACAGGCTTGGGGCTTCCCTGGTGGTGCAGTGGTTGAGAGTCTGCCTGCCAATGCAGGGCACACGGGTTCGAGCCCCGGTCTGGGAAGATCCCACATGCCGCGGAGCAACTGGGCCCGTGAGCCACAACCACGGAGCCTGCGCGCATGGAGCCTGTGCTCCGCAACAAGAGAGGCCGCGATAGTGAGAGACCCACGCACCGTGATGAAGAGTGGCCCCCGCTCGCCGCAACTACAGAAAGCCCTCGCGCACAAACGAAGATCCAACACAGCCAAAAATAAATAAATAAATAAATAAATAAATAAATAAATAAATAAATAAATAAATAAATATTAAAAAAAAAAAAGTCACAGGCTGGCAATCCTGCACTCCAACAATATTTTCCATAGCCAACACTTGGAAGCAATGAAAATGTCCATCAACCGAGGAATGCACAAAGTAGAAGTGGTCCACGTACACAGTGGAAAATTATTCCAATAAAAAATAAAAATTAAATTTAAAAATCCAACAAAAGTAAAGAGACATCAGCTTGTGTGGGTTTGTCCGGGCACACTCCACTCTAATTTATACCGAGAAACACCACAGGCCGCAAGGGCATTTCCCTAGTTACCAGGGTGGGGAACATAGAAAGGCTGCCACCCTCTGGCAGTTACCTGCAAAAACAGCTTTAAGGCCTGTGCTAATGGTCATTTCATAGGAAGAAGTAATGCAGGACTGTAAATGAAACATGCCCTCAATATGTCTTGAGGGAGGTAATGGCCAAAACATTTCAAAATGTGACACATACTTTAAGAGAACACTTTGAAGAACTAAGGGGTAATCACAGCTTGAAAAATAAAAAGGATATGCCTTAAAGCTCAGTTTCAACGAATTATAAGGCACATGCGAATTCAACCAAAAAGAGGTATCAGCTCACACTTGTCAGAAAAACCATCAGCAAGAAAACTACAAACAATAAATGCTGAAGCTGTTGTGGAGAAATGCATACCCTCAACTTCAAGGGGGACGTGACTTGGAAAGGGCCACAAATGAGAACAGAATGGAGGTGCCTTAAAAAGGTAAACATTGAGCTACCATATGATCCAGCAGGCCCACTCCTCGACCTATAATCTAAGAAGAGAGAATTGGAAAGACACAGGCAGGCCAATCTGCATTGCACAGTATTACAATAGCCAAGATATGGAGGTAACCAAAAAGTCCACCAACAGATGGGTGGACAAAGAAGAACTCCTCCATGTATAGATGGAATATTCGCTAGTGAAAAAAATGAAACAATGCCATTTGCAGCACCATAGATGAGTCTAGACGTAATCACACCACCTGTAGTAAGTGAGAAAGTAAAAGACACATATCCTATCATATCACTTTTAGGAGTTACATAAAAATTGATACTAATGAAGATATTTCCACAGAGAAAGGCAATCACAGATTCATTAAAAAACTTATGGTTCATCTGATAGAAAGGGATGAGGATTGGATAATTTACCATATTGGGGTTAACAGAGATATACAAACCATGTGAAATATATAATCACCAAAGACGTACGGAAGACCAGGAGAAGACTACTCAACATTGTGTCATAACCTATATGGGAAAAGGATGCGAGGAAGAATAGATACACGTATATGTGTGAAAGAACCACATTTGCACACCTAGAACAAACAAACCATTGTAATCAAATTTGCTTGGATAAAAAATAAAAAGTAAATTATAAATATGAACAACAAGTAATGAGACATAAACATAAAGGGCTTTTTCCTGGCACATTCCATTCTAATTTACAACCTAGAACACCACTTCCATTAAGGCTCTGTTTCCCCAGTTACCAAATTTGGTAAAGGAGAAATGATGCCACCTTGTGGCCGTTTCCTGCAAGAGCAGCTTTAAACTCACAGCTAATGGTCACTTAACATTCACAAGGACTCAGGGCTGTAAAGGACACCTGCCCTAAAAAATTGTGCTGAAGTAGGGAATGGACAAAAATTTCAAAACAGGCAAATGTTTCCAGAAGAGAGTATGAATATTAACGTTTTACTCACGCTCTTTTAAAAAAAAGGAAAATGGATAAAAGCTCAACCTCAGGGAGTGTTAGACCCATGAAATCTAATCTACAAAAAGTTTCAACTTACACCAGTCGACTGACCATCAGCAAAAAGTCTACAAACAATAAATGCTGACGGGGTTTTAGAGAACTGTGTACCCTCTACCTGCTGGTGAGACGTAAAGGGGTAACGGCCAATAATGAGAACAGAAAGGAGCTGTGTTTAAAAGTAAAAATGGAGGTACCATTCAATCCAGCAGGCGCACCATTGGACCTCTCACCGGAGAAGACAAGAATCGAGAAGACACAGGCCGCCAACGCTTCAGTGCAGCCTTCTTCACAATAGCCAAGACAGTGAAGGAATCAAAATGTCCAACAACAGGTGAATAGATAAAGAAGAAGTGGTCCATGTACACATTGGAATATTAGCCATGGAAAACAATGAACCATTGTTCTTTGAGGCACCACAAATGAGTCTGGAGATAATCACGAAACATGAGGTAAGTCCGAAAGCAAAAGACCTATATTCTATGATATCACTTATAGGCGTTATCTAATAACTGACACAAATGAACATATTTCCACAGAGAAAGACACTCACAGATTTAGAAAACAAACTATGCTCATCTAAAAGGAAAGGTGGGGGGAGTGGATAAATTAAGGTTAGTGTTACTATATGTATACAAACACATATTATATACATATCTCAAAAAGACCTACCATATAGAAGGGAGGTGTGCGGAACCCTCTGTAACATTTTACATGGGAAGGGGATCTGTACTTGAATAGACATATATAATGTACAAATGAACCAGATTGTGTACACCTCAGACAAACAATATTCTAAGCTTTACCCCAATTAAAAAAATTTTTAAAAGCAAGAAGAAATAATGAGACATAAACTTATGGGGGTTTCTCCACGCACATTCCAATATAATTTACAACCTAGGAACACGACTTCCAGAAAGGCTCTGCTGCCCTAGTACCCAGATTTGGCAATGGAGGAATGCTGCCTGCTTGAGGCCACTTCCCACAACAGCAGCTTTTAACCCATTGCTAAAGGTCACTAAATAGGCACCACACTTGCAGTTCGGGAAATGAGACCTGCTCTCTAAAAAAATTCTGGGCTGGAAAATCGACCAAAAAATTTAACAGAGGGCAAGCTTCCAAGAAGACAATTTCAAGAGTTATATTGTACTCCCAACTGTTTCCTTTTTTGAGCAGAAAAGAAAACGGCAGAGAAAAATGATGAGTTTTATGAATTTTCAAAGACATGCAAACCCAAAGTACAAAAACCTATCAGCTCACACCAGCCAGAAGGGCCATTAGCATAAATGCTGCAAACAATAAATGCTGAAGCGATTGTGGAGAAATGCGTACCCTCGATTCTAAGGGGGACGTGGTAAGAGCCACTAATGAAAACACAAAGAAGGTGCTTTGATAAGGGTAACACGGTGCTACCAGTCAATCAATCACACCCACTGCTGGGCCTATCACCTGAGAAAATGAGAATCAAAAAGTCACAGGCTTGGGGCTTCCCTGGTGGTGCAGTGGTTGAGAGTCTGCCTGCCAATGCAGGGCACACGGGTTCGAGCCCCGGTCTGGGAAGATCCCACATGCCGCGGAGCAACTGGGCGCGTGAGCCACAACCACTGAGCCTGCGCGCATGGAGCCTGTGCTCCGCAACAAGAGAGGCCGCGATAGTGAGAGACCCACGCACCGCGATGAAGAGTGGCCCCCGCTCGCCGCAACTACAGAAAGCCCTAGCGCACAAACGAAGATCCAACACAGCCAAAAATAAATAAATAAATAAATAAATAAATAAATAAATAAATAAATAAATAAATAAATATTAAAAAAAAAAAAGTCACAGGCTGGCAATCCTGCACTCCAACAATATTTTCCATAGCCAACACTTGGAAGCAATGAAAATGTCCATCAACCGAGGAATGCACAAAGTAGAAGTGGTCCACGTACACAGTGGAAAATTATTCCAATAAAAAATAAAAATTAAATTTAAAAATCCAACAAAAGTAAAGAGACATCAGCTTGTGTGGGTTTGTCCGGGCACACTCCACTCTAATTTATACCGAGAAACACCACAGGCCGCAAGGGCATTTCCCTAGTTACCAGGGTGGGGAACATAGAAAGGCTGCCACCCTCTGGCAGTTACCTGCAAAAACAGCTTTAAGGCCTGTGCTAATGGTCATTTCATAGGAAGAAGTAATGCAGGACTGTAAATGAAACATGCCCTCAATATGTCTTGAGGGAGGTAATGGCCAAAACATTTCAAAATGTGACACATACTTTAAGAGAACACTTTGAAGAACTAAGGGGTAATCACAGCTTGAAAAATAAAAAGGATATGCCTTAAAGCTCAGTTTCAACGGATTATGAAGCACATGCGAATTCAACCAAAAAGAGGTATCAGCTCACACTTGTCAGAAAAACCATCAGCAAGAAAACTACAAACAATAAATGCTGAAGCTGTTGTGGAGAAATGCATACCCTCAACTTCAAGGGGGACGTGACTTGGAAAGGGCCACAAATGAGAACAGAATGGAGGTGCCTTAAAAAGGTAAACATTGAGCTACCATATGATCCAGCAGGCCCACTCCTCGACCTATAATCTAAGAAGAGAGAATTGGAAAGACACAGGCAGGCCAATCTGCATTGCACAGTATTACAATAGCCAAGATATGGAGGTAACCAAAAAGTCCACCAACAGATGGGTGGACAAAGAAGAACTCCTCCATGTATAGATGCAATATTCGCTAGTGAAAAAAATGAAACAATGCCATTTGCAGCACCATAGATGAGTCTAGACGTAATCACACCACCTGTAGTAAGTGAGAAAGTAAAAGACACATATCCTATCATATCACTTTTAGGAGTTACATAAAAATTGATACTAATGAAGATATTTCCACAGAGAAAGGCAATCACAGATTCATTAAAAAACTTATGGTTCATCAAATAGAAAGGGATGAGGATTGGATAATTTACCATATTGGGGTTAACAGAGATATACAAACCATGTGAAATATATAATCACCAAAGACGTACGGAAGACCAGGAGAAGACTACTCAACATTGTGTCATAACCTATATGGGAAAAGGATGCGAGGAAGAATAGATACACGTATATGTGTGAAAGAACCACATTTGCACACCTAGAACAAACAAACCATTGTAATCAAATTTGCTTGGATAAAAAATAAAAAGTAAATTATAAATATGAACAACAAGTAATGAGACATAAACATAAAGGGCTTTTTCCTGGCACATTCCATTCTAATTTACAACCTAGAACACCACTTCCATTAAGGCTCTGTTTCCCCAGTTACCAAATTTGGTAAAGGAGAAATGATGCCACCTTGTGGCCGTTTCCTGCAAGAGCAGCTTTAAACTCACAGCTAATGGTCACTTAACATTCACAAGGACTCAGGGCTGTAAAGGACACCTGCCCTAAAAAATTGTGCTGAAGTAGGGAATGGACAAAAATTTCAAAACAGGCAAATGTTTCCAGAAGAGAGTATGAATATTAACGTTTTACTCACGCTCTTTTAAAAAAAAGGAAAATGGATAAAAGCTCAACCTCAGGGAGTGTTAGACCCATGAAATCTAATCTACAAAAAGTTTCAACTTACACCAGTCGACTGACCATCAGCAAAAAGTCTACAAACAATAAATGCTGACGGGGTTTTAGAGAACTGTGTACCCTCTACCTGCTGGTGAGACGTAAAGGGGTAACGGCCAATAATGAGAACAGAAAGGAGCTGTGTTTAAAAGTAAAAATGGAGGTACCATTCAATCCAGCAGGCGCACCATTGGACCTCTCACCGGAGAAGACAAGAATCGAGAAGACACAGGCCGCCAACGCTTCAGTGCAGCCTTCTTCACAATAGCCAAGACAGTGAAGGAATCAAAATGTCCAACAACAGGTGAATAGATAAAGAAGAAGTGGTCCATGTACACATTGGAATATTAGCCATGGAAAACAATGAACCATTGTTCTTTGAGGCACCACAAATGAGTCTGGAGATAATCACGAAACATGAGGTAAGTCCGAAAGCAAAAGACCTATATTCTATGATATCACTTATAGGCGTTATCTAATAACTGACACAAATGAACATATTTCCACAGAGAAAGACACTCACAGATTTAGAAAACAAACTATGCTCATCTAAAAGGAAAGGTGGGGGGAGTGGATAAATTAAGGTTAGTGTTACTATATGTATACAAACACATATTATATACATATCTCAAAAAGACCTACCATATAGAAGGGAGGTGTGCGGAACCCTCTGTAACATTTTACATGGGAAGGGGATCTGTACTTGAATAGACATATATAATGTACAAATGAACCAGATTGTGTACACCTCAGACAAACAATATTCTAAGCTTTACCCCAATTAAAAAAATTTTTGAAAGCAAGAAGAAATAATGAGACATAAACTTATGGGGGTTTCTCCACGCACATTCCAATATAATTTACAACCTAGGAACACGACTTCCAGAAAGGCTCTGCTGCCCTAGTACCCAGATTTGGCAATGGAGGAATGCTGCCTGCTTGAGGCCACTTCCCACAACAGCAGCTTTTAACCCATTGCTAAAGGTCACTAAATAGGCACCACACTTGCAGTTCGGGAAATGAGACCTGCTCTCTAAAAAAATTCTGGGCTGGAAAATCGACCAAAAAATTTAACAGAGGGCAAGCTTCCAAGAAGACAATTTCAAGAGTTATATTGTACTCCCAACTGTTTCCTTTTTTGAGCAGAAAAGAAAACGGCAGAGAAAAATGATGAGTTTTATGAATTTTCAAAGACATGCAAACCCAAAGTACAAAAACCTATCAGCTCACACCAGCCAGAAGGGCCATTAGCATAAATGCTGCAAACAATAAATGCTGAAGCGATTGTGGAGAAATGCGTACCCTCGATTCTAAGGGGGACGTGGTAAGAGCCACTAATGAAAACACAAAGAAGGTGCTTTGATAAGGGTAACACGGTGCTACCAGTCAATCAATCACACCCACTGCTGGGCCTATCACCTGAGAAAATGAGAATCAAAAAGTCACAGGCTTGGGGCTTCCCTGGTGGTGCAGTGGTTGAGAGTCTGCCTGCCAATGCAGGGCACACGGGTTCGAGCCCCGGTCTGGGAAGATCCCACATGCCGCGGAGCAACTGGGCGCGTGAGCCACAACCACTGAGCCTGCGCGCATGGAGCCTGTGCTCCGCAACAAGAGAGGCCGCGATAGTGAGAGACCCACGCACCGCGATGAAGAGTGGCCCCCGCTCGCCGCAACTACAGAAAGCCCTAGCGCACAAACGAAGATCCAACACAGCCAAAAATAAATAAATAAATAAATAAATAAATAAATAAATAAATAAATAAATAAATAAATATTAAAAAAAAAAAAGTCACAGGCTGGCAATCCTGCACTCCAACAATATTTTCCATAGCCAACACTTGGAAGCAATGAAAATGTCCATCAACCGAGGAATGCACAAAGTAGAAGTGGTCCACGTACACAGTGGAAAATTATTCCAATAAAAAATAAAAATTAAATTTAAAAATCCAACAAAAGTAAAGAGACATCAGCTTGTGTGGGTTTGTCCGGGCACACTCCACTCTAATTTATACCGAGAAACACCACAGGCCGCAAGGGCATTTCCCTAGTTACCAGGGTGGGGAACATAGAAAGGCTGCCACCCTCTGGCAGTTACCTGCAAAAACAGCTTTAAGGCCTGTGCTAATGGTCATTTCATAGGAAGAAGTAATGCAGGACTGTAAATGAAACATGCCCTCAATATGTCTTGAGGGAGGTAATGGCCAAAACATTTCAAAATGTGACACATACTTTAAGAGAACACTTTGAAGAACTAAGGGGTAATCACAGCTTGAAAAATAAAAAGGATATGCCTTAAAGCTCAGTTTCAACGGATTATGAAGCACATGCGAATTCAACCAAAAAGAGGTATCAGCTCACACTTGTCAGAAAAACCATCAGCAAGAAAACTACAAACAATAAATGCTGAAGCTGTTGTGGAGAAATGCATACCCTCAACTTCAAGGGGGACGTGACTTGGAAAGGGCCACAAATGAGAACAGAATGGAGGTGCCTTAAAAAGGTAAACATTGAGCTACCATATGATCCAGCAGGCCCACTCCTCGACCTATAATCTAAGAAGAGAGAATTGGAAAGACACAGGCAGGCCAATCTGCATTGCACAGTATTACAATAGCCAAGATATGGAGGTAACCAAAAAGTCCACCAACAGATGGGTGGACAAAGAAGAACTCCTCCATGTATAGATGCAATATTCGCTAGTGAAAAAAATGAAACAATGCCATTTGCAGCACCATAGATGAGTCTAGACGTAATCACACCACCTGTAGTAAGTGAGAAAGTAAAAGACACATATCCTATCATATCACTTTTAGGAGTTACATAAAAATTGATACTAATGAAGATATTTCCACAGAGAAAGGCAATCACAGATTCATTAAAAAACTTATGGTTCATCAAATAGAAAGGGATGAGGATTGGATAATTTACCATATTGGGGTTAACAGAGATATACAAACCATGTGAAATATATAATCACCAAAGACGTACGGAAGACCAGGAGAAGACTACTCAACATTGTGTCATAACCTATATGGGAAAAGGATGCGAGGAAGAATAGATACACGTATATGTGTGAAAGAACCACATTTGCACACCTAGAACAAACAAACCATTGTAATCAAATTTGCTTGGATAAAAAATAAAAAGTAAATTATAAATATGAACAACAAGTAATGAGACATAAACATAAAGGGCTTTTTCCTGGCACATTCCATTCTAATTTACAACCTAGAACACCACTTCCATTAAGGCTCTGTTTCCCCAGTTACCAAATTTGGTAAAGGAGAAATGATGCCACCTTGTGGCCGTTTCCTGCAAGAGCAGCTTTAAACTCACAGCTAATGGTCACTTAACATTCACAAGGACTCAGGGCTGTAAAGGACACCTGCCCTAAAAAATTGTGCTGAAGTAGGGAATGGACAAAAATTTCAAAACAGGCAAATGTTTCCAGAAGAGAGTATGAATATTAACGTTTTACTCACGCTCTTTTAAAAAAAAGGAAAATGGATAAAAGCTCAACCTCAGGGAGTGTTAGACCCATGAAATCTAATCTACAAAAAGTTTCAACTTACACCAGTCGACTGACCATCAGCAAAAAGTCTACAAACAATAAATGCTGACGGGGTTTTAGAGAACTGTGTACCCTCTACCTGCTGGTGAGACGTAAAGGGGTAACGGCCAATAATGAGAACAGAAAGGAGCTGTGTTTAAAAGTAAAAATGGAGGTACCATTCAATCCAGCAGGCGCACCATTGGACCTCTCACCGGAGAAGACAAGAATCCAGAAGACACAGGCCGCAAAAGCTTCAGTGCAGCCGTATTCACAATAGCCAAGACAGTGAAGGAATCAAAATGTCCAACAACAGGTGAATAGATAAAGAAGAAGTGGTCCATGTACACAATGGAATATTAGCCATGGAAAACAATGAACCATTGTTCTTTGAGGCACCACAAATGAGTCTGGAGATAATCACGAAACATGAGGTAAGTCCGAAAGCAAAAGACCTATATTCTATGATATCACTTATAGGCGTTATCTAATAACTGACACAAATGAACATATTTCCACAGAGAAAGACACTCACAGATTTAGAAAACAAACTATGCTCATCTAAAAGGAAAGGTGGGGGGAGTGGATAAATTAAGGTTAGTGTTACTATATGTATACAAACACATATTATATACATATCTCAAAAAGACCTACCATATAGAAGGGAGGTGTGCGGAACCCTCTGTAACATTTTACATGGGAAGGGGATCTGTACTTGAATAGACATATATAATGTACAAATGAACCAGATTGTGTACACCTCAGACAAACAATATTCTAAGCTTTACCCCAATTAAAAAAATTTTTAAAAGCAAGAAGAAATAATGAGACATAAACTTACGGGGGTTTCTCCACGCACATTCCAATATAATTTACAACCTAGGAACACGACTTCCAGAAAGGCTCTGCTGCCCTAGTACCCAGATTTGGGAATGGAGGAATGCTGCCTGCTTGAGGCCACTTCCCACAACAGCAGCTTTTAACCCATTGCTAAAGGTCACTAAATAGGCACCACACTTGCAGTTCGGGAAATGAGACCTGCTCTCTAAAAAAATTCTGGGCTGGAAAATCGACCAAAAAATTTAACAGAGGGCAAGCTTCCAAGAAGACAATTTCAAGAGTTATATTGTACTCCCAACTGTTTCCTTTTTTGAGCAGAAAAGAAAACGGCAGAGAAAAATGATGAGTTTTATGAATTTTCAAAGACATGCAAACCCAAAGTACAAAAACCTATCAGCTCACACCAGCCAGAAGGGCCATTAGCATAAATGCTGCAAACAATAAATGCTGAAGCGATTGTGGAGAAATGCGTACCCTCGATTCTAAGGGGGACGTGGTAAGAGCCACTAATGAAAACACAAAGAAGGTGCTTTGATAAGGGTAACACGGTGCTACCAGTCAATCAATCACACCCACTGCTGGGCCTATCACCTGAGAAAATGAGAATCAAAAAGTCACAGGCTTGGGGCTTCCCTGGTGGTGCAGTGGTTGAGAGTCTGCCTGCCAATGCAGGGCACACGGGTTCGAGCCCCGGTCTGGGAAGATCCCACATGCCGCGGAGCAACTGGGCGCGTGAGCCACAACCACTGAGCCTGCGCGCATGGAGCCTGTGCTCCGCAACAAGAGAGGCCGCGATAGTGAGAGACCCACGCACCGCGATGAAGAGTGGCCCCCGCTCGCCGCAACTACAGAAAGCCCTAGCGCACAAACGAAGATCCAACACAGCCAAAAATAAATAAATAAATAAATAAATAAATAAATAAATAAATAAATAAATAAATAAATAAATATTAAAAAAAAAAAAGTCACAGGCTGGCAATCCTGCACTCCAACAATATTTTCCATAGCCAACACTTGGAAGCAATGAAAATGTCCATCAACCGAGGAATGCACAAAGTAGAAGTGGTCCACGTACACAGTGGAAAATTATTCCAATAAAAAATAAAAATTAAATTTAAAAATCCAACAAAAGTAAAGAGACATCAGCTTGTGTGGGTTTGTCCGGGCACACTCCACTCTAATTTATACCGAGAAACACCACAGGCCGCAAGGGCATTTCCCTAGTTACCAGGGTGGGGAACATAGAAAGGCTGCCACCCTCTGGCAGTTACCTGCAAAAACAGCTTTAAGGCCTGTGCTAATGGTCATTTCATAGGAAGAAGTAATGCAGGACTGTAAATGAAACATGCCCTCAATATGTCTTGAGGGAGGTAATGGCCAAAACATTTCAAAATGTGACACATACTTTAAGAGAACACTTTGAAGAACTAAGGGGTAATCACAGCTTGAAAAATAAAAAGGATATGCCTTAAAGCTCAGTTTCAACGAATTATAAGGCACATGCGAATTCAACCAAAAAGAGGTATCAGCTCACACTTGTCAGAAAAACCATCAGCAAGAAAACTACAAACAATAAATGCTGAAGCTGTTGTGGAGAAATGCATACCCTCAACTTCAAGGGGGACGTGACTTGGAAAGGGCCACAAATGAGAACAGAATGGAGGTGCCTTAAAAAGGTAAACATTGAGCTACCATATGATCCAGCAGGCCCACTCCTCGACCTATAATCTAAGAAGAGAGAATTGGAAAGACACAGGCAGGCCAATCTGCATTGCACAGTATTACAATAGCCAAGATATGGAGGTAACCAAAAAGTCCACCAACAGATGGGTGGACAAAGAAGAACTCCTCCATGTATAGATGGAATATTCGCTAGTGAAAAAAATGAAACAATGCCATTTGCAGCACCATAGATGAGTCTAGACGTAATCACACCACCTGTAGTAAGTGAGAAAGTAAAAGACACATATCCTATCATATCACTTTTAGGAGTTACATAAAAATTGATACTAATGAAGATATTTCCACAGAGAAAGGCAATCACAGATTCATTAAAAAACTTATGGTTCATCAAATAGAAAGGGATGAGGATTGGATAATTTACCATATTGGGGTTAACAGAGATATACAAACCATGTGAAATATATAATCACCAAAGACGTACGGAAGACCAGGAGAAGACTACTCAACATTGTGTCATAACCTATATGGGAAAAGGATGCGAGGAAGAATAGATACACGTATATGTGTGAAAGAACCACATTTGCACACCTAGAACAAACAAACCATTGTAATCAAATTTGCTTGGATAAAAAATAAAAAGTAAATTATAAATATGAACAACAAGTAATGAGACATAAACATAAAGGGCTTTTTCCTGGCACATTCCATTCTAATTTACAACCTAGAACACCACTTCCATTAAGGCTCTGTTTCCCCAGTTACCAAATTTGGTAAAGGAGAAATGATGCCACCTTGTGGCCGTTTCCTGCAAGAGCAGCTTTAAACTCACAGCTAATGGTCACTTAACATTCACAAGGACTCAGGGCTGTAAAGGACACCTGCCCTAAAAAATTGTGCTGAAGTAGGGAATGGACAAAAATTTCAAAACAGGCAAATGTTTCCAGAAGAGAGTATGAATATTAACGTTTTACTCACGCTCTTTTAAAAAAAAGGAAAATGGATAAAAGCTCAACCTCAGGGAGTGTTAGACCCATGAAATCTAATCTACAAAAAGTTTCAACTTACACCAGTCGACTGACCATCAGCAAAAAGTCTACAAACAATAAATGCTGACGGGGTTTTAGAGAACTGTGTACCCTCTACCTGCTGGTGAGACGTAAAGGGGTAACGGCCAATAATGAGAACAGAAAGGAGCTGTGTTTAAAAGTAAAAATGGAGGTACCATTCAATCCAGCAGGCGCACCATTGGACCTCTCACCGGAGAAGACAAGAATCGAGAAGACACAGGCCGCCAACGCTTCAGTGCAGCCTTCTTCACAATAGCCAAGACAGTGAAGGAATCAAAATGTCCAACAACAGGTGAATAGATAAAGAAGAAGTGGTCCATGTACACATTGGAATATTAGCCATGGAAAACAATGAACCATTGTTCTTTGAGGCACCACAAATGAGTCTGGAGATAATCACGAAACATGAGGTAAGTCCGAAAGCAAAAGACCTATATTCTATGATATCACTTATAGGCGTTATCTAATAACTGACACAAATGAACATATTTCCACAGAGAAAGACACTCACAGATTTAGAAAACAAACTATGCTCATCTAAAAGGAAAGGTGGGGGGAGTGGATAAATTAAGGTTAGTGTTACTATATGTATACAAACACATATTATATACATATCTCAAAAAGACCTACCATATAGAAGGGAGGTGTGCGGAACCCTCTGTAACATTTTACATGGGAAGGGGATCTGTACTTGAATAGACATATATAATGTACAAATGAACCAGATTGTGTACACCTCAGACAAACAATATTCTAAGCTTTACCCCAATTAAAAAAATTTTTAAAAGCAAGAAGAAATAATGAGACATAAACTTATGGGGGTTTCTCCACGCACATTCCAATATAATTTACAACCTAGGAACACGACTTCCAGAAAGGCTCTGCTGCCCTAGTACCCAGATTTGGGAATGGAGGAATGCTGCCTGCTTGAGGCCACTTCCCACAACAGCAGCTTTTAACCCATTGCTAAAGGTCACTAAATAGGCACCACACTTGCAGTTCGGGAAATGAGACCTGCTCTCTAAAAAAATTCTGGGCTGGAAAATCGACCAAAAAATTTAACAGAGGGCAAGCTTCCAAGAAGACAATTTCAAGAGTTATATTGTACTCCCAACTGTTTCCTTTTTTGAGCAGAAAAGAAAACGGCAGAGAAAAATGATGAGTTTTATGAATTTTCAAAGACATGCAAACCCAAAGTACAAAAACCTATCAGCTCACACCAGCCAGAAGGGCCATTAGCATAAATGCTGCAAACAATAAATGCTGAAGCGATTGTGGAGAAATGCGTACCCTCGATTCTAAGGGGGACGTGGTAAGAGCCACTAATGAAAACACAAAGAAGGTGCTTTGATAAGGGTAACACGGTGCTACCAGTCAATCAATCACACCCACTGCTGGGCCTATCCCCTGAGAAAATGAGAATCAAAAATTCACAGGCTTGGGGCTTCCCTGGTGGTGCAGTGGTTGAGAGTCTGCCTGCCAATGCAGGGCACACGGGTTCGAGCCCCGGTCTGGGAAGATCCCACATGCCGCGGAGCAACTGGGCGCGTGAGCCACAACCAATGAGCCTGCGCGCATGGAGCCTGTGCTCCGCAACAAGAGAGGCCGCGATAGTGAGAGACCCACGCACCGCGATGAAGAGTGGCCCCCGCTCGCCGCAACTACAGAAAGCCCTCGCGCACAAACGAAGATCCAACACAGCCAAAAATAAATAAATAAATAAATAAATAAATAAATAAATAAATAAATAAATAAATAAATAAATATTAAAAAAAAAAGTCACAGGCTGGCAATCCTGCACTCCAACAATATTTTCCATAGCCAACACTTGGAAGCAATGAAAATGTCCATCAACCGAGGAATGCACAAAGTAGAAGTGGTCCACGTACACAGTGGAAAATTATTCCAATAAAAAATAAAAATTAAATTTAAAAATCCAACAATAGTAAAGAGACATCAGCTTGTGTGGATTTGTCCGGGCACACTCCACTCTAATTTATAACCGAGAAACACCACAGGCCGCAAGGGCATTTCCCTAGTTACCAGGGTGGGGAACATAGAAAGGCTGCCACCCTCTGGCAGTTACCTGCAAAAACAGCTTTAAGGCCTGTGCTAATGGTCATTTCATAGGAAGAAGTAATGCAGGACT
Source organism: Balaenoptera physalus (assembly GCF_965194825.1). Lineage (NCBI taxonomy): Eukaryota > Metazoa > Chordata > Mammalia > Artiodactyla > Balaenopteridae > Balaenoptera > Balaenoptera physalus. The sequence goes on from NW_028126504.1 coordinate 992,792, forward strand.
GTAAATGAAACATGCCCTCAATATGTCTTGAGGGAGGTAATGGCCAAAACATTTCAAAATGTGACACATACTTTAAGAGAACACTTTGAAGAACTAAGGGGTAATCACAGCTTGAAAAATAAAAAGGATATGCCTTAAAGCTCAGTTTCAACGGATTATAAGGCACATGCGAATTCAACCAAAAAGAGGTATCAGCTCACACTTGTCAGAAAAACCATCAGCAAGAAAACTACAAACAATAAATGCTGAAGCTGTTGTGGAGAAATGCATACCCTCAACTTCAAGGGGGACGTGACTTGGAAAGGGCCACAAATGAGAACAGAATGGAGGTGCCTTAAAAAGGTAAACATTGAGCTACCATATGATCCAGCAGGCCCACTCCTCGACCTATAATCTAAGAAGAGAGAATTGGAAAGACACAGGCAGGCCAATCTGCATTGCACAGTATTACAATAGCCAAGATATGGAGGTAACCAAAAAGTCCACCAACAGATGGGTGGACAAAGAAGAACTCCTCCATGTATAGATGGAATATTCGCTAGTGAAAAAAATGAAACAATGCCATTTGCAGCACCATAGATGAGTCTAGACGTAATCACACCACCTGTAGTAAGTGAGAAAGTAAAAGACACATATCCTATCATATCACTTTTAGGAGTTACATAAAAATTGATACTAATGAAGATATTTCCACAGAGAAAGGCAATCACAGATTCATTAAAAAACTTATGGTTCATCAAATAGAAAGGGATGAGGATTGGATAATTTACCATATTGGGGTTAACAGAGATATACAAACCATGTGAAATATATAATCACCAAAGACGTACGGAAGACCAGGAGAAGACTACTCAACATTGTGTCATAACCTATATGGGAAAAGGATGCGAGGAAGAATAGATACACGTATATGTGTGAAAGAACCACATTTGCACACCTAGAACAAACAAACCATTGTAATCAAATTTGCTTGGATAAAAAATAAAAAGTAAATTATAAATATGAACAACAAGTAATGAGACATAAACATAAAGGGCTTTTTCCTGGCACATTCCATTCTAATTTACAACCTAGAACACCACTTCCATTAAGGCTCTGTTTCCCCAGTTACCAAATTTGGTAAAGGAGAAATGATGCCACCTTGTGGCCGTTTCCTGCAAGAGCAGCTTTAAAGTCACAGCTAATGGTCACTTAACATTCACAAGGACTCAGGGCTGTAAAGGACACCTGCCCTAAAAAATTGTGCTGAAGTAGGGAATGGACAAAAATTTCAAAACAGGCAAATGTTTCCAGAAGAGAGTATGAATATTAACGTTTTACTCACGCTCTTTTAAAAAAAAGGAAAATGGATAAAAGCTCAACCTCAGGGAGTGTTAGACCCATGAAATCTAATCTACAAAAAGTTTCAACTTACACCAGTCGACTGACCATCAGCAAAAAGTCTACAAACAATAAATGCTGACGGGGTTTTAGAGAACTGTGTACCCTCTACCTGCTGGTGAGACGTAAAGGGGTAACGGCCAATAATGAGAACAGAAAGGAGCTGTGTTTAAAAGTAAAAATGGAGGTACCATTCAATCCAGCAGGCGCACCATTGGACCTCTCACCGGAGAAGACAAGAATCCAGAAGACACAGGCCGCAAAAGCTTCAGTGCAGCCGTATTCACAATAGCCAAGACAGTGAAGGAATCAAAATGTCCAACAACAGGTGAATAGATAAAGAAGAAGTGGTCCATGTACACAATGGAATATTAGCCATGGAAAACAATGAACCATTGTTCTTTGAGGCACCACAAATGAGTCTGGAGATAATCACGAAACATGAGGTAAGTCCGAAAGCAAAAGACCTATATTCTATGATATCACTTATAGGCGTTATCTAATAACTGACACAAATGAACATATTTCCACAGAGAAAGACACTCACAGATTTAGAAAACAAACTATGCTCATCTAAAAGGAAAGGTGGTGGGAGTGGATAAATTAAGGTTAGTGTTACTATATGTATACAAACACATATTATATACATATTTCAAAAAGACCTACCATATAGAAGGGAGGTGTGCGGAACCCTCTGTAACATTTTACATGGGAAGGGGATCTGTACTTGAATAGACATATATAATGTACAAATGAACCAGATTGTGTACACCTCAGACAAACAATATTCTAAGCTTTACCCCAATTAAAAAAATTTTTAAAAGCAAGAAGAAATAATGAGACATAAACTTATGGGGGTTTCTCCATGCACATTCCAATATAATTTACAACCTAGGAACACGACTTCCAGAAAGGCTCTGCTGCCCTAGTACCCAGATTTGGGAATGGAGGAATGCTGCCTGCTTGAGGCCACTTCCCACAACAGCAGCTTTTAACCCATTGCTAAAGGTCACTAAATAGGCACCACACTTGCAGTTCGGGAAATGAGACCTGCTCTCTAAAAAAATTCTGGGCTGGAAAATCGACCAAAAAATTTAACAGAGGGCAAGCTTCCAAGAAGACAATTTCAAGAGTTATATTGTACTCCCAACTGTTTCCTTTTTTGAGCAGAAAAGAAAACGGCAGAGAAAAATGATGAGTTTTATGAATTTTCAAAGACATGCAAACCCAAAGTACAAAAACCTATCAGCTCACACCAGCCAGAAGGGCCATTAGCATAAATGCTGCAAACAATAAATGCTGAAGCGATTGTGGAGAAATGCGTACCCTCGATTCTAAGGGGGACGTGGTAAGAGCCACTAATGAAAACACAAAGAAGGTGCTTTGATAAGGGTAACACGGTGCTACCAGTCAATCAATCACACCCACTGCTGGGCCTATCCCCTGAGAAAATGAGAATCAAAAAGTCACAGGCTTGGGGCTTCCCTGGTGGTGCAGTGGTTGAGAGTCTGCCTGCCAATGCAGGGCACACGGGTTCGAGCCCCGGTCTGGGAAGATCCCACATGCCGCGGAGCAACTGGGCCCGTGAGCCACAACCACGGAGCCTGCGCGCATGGAGCCTGTGCTCCGCAACAAGAGAGGCCGCGATAGTGAGAGACCCACGCACCGTGATGAAGAGTGGCCCCCGCTCGCCGCAACTACAGAAAGCCCTCGCGCACAAACGAAGATCCAACACAGCCAAAAATAAATAAATAAATAAATAAATAAATAAATAAATATTAAAAAAAAAAAGTCACAGGCTGGCAATCCTGCACTCTAACAATATTTTCCATAGCCAACACTTGGAAGCAATGAAAATGTCCATCAACCGAGGAATGCACAAAGTAGAAGTGGTCCACGTACACAGTGGAAAATTATTCCAATAAAAAATAAAAATTAAATTTAAAAATCCAACAAAAGTAAAGAGACATCAGCTTGTGTGGGTTTGTCCGGGCACACTCCACTCTAATTTATACCGAGAAACACCACAGGCCGCAAGGGCATTTCCCTAGTTACCAGGGTGGGGAACATAGAAAGGCTGCCACCCTCTGGCAGTTACCTGCAAAAACAGCTTTAAGGCCTGTGCTAATGGTCATTTCATAGGAAGAAGTAATGCAGGACTGTAAATGAAACATGCCCTCAATATGTCTTGAGGGAGGTAATGGCCAAAACATTTCAAAATGTGACACATACTTTAAGAGAACACTTTGAAGAACTAAGGGGTAATCACAGCTTGAAAAATAAAAAGGATATGCCTTAAAGCTCAGTTTCAACGGATTATGAGGCACATGCGAATTCAACCAAAAAGAGGTATCAGCTCACACTTGTCAGAAAAACCATCAGCAAGAAAACTACAAACAATAAATGCTGAAGCTGTTGTGGAGAAATGCATACCCTCAACTTCAAGGGGGAAGTAACTTGGAAAGGGCAACAAATGAGAACAGAATGGAGGTGCCTTAAAAAGGTAAACATTGAGCTACCATATGATCCAGCAGGCCCACTCCTCGACCTATAATCTAAGAAGAGAGAATTGGAAAGACACAGGCAGGCCAATCTGCATTGCACAGTATTACAATAGCCAAGATATGGAGGTAACCAAAAAGTCCACCAACAGATGGGTGGACAAAGAAGAACTCCTCCATGTATAGATGCAATATTCGCTAGTGAAAAAAATGAAACAATGCCATTTGCAGCACCATAGATGAGTCTAGACGTAATCACACCACCTGTAGTAAGTGAGAAAGTAAAAGACACATATCCTATCATATCACTTTTAGGAGTTACATAAAAATTGATACTAATGAAGATATTTCCACAGAGAAAGGCAATCACAGATTCATTAAAAAACTTATGGTTCATCAAATAGAAAGGGATGAGGATTGGATAATTTACCATATTGGGGTTAACAGAGATATACAAACCATGTGAAATATATAATCACCAAAGACGTACGGAAGACCAGGAGAAGACTACTCAACATTGTGTCATAACCTATATGGGAAAAGGATGCGAGGAAGAATAGATACACGTATATGTGTGAAAGAACCACATTTGCACACCTAGAACAAACAAACCATTGTAATCAAATTTGCTTGGATAAAAAATAAAAAGTAAATTATAAATATGAACAACAAGTAATGAGACATAAACATAAAGGGCTTTTTCCTGGCACATTCCATTCTAATTTACAACCTAGAACACCACTTCCATTAAGGCTCTGTTTCCCCAGTTACCAAATTTGGTAAAGGAGAAATGATGCCACCTTGTGGCCGTTTCCTGCAAGAGCAGCTTTAAACTCACAGCTAATGGTCACTTAACATTCACAAGGACTCAGGGCTGTAAAGGACACCTGCCCTAAAAAATTGTGCTGAAGTAGGGAATGGACAAAAATTTCAAAACAGGCAAATGTTTCCAGAAGAGAGTATGAATATTAACGTTTTACTCACGCTCTTTTAAAAAAAAGGAAAATGGATAAAAGCTCAACCTCAGGGAGTGTTAGACCCATGAAATCTAATCTACAAAAAGTTTCAACTTACACCAGTCGACTGACCATCAGCAAAAAGTCTACAAACAATAAATGCTGACGGGGTTTTAGAGAACTGTGTACCCTCTACCTGCTGGTGAGACGTAAAGGGGTAACGGCCAATAATGAGAACAGAAAGGAGCTGTGTTTAAAAGTAAAAATGGAGGTACCATTCAATCCAGCAGGCGCACCATTGGACCTCTCACCGGAGAAGACAAGAATCCAGAAGACACAGGCCGCAAAAGCTTCAGTGCAGCCGTATTCACAATAGCCAAGACAGTGAAGGAATCAAAATGTCCAACAACAGGTGAATAGATAAAGAAGAAGTGGTCCATGTACACATTGGAATATTAGCCATGGAAAACAATGAACCATTGTTCTTTGAGGCACCACAAATGAGTCTGGAGATAATCACGAAACATGAGGTAAGTCCGAAAGCAAAAGACCTATATTCTATGATATCACTTATAGGCGTTATCTAATAACTGACACAAATGAACATATTTCCACAGAGAAAGACACTCACAGATTTAGAAAACAAACTATGCTCATCTAAAAGGAAAGGTGGTGGGAGTGGATAAATTAAGGTTAGTGTTACTATATGTATACAAACACATATTATATACATATTTCAAAAAGACCTACCATATAGAAGGGAGGTGTGCGGAACCCTCTGTAACATTTTACATGGGAAGGGGATCTGTACTTGAATAGACATATATAATGTACAAATGAACCAGATTGTGTACACCTCAGACAAACAATATTCTAAGCTTTACCCCAATTAAAAAAATTTTTAAAAGCAAGAAGAAATAATGAGACATAAACTTATGGGGGTTTCTCCATGCACATTCCAATATAATTTACAACCTAGGAACACGACTTCCAGAAAGGCTCTGCTGCCCTAGTACCCAGATTTGGGAATGGAGGAATGCTGCCTGCTTGAGGCCACTTCCCACAACAGCAGCTTTTAACCCATTGCTAAAGGTCACTAAATAGGCACCACACTTGCAGTTCGGGAAATGAGACCTGCTCTCTAAAAAAATTCTGGGCTGGAAAATCGACCAAAAAATTTAACAGAGGGCAAGCTTCCAAGAAGACAATTTCAAGAGTTATATTGTACTCCCAACTGTTTCCTTTTTTGAGCAGAAAAGAAAACGGCAGAGAAAAATGATGAGTTTTATGAATTTTCAAAGACATGCAAACCCAAAGTACAAAAACCTATCAGCTCACACCAGCCAGAAGGGCCATTAGCATAAATGCTGCAAACAATAAATGCTGAAGCGATTGTGGAGAAATGCGTACCCTCGATTCTAAGGGGGACGTGGTAAGAGCCACTAATGAAAACACAAAGAAGGTGCTTTGATAAGGGTAACACGGTGCTACCAGTCAATCAATCACACCCACTGCTGGGCCTATCCCCTGAGAAAATGAGAATCAAAAATTCACAGGCTTGGGGCTTCCCTGGTGGTGCAGTGGTTGAGAGTCTGCCTGCCAATGCAGGGCACACGGGTTCGAGCCCCGGTCTGGGAAGATCCCACATGCCGCGGAGCAACTGGGCGCGTGAGCCACAACCAATGAGCCTGCGCGCATGGAGCCTGTGCTCCGCAACAAGAGAGGCCGCGATAGTGAGAGACCCACGCACCGCGATGAAGAGTGGCCCCCGCTCGCCGCAACTACAGAAAGCCCTCGCGCACAAACGAAGATCCAACACAGCCAAAAATAAATAAATAAATAAATAAATAAATAAATAAATAAATAAATAAATAAATAAATAAATATTAAAAAAAAAAGTCACAGGCTGGCAATCCTGCACTCCAACAATATTTTCCATAGCCAACACTTGGAAGCAATGAAAATGTCCATCAACCGAGGAATGCACAAAGTAGAAGTGGTCCACGTACACAGTGGAAAATTATTCCAATAAAAAATAAAAATTAAATTTAAAAATCCAACAATAGTAAAGAGACATCAGCTTGTGTGGATTTGTCCGGGCACACTCCACTCTAATTTATAACCGAGAAACACCACAGGCCGCAAGGGCATTTCCCTAGTTACCAGGGTGGGGAACATAGAAAGGCTGCCACCCTCTGGCAGTTACCTGCAAAAACAGCTTTAAGGCCTGTGCTAATGGTCATTTCATAGGAAGAAGTAATGCAGGACTGTAAATGAAACATGCCCTCAATATGTCTTGAGGGAGGTAATGGCCAAAACATTTCAAAATGTGACACATACTTTAAGAGAACACTTTGAAGAACTAAGGGGTAATCACAGCTTGAAAAATAAAAAGGATATGCCTTAAAGCTCAGTTTCAACGGATTATAAGGCACATGCGAATTCAACCAAAAAGAGGTATCAGCTCACACTTGTCAGAAAAACCATCAGCAAGAAAACTACAAACAATAAATGCTGAAGCTGTTGTGGAGAAATGCATACCCTCAACTTCAAGGGGGACGTGACTTGGAAAGGGCCACAAATGAGAACAGAATGGAGGTGCCTTAAAAAGGTAAACATTGAGCTACCATATGATCCAGCAGGCCCACTCCTCGACCTATAATCTAAGAAGAGAGAATTGGAAAGACACAGGCAGGCCAATCTGCATTGCACAGTATTACAATAGCCAAGATATGGAGGTAACCAAAAAGTCCACCAACAGATGGGTGGACAAAGAAGAACTCCTCCATGTATAGATGGAATATTCGCTAGTGAAAAAAATGAAACAATGCCATTTGCAGCACCATAGATGAGTCTAGACGTAATCACACCACCTGTAGTAAGTGAGAAAGTAAAAGACACATATCCTATCATATCACTTTTAGGAGTTACATAAAAATTGATACTAATGAAGATATTTCCACAGAGAAAGGCAATCACAGATTCATTAAAAAACTTATGGTTCATCAAATAGAAAGGGATGAGGATTGGATAATTTACCATATTGGGGTTAACAGAGATATACAAACCATGTGAAATATATAATCACCAAAGACGTACGGAAGACCAGGAGAAGACTACTCAACATTGTGTCATAACCTATATGGGAAAAGGATGCGAGGAAGAATAGATACACGTATATGTGTGAAAGAACCACATTTGCACACCTAGAACAAACAAACCATTGTAATCAAATTTGCTTGGATAAAAAATAAAAAGTAAATTATAAATATGAACAACAAGTAATGAGACATAAACATAAAGGGCTTTTTCCTGGCACATTCCATTCTAATTTACAACCTAGAACACCACTTCCATTAAGGCTCTGTTTCCCCAGTTACCAAATTTGGTAAAGGAGAAATGATGCCACCTTGTGGCCGTTTCCTGCAAGAGCAGCTTTAAAGTCACAGCTAATGGTCACTTAACATTCACAAGGACTCAGGGCTGTAAAGGACACCTGCCCTAAAAAATTGTGCTGAAGTAGGGAATGGACAAAAATTTCAAAACAGGCAAATGTTTCCAGAAGAGAGTATGAATATTAACGTTTTACTCACGCTCTTTTAAAAAAAAGGAAAATGGATAAAAGCTCAACCTCAGGGAGTGTTAGACCCATGAAATCTAATCTACAAAAAGTTTCAACTTACACCAGTCGACTGACCATCAGCAAAAAGTCTACAAACAATAAATGCTGACGGGGTTTTAGAGAACTGTGTACCCTCTACCTGCTGGTGAGACGTAAAGGGGTAACGGCCAATAATGAGAACAGAAAGGAGCTGTGTTTAAAAGTAAAAATGGAGGTACCATTCAATCCAGCAGGCGCACCATTGGACCTCTCACCGGAGAAGACAAGAATCCAGAAGACACAGGCCGCAAAAGCTTCAGTGCAGCCGTATTCACAATAGCCAAGACAGTGAAGGAATCAAAATGTCCAACAACAGGTGAATAGATAAAGAAGAAGTGGTCCATGTACACATTGGAATATTAGCCATGGAAAACAATGAACCATTGTTCTTTGAGGCACCACAAATGAGTCTGGAGATAATCACGAAACATGAGGTAAGTCCGAAAGCAAAAGACCTATATTCTATGATATCACTTATAGGCGTTATCTAATAACTGACACAAATGAACATATTTCCACAGAGAAAGACACTCACAGATTTAGAAAACAAACTATGCTCATCTAAAAGGAAAGGTGGTGGGAGTGGATAAATTAAGGTTAGTGTTACTATATGTATACAAACACATATTATATACATATTTCAAAAAGACCTACCATATAGAAGGGAGGTGTGCGGAACCCTCTGTAACATTTTACATGGGAAGGGGATCTGTACTTGAATAGACATATATAATGTACAAATGAACCAGATTGTGTACACCTCAGACAAACAATATTCTAAGCTTTACCCCAATTAAAAAAATTTTTAAAAGGAAGAAGAAATAATGAGACATAAACTTATGGGGGTTTCTCCATGCACATTCCAATATAATTTACAACCTAGGAACACGACTTCCAGAAAGGCTCTGCTGCCCTAGTACCCAGATTTGGGAATGGAGGAATGCTGCCTGCTTGAGGCCACTTCCCACAACAGCAGCTTTTAACCCATTGCTAAAGGTCACTAAATAGGCACCACACTTGCAGTTCGGGAAATGAGACCTGCTCTCTAAAAAAATTCTGGGCTGGAAAATCGACCAAAAAATTTAACAGAGGGCAAGCTTCCAAGAAGACAATTTCAAGAGTTATATTGTACTCCCAACTGTTTCCTTTTTTGAGCAGAAAAGAAAACGGCAGAGAAAAATGATGAGTTTTATGAATTTTCAAAGACATGCAAACCCAAAGTACAAAAACCTATCAGCTCACACCAGCCAGAAGGGCCATTAGCATAAATGCTGCAAACAATAAATGCTGAAGCGATTGTGGAGAAATGCGTACCCTCGATTCTAAGGGGGACGTGGTAAGAGCCACTAATGAAAACACAAAGAAGGTGCTTTGATAAGGGTAACACGGTGCTACCAGTCAATCAATCACACCCACTGCTGGGCCTATCCCCTGAGAAAATGAGAATCAAAAAGTCACAGGCTTGGGGCTTCCCTGGTGGTGCAGTGGTTGAGAGTCTGCCTGCCAATGCAGGGCACACGGGTTCGAGCCCCGGTCTGGGAAGATCCCACATGCCGCGGAGCAACTGGGCCCGTGAGCCACAACCACGGAGCCTGCGCGCATGGAGCCTGTGCTCCGCAACAAGAGAGGCCGCGATAGTGAGAGACCCACGCACCGTGATGAAGAGTGGCCCCCGCTCGCCGCAACTACAGAAAGCCCTCGCGCACAAACGAAGATCCAACACAGCCAAAAATAAATAAATAAATAAATAAATAAATAAATAAATATTAAAAAAAAAAAGTCACAGGCTGGCAATCCTGCACTCTAACAATATTTTCCATAGCCAACACTTGGAAGCAATGAAAATGTCCATCAACCGAGGAATGCACAAAGTAGAAGTGGTCCACGTACACAGTGGAAAATTATTCCAATAAAAAATAAAAATTAAATTTAAAAATCCAACAAAAGTAAAGAGACATCAGCTTGTGTGGGTTTGTCCGGGCACACTCCACTCTAATTTATACCGAGAAACACCACAGGCCGCAAGGGCATTTCCCTAGTTACCAGGGTGGGGAACATAGAAAGGCTGCCACCCTCTGGCAGTTACCTGCAAAAACAGCTTTAAGGCCTGTGCTAATGGTCATTTCATAGGAAGAAGTAATGCAGGACTGTAAATGAAACATGCCCTCAATATGTCTTGAGGGAGGTAATGGCCAAAACATTTCAAAATGTGACACATACTTTAAGAGAACACTTTGAAGAACTAAGGGGTAATCACAGCTTGAAAAATAAAAAGGATATGCCTTAAAGCTCAGTTTCAACGGATTATGAGGCACATGCGAATTCAACCAAAAAGAGGTATCAGCTCACACTTGTCAGAAAAACCATCAGCAAGAAAACTACAAACAATAAATGCTGAAGCTGTTGTGGAGAAATGCATACCCTCAACTTCAAGGGGGAAGTAACTTGGAAAGGGCAACAAATGAGAACAGAATGGAGGTGCCTTAAAAAGGTAAACATTGAGCTACCATATGATCCAGCAGGCCCACTCCTCGACCTATAATCTAAGAAGAGAGAATTGGAAAGACACAGGCAGGCCAATCTGCATTGCACAGTATTACAATAGCCAAGATATGGAGGTAACCAAAAAGTCCACCAACAGATGGGTGGACAAAGAAGAACTCCTCCATGTATAGATGCAATATTCGCTAGTGAAAAAAATGAAACAATGCCATTTGCAGCACCATAGATGAGTCTAGACGTAATCACACCACCTGTAGTAAGTGAGAAAGTAAAAGACACATATCCTATCATATCACTTTTAGGAGTTACATAAAAATTGATACTAATGAAGATATTTCCACAGAGAAAGGCAATCACAGATTCATTAAAAAACTTATGGTTCATCAAATAGAAAGGGATGAGGATTGGATAATTTACCATATTGGGGTTAACAGAGATATACAAACCATGTGAAATATATAATCACCAAAGACGTACGGAAGACCAGGAGAAGACTACTCAACATTGTGTCATAACCTATATGGGAAAAGGATGCGAGGAAGAATAGATACACGTATATGTGTGAAAGAACCACATTTGCACACCTAGAACAAACAAACCATTGTAATCAAATTTGCTTGGATAAAAAATAAAAAGTAAATTATAAATATGAACAACAAGTAATGAGACATAAACATAAAGGGCTTTTTCCTGGCACATTCCATTCTAATTTACAACCTAGAACACCACTTCCATTAAGGCTCTGTTTCCCCAGTTACCAAATTTGGTAAAGGAGAAATGATGCCACCTTGTGGCCGTTTCCTGCAAGAGCAGCTTTAAACTCACAGCTAATGGTCACTTAACATTCACAAGGACTCAGGGCTGTAAAGGACACCTGCCCTAAAAAATTGTGCTGAAGTAGGGAATGGACAAAAATTTCAAAACAGGCAAATGTTTCCAGAAGAGAGTATGAATATTAACGTTTTACTCACGCTCTTTTAAAAAAAAGGAAAATGGATAAAAGCTCAACCTCAGGGAGTGTTAGACCCATGAAATCTAATCTACAAAAAGTTTCAACTTACACCAGTCGACTGACCATCAGCAAAAAGTCTACAAACAATAAATGCTGACGGGGTTTTAGAGAACTGTGTACCCTCTACCTGCTGGTGAGACGTAAAGGGGTAACGGCCAATAATGAGAACAGAAAGGAGCTGTGTTTAAAAGTAAAAATGGAGGTACCATTCAATCCAGCAGGCGCACCATTGGACCTCTCACCGGAGAAGACAAGAATCCAGAAGACACAGGCCGCAAAAGCTTCAGTGCAGCCGTATTCACAATAGCCAAGACAGTGAAGGAATCAAAATGTCCAACAACAGGTGAATAGATAAAGAAGAAGTGGTCCATGTACACATTGGAATATTAGCCATGGAAAACAATGAACCATTGTTCTTTGAGGCACCACAAATGAGTCTGGAGATAATCACGAAACATGAGGTAAGTCCGAAAGCAAAAGACCTATATTCTATGATATCACTTATAGGCGTTATCTAATAACTGACACAAATGAACATATTTCCACAGAGAAAGACACTCACAGATTTAGAAAACAAACTATGCTCATCTAAAAGGAAAGGTGGTGGGAGTGGATAAATTAAGGTTAGTGTTACTATATGTATACAAACACATATTATATACATATTTCAAAAAGACCTACCATATAGAAGGGAGGTGTGCGGAACCCTCTGTAACATTTTACATGGGAAGGGGATCTGTACTTGAATAGACATATATAATGTACAAATGAACCAGATTGTGTACACCTCAGACAAACAATATTCTAAGCTTTACCCCAATTAAAAAAATTTTTAAAAGCAAGAAGAAATAATGAGACATAAACTTATGGGGGTTTCTCCATGCACATTCCAATATAATTTACAACCTAGGAACACGACTTCCAGAAAGGCTCTGCTGCCCTAGTACCCAGATTTGGGAATGGAGGAATGCTGCCTGCTTGAGGCCACTTCCCACAACAGCAGCTTTTAACCCATTGCTAAAGGTCACTAAATAGGCACCACACTTGCAGTTCGGGAAATGAGACCTGCTCTCTAAAAAAATTCTGGGCTGGAAAATCGACCAAAAAATTTAACAGAGGGCAAGCTTCCAAGAAGACAATTTCAAGAGTTATATTGTACTCCCAACTGTTTCCTTTTTTGAGCAGAAAAGAAAACGGCAGAGAAAAATGATGAGTTTTATGAATTTTCAAAGACATGCAAACCCAAAGTACAAAAACCTATCAGCTCACACCAGCCAGAAGGGCCATTAGCATAAATGCTGCAAACAATAAATGCTGAAGCGATTGTGGAGAAATGCGTACCCTCGATTCTAAGGGGGACGTGGTAAGAGCCACTAATGAAAACACAAAGAAGGTGCTTTGATAAGGGTAACACGGTGCTACCAGTCAATCAATCACACCCACTGCTGGGCCTATCACCTGAGAAAATGAGAATCAAAAAGTCACAGGCTTGGGGCTTCCCTGGTGGTGCAGTGGTTGAGAGTCTGCCTGCCAATGCAGGGCACACGGGTTCGAGCCCCGGTCTGGGAAGATCCCACATGCCGCGGAGCAACTGGGCCCGTGAGCCACAACCACGGAGCCTGCGCGCATGGAGCCTGTGCTCCGCAACAAGAGAGGCCGCGATAGTGAGAGACCCACGCACCGTGATGAAGAGTGGCCCCCGCTCGCCGCAACTACAGAAAGCCCTCGCGCACAAACGAAGATCCAACACAGCCAAAAATAAATAAATAAATAAATAAATAAATAAATAAATATTAAAAAAAAAAAGTCACAGGCTGGCAATCCTGCACTCTAACAATATTTTCCATAGCCAACACTTGGAAGCAATGAAAATGTCCATCAACCGAGGAATGCACAAAGTAGAAGTGGTCCACGTACACAGTGGAAAATTATTCCAATAAAAAATAAAAATTAAATTTAAAAATCCAACAAAAGTAAAGAGACATCAGCTTGTGTGGGTTTGTCCGGGCACACTCCACTCTAATTTATACCGAGAAACACCACAGGCCGCAAGGGCATTTCCCTAGTTACCAGGGTGGGGAACATAGAAAGGCTGCCACCCTCTGGCAGTTACCTGCAAAAACAGCTTTAAGGCCTGTGCTAATGGTCATTTCATAGGAAGAAGTAATGCAGGACTGTAAATGAAACATGCCCTCAATATGTCCTGAGGGAGGTAATGGCCAAAACATTTCTAAATGTGACACATACTTTAAGAGAACACTTTGAAGAACTAAGGGGTAATCACAGCTTGAAAAATAAAAAGGATATGCCTTAAAGCTCAGTTTCAACGGATTATGAGGCACATGCGAATTCAACCAAAAAGAGGTATCAGCTCACACTTGTCAGAAAAACCATCAGCAAGAAAACTACAAACAATAAATGCTGAAGCTGTTGTGGAGAAATGCATACCCTCAACTTCAAGGGGGACGTAACTTGGAAAGGGCCACAAATGAGAACAGATTGGAGGTGCCTTAAAAAGGTAAACATTGAGCTACCATATGATCCAGCAGGCCCACTCCTCGACCTATAATCTAAGAAGAGAGAATTGGAAAGACACAGGCAGGCCAATCTGCATTGCACAGTATTACAATAGCCAAGGTATGGAGGTAACCAAAAAGTCCACCAACAGATGGGTGGACAAAGAAGAACTCCTCCATGTATAGATGGAATATTCGCTAGTGAAAAAAATGAAACAATGCCATTTGCAGCACCATAGATGAGTCTAGACGTAATCACACCACCTGTAGTAAGTGAGAAAGTAAAAGACACATATCCTATCATATCACTTTTAGGAGTTACATAAAAATTGATACTAATGAAGATATTTCCACAGAGAAAGGCAATCACAGATTCATTAAAAAACTTATGGTTCATCTGATAGAAAGGGATGAGGATTGGATAATTTACCATATTGGGGTTAACAGAGATATACAAACCATGTGAAATATATAATCACCAAAGACGTACGGAAGACCAGGAGAAGACTACTCAACATTGTGTCATAACCTATATGGGAAAAGGATGCGAGGAAGAATAGATACACGTATATGTGTGAAAGAACCACATTTGCACACCTAGAACAAACAAACCATTGTAATCAAATTTGCTTGGATAAAAAATAAAAAGTACATTATAAATATGAACAACAAGTAATGAGACATAAACATAAAGGGCTTTTTCCTGGCACATTCCATTCTAATTTACAACCTAGAACACCACTTCCATTAAGGCTCTGTTTCCCCAGTTACCAAATTTGGTAAAGGAGAAATGATGCCACCTTGTGGCCGTTTCCTGCAAGAGCAGCTTTAAACTCACAGCTAATGGTCACTTAACATTCACAAGGACTCAGGGCTGTAAAGGACACCTGCCCTAAAAAATTGTGCTGAAGTAGGGAATGGACAAAAATTTCAAAACAGGCAAATGTTTCCAGAAGAGAGTATGAATATTAACGTTTTACTCACGCTCTTTTAAAAAAAAGGAAAATGGATAAAAGCTCAACCTCAGGGAGTGTTAGACCCATGAAATCTAATCTACAAAAAGTTTCAACTTACACCAGTCGACTGACCATCAGCAAAAAGTCTACAAACAATAAATGCTGACGGGGTTTTAGAGAACTGTGTACCCTCTACCTGCTGGTGAGACGTAAAGGGGTAACGGCCAATAATGAGAACAGAAAGGAGCTGTGTTTAAAAGTAAAAATGGAGGTACCATTCAATCCAGCAGGCGCACCATTGGACCTCTCACCGGAGAAGACAAGAATCGAGAAGACACAGGCCGCCAACGCTTCAGTGCAGCCTTCTTCACAATAGCCAAGACAGTGAAGGAATCAAAATGTCCAACAACAGGTGAATAGATAAAGAAGAAGTGGTCCATGTACACATTGGAATATTAGCCATGGAAAACAATGAACCATTGTTCTTTGAGGCACCACAAATGAGTCTGGAGATAATCACGAAACATGAGGTAAGTCCGAAAGCAAAAGACCTATATTCTATGATATCACTTATAGGCGTTATCTAATAACTGACACAAATGAACATATTTCCACAGAGAAAGACACTCACAGATTTAGAAAACAAACTATGCTCATCTAAAAGGAAAGGTGGTGGGAGTGGATAAATTAAGGTTAGTGTTACTATATGTATACAAACACATATTATATACATATCTCAAAAAGACCTACCATATAGAAGGGAGGTGTGCGGAACCCTCTGTAACATTTTACATGGGAAGGGGATCTGTACTTGAATAGACATATATAATGTACAAATGAACCAGATTGTGTACACCTCAGACAAACAATATTCTAAGCTTTACCCCAATTAAAAAAATTTTTAAAAGCAAGAAGAAATAATGAGACATAAACTTATGGGGGTTTCTCCACGCACATTCCAATATAATTTACAACCTAGGAACACGACTTCCAGAAAGGCTCTGCTGCCCTAGTACCCAGATTTGGCAATGGAGGAATGCTGCCTGCTTGAGGCCACTTCCCACAACAGCAGCTTTTAACCCATTGCTAAAGGTCACTAAATAGGCACCACACTTGCAGTTCGGGAAATGAGACCTGCTCTCTAAAAAAATTCTGGGCTGGAAAATCGACCAAAAAATTTAACAGAGGGCAAGCTTCCAAGAAGACAATTTCAAGAGTTATATTGTACTCCCAACTGTTTCCTTTTTTGAGCAGAAAAGAAAACGGCAGAGAAAAATGATGAGTTTTATGAATTTTCAAAGACATGCAAACCCAAAGTACAAAAACCTATCAGCTCACACCAGCCAGAAGGGCCATTAGCATAAATGCTGCAAACAATAAATGCTGAAGCGATTGTGGAGAAATGCGTACCCTCGATTCTAAGGGGGACGTGGTAAGAGCCACTAATGAAAACACAAAGAAGGTGCTTTGATAAGGGTAACACGGTGCTACCAGTCAATCAATCACACCCACTGCTGGGCCTATCACCTGAGAAAATGAGAATCAAAAAGTCACAGGCTTGGGGCTTCCCTGGTGGTGCAGTGGTTGAGAGTCTGCCTGCCAATGCAGGGCACACGGGTTCGAGCCCCGGTCTGGGAAGATCCCACATGCCGCGGAGCAACTGGGCCCGTGAGCCACAACCACGGAGCCTGCGCGCATGGAGCCTGTGCTCCGCAACAAGAGAGGCCGCGATAGTGAGAGACCCACGCACCGTGATGAAGAGTGGCCCCCGCTCGCCGCAACTACAGAAAGCCCTCGCGCACAAACGAAGATCCAACACAGCCAAAAATAAATAAATAAATAAATAAATAAATAAATAAATATTAAAAAAAAAAAGTCACAGGCTGGCAATCCTGCACTCTAACAATATTTTCCATAGCCAACACTTGGAAGCAATGAAAATGTCCATCAACCGAGGAATGCACAAAGTAGAAGTGGTCCACGTACACAGTGGAAAATTATTCCAATAAAAAATAAAAATTAAATTTAAAAATCCAACAAAAGTAAAGAGACATCAGCTTGTGTGGGTTTGTCCGGGCACACTCCACTCTAATTTATACCGAGAAACACCACAGGCCGCAAGGGCATTTCCCTAGTTACCAGGGTGGGGAACATAGAAAGGCTGCCACCCTCTGGCAGTTACCTGCGAAAACAGCTTTAAGGCCTGTGCTAATGGTCATTTCATAGGAAGAAGTAATGCAGGACTGTAAATGAAACATGCCCTCAATATGTCTTGAGGGAGGTAATGGCCAAAACATTTCAAAATGTGACACATACTTTAAGAGAACACTTTGAAGAACTAAGGGGTAATCACAGCTTGAAAAATAAAAAGGATATGCCTTAAAGCTCAGTTTCAACGGATTATGAGGCACATGCGAATTCAACCAAAAAGAGGTATCAGCTCACACTTGTCAGAAAAACCATCAGCAAGAAAACTACAAACAATAAATGCTGAAGCTGTTGTGGAGAAATGCATACCCTCAACTTCAAGGGGGAAGTAACTTGGAAAGGGCAACAAATGAGAACAGAATGGAGGTGCCTTAAAAAGGTAAACATTGAGCTACCATATGATCCAGCAGGCCCACTCCTCGACCTATAATCTAAGAAGAGAGAATTGGAAAGACACAGGCAGGCCAATCTGCATTGCACAGTATTACAATAGCCAAGATATGGAGGTAACCAAAAAGTCCACCAACAGATGGGTGGACAAAGAAGAACTCCTCCATGTATAGATGGAATATTCGCTAGTGAAAAAAATGAAACAATGCCATTTGCAGCACCATAGATGAGTCTAGACGTAATCACACCACCTGTAGTAAGTGAGAAAGTAAAAGACACATATCCTATCATATCACTTTTAGGAGTTACATAAAAATTGATACTAATGAAGATATTTCCACAGAGAAAGGCAATCACAGATTCATTAAAAAACTTATGGTTCATCAAATAGAAAGGGATGAGGATTGGATAATTTACCATATTGGTGTTAACAGAGATATACAAACCATGTGAAATATATAATCACCAAAGACGTACGGAAGACCAGGAGAAGACTACTCAACATTGTGTCATAACCTATATGGGAAAAGGATGCGAGGAAGAATAGATACACGTATATGTGTGAAAGAACCACATTTGCACACCTAGAACAAACAAACCATTGTAATCAAATTTGCTTGGATAAAAAATAAAAAGTAAATTATAAATATGAACAACAAGTAATGAGACATAAACATAAAGGGCTTTTTCCTGGCACATTCCATTCTAATTTACAACCTAGAACACCACTTCCATTAAGGCTCTGTTTCCCCAGTTACCAAATTTGGTAAAGGAGAAATGATGCCACCTTGTGGCAGTTTCCTGCAAGAGCAGCTTTAAACTCACAGCTAATGGTCACTTAACATTCACAAGGACTCAGGGCTGTAAAGGACACCTGCCCTAAAAAATTGTGCTGAAGTAGGGAATGGACAAAAATTTCAAAACAGGCAAAAGTTTCCAGAAGAGAGTATGAATATTAACGTTTTACTCACGCTCTTTTAAAAAAAAGGAAAATGGATAAAAGCTGAACCTCAGGGAGTGTTAGACCCATGAAATCTAATCTACAAAAAGTTTCAACTTACACCAGTCGACTGACCATCAGCAAAAAGTCTACAAACAATAAATGCTGACGGGGTTTTAGAGAACTGTGTACCCTCTACCTGCTGGTGAGACGTAAAGGGGTAACGGCCAATAATGAGAACAGAAAGGAGCTGTGTTTAAAAGTAAAAATGGAGGTACCATTCAATCCAGCAGGCGCACCATTGGACCTCTCACCGGAGAAGACAAGAATCGAGAAGACACAGGCCGCCAACGCTTCAGTGCAGCCTTCTTCACAATAGCCAAGACAGTGAAGGAATCAAAATGTCCAACAACAGGTGAATAGATAAAGAAGAAGTGGTCCATGTACACATTGGAATATTAGCCATGGAAAACAATGAACCATTGTTCTTTGAGGCACCACAAATGAGTCTGGAGATAATCACGAAACATGAGGTAAGTCCGAAAGCAAAAGACCTATATTCTATGATATCACTTATAGGCGTTATCTAATAACTGACACAAATGAACATATTTCCACAGAGAAAGACACTCACAGATTTAGAAAACAAACTATGCTCATCTAAAAGGAAAGGTGGGGGGAGTGGATAAATTAAGGTTAGTGTTACTATATGTATACAAACACATATTATATACATATCTCAAAAAGACCTACCATATAGAAGGGAGGTGTGCGGAACCCTCTGTAACATTTTACATGGGAAGGGGATCTGTACTTGAATAGACATATATAATGTACAAATAAACCAGATTGTGTACACCTCGGACAAACAATAGTCTAAGCTTTACCCCAATTAAAAAAAATTTTAAAACCAAGAAGAAATAATGAGACATAAACTTATGGGGGTTTCTCCACGCACATTCCAATATAATTTACAACCTAGGAACACGACTTCCAGAAAGGCTCTGCTGCCCTAGTACCCAGATTTGGGAATGAAGGAATGCTGCCTGCTTGAGGCCACTTCCCACAACAGCAGCTTTTAACCCATTGCTAAAGGTCACTAAATAGGCACCACACTTGCAGTTCGGGAAATGAGACCTGCTCTCTAAAAAAATTCTGGGCTGGAAAATCGACCAAAAAATTTAACAGAGGGCAAGCTTCCAAGAAGACAATTTCAAGAGTTATATTGTACTCCCAACTGTTTCCTTTTTTGAGCAGAAAAGAAAACGGCAGAGAAAAATGATGAGTTTTATGAATTTTCAAAGACATGAAAACCCAAAGTACAAAAACCTATCAGCTCACACCAGCCAGAAGGGCCATTAGCATAAATGCTGCAAACAATAAATGCTGAAGCGATTGTGGAGAAATGCGTACCCTCGATTCTAAGGGGGACGTGGTAAGAGCCACTAATGAAAACACAAAGAAGGTGCTTTGATAAGGGTAACACGGTGCTACCAGTCAATCAATCACACCCACTGCTGGGCCTATCCCCTGAGAAAATGAGAATCAAAAAGTCACAGGCTTGGGGCTTCCCTGGTGGTGCAGTGGTTGAGAGTCTGCCTGCCAATGCAGGGCACACAGGTTCGAGCCCCGGTCTGAGAAGATCCCACATGCCGCGGAGCAACTGGGCGCGTGAGCCACAACCACTGAGCCTGCGCGCATGGAGCCTGTGCTCCGCAACAAGAGAGGCCGCGATAGTGAGAGACCCACGCACCGCGATGAAGAGTGGCCCCCGCTCGCCGCAACTACAGAAAGCCCTCGCGCACAAACGAAGATCCAACACAGCCAAAAATAAATAAATAAATAAATAAATAAATAAATAAATAAATATTAAAAAAAAAAGTCACAGGCTGGCAATCCTGCACTCTAACAATATTTTCCATAGCCAACACTTGGAAGCAATGAAAATGTCCATCAACCGAGGAATGCACAAAGTAGAAGTGGTCCACGTACACAGTGGAAAATTATTCCAATAAAAAATAAAAATTAAATTTAAAAATCCAACAAAAGTAAAGAGACATCAGCTTGTGTGGGTTTGTCCGGGCACACTCCACTCTAATTTATACCGAGAAACACCACAGGCCGCAAGGGCATTTCCCTAGTTACCAGGGTGGGGAACATAGAAAGGCTGCCACCCTCTGGCAGTTACCTGCAAAAACAGCTTTAAGGCCTGTGCTAATGGTCATTTCATAGGAAGAAGTAATGCAGGACTGTAAATGAAACATGCCCTCAATATGTCTTGAGGGAGGTAATGGCCAAAACATTTCAAAATGTGACACATACTTTAAGAGAACACTTTGAAGAACTAAGGGGTAATCACAGCTTGAAAAATAAAAAGGATATGCCTTAAAGCTCAGTTACAACGGATTATGAGGCACATGCGAATTCAACCAAAAAGAGGTATCAGCTCACACTTGTCAGAAAAACCATCAGCAAGAAAACTACAAACAATAAATGCTGAAGCTGTTGTGGAGAAATGCATACCCTCAACTTCAAGGGGGATGTGACTTGGAAAGGGCAACAAATGAGAACAGAATGGAGGTGCCTTAAAAAGGTAAACATTTAGCTACCATATGATCCAGCAGGCCCACTCCTCGACCTATAATCTAAGAAGAGAGAATTGGAAAGACACAGGCTGGCCAATCTGCATTGCACAGTATTACAATAGCCAAGATATGGAGGTAACCAAAAAGTCCACCAACAGATGGGTGGACAAAGAAGAACTCCTCCATGTATAGATGGAATATTCGCTAGTGAAAAAAATGAAACAATGCCATTTGCAGCACCATAGATGAGTCTAGACGTAATCACACCACCTGTAGTAAGTGAGAAAGTAAAAGACACATATCCTATCATATCACTTTTAGGAGTTACATAAAAATTGATACTAATGAAGATATTTCCACAGAGAAAGGCAATCACAGATTCATTAAAAAACTTATGGTTCATCAAATAGAAAGGGATGAGGATTGGATAATTTACCATATTGGGGTTAACAGAGATATACAAACCATGTGAAATATATAATCACCAAAGACGTACGGAAGACCAGGAGAAGACTACTCAACATTGTGTCATAACCTATATGGGAAAAGGATGCGAGGAAGAATAGATACACGTATATGTGTGAAAGAACCACATTTGCACACCTAGAACAAACAAACCATTGTAATCAAATTTGCTTGGATAAAAAATAAAAAGTAAATTATAAATATGAACAACAAGTAATGAGACATAAACATAAAGGGCTTTTTCCTGGCACATTCCATTCTAATTTACAACCTAGAACACCACTTCCATTAAGGCTCTGTTTCCCCAGTTACCAAATTTGGTAAAGGAGAAATGATGCCACCTTGTGGCCGTTTCCTGCAAGAGCAGCTTTAAACTCACAGCTAATGGTCACTTAACATTCACAAGGACTCAGGGCTGTAAAGGACACCTGCCCTAAAAAATTGTGCTGAAGTAGGGAATGGACAAAAATTTCAAAACAGGCAAATGTTTCCAGAAGAGAGTATGAATATTAATGTTTTACTCACGCTCTTTTAAAAAAAAGGAAAATGGATAAAAGCTCAACCTCAGGGAGTGTTAGACCCATGAAATCTAATCTACAAAAAGTTTCAACTTACACCAGTCGACTGACCATCAGCAAAAAGTCTACAAACAATAAATGCTGACGGGGTTTTAGAGAACTGTGTACCCTCTACCTGCTGGTGAGACGTAAAGGGGTAACGGCCAATAATGAAAACAGAAAGGAGCTGTGTTTAAAAGTAAAAATGGAGGTACCATTCAATCCAGCAGGCGCACCATTGGACCTCTCACCGGAGAAGACAAGAATCGAGAAGACACAGGCCGCAAAAGCTTCAGTGCAGCCTTCTTCACAATAGCCAAGACAGTGAAGGAATCAAAATGTCCAACAACAGGTGAATAGATAAAGAAGAAGTGGTCCATGTACACATTGGAATATTAGCCATGGAAAACAATGAACCATTGTTCTTTGAGGCACCACAAATGAGTCTGGAGATAATCACGAAACATGAGGTAAGTCCGAAAGCAAAAGACCTATATTCTATGATATCACTTATAGGCGTTATCTAATAACTGACACAAATGAACATATTTCCACAGAGAAAGACACTCACAGATGTAGAAAACAAACTATGCTCATCTAAAAGGAAAGGTGGGGGGAGTGGATAAATTAAGGTTAGTGTTACTATATGTATACAAACACATATTATATACATATTTCAAAAAGACCTACCATATAGAAGGGAGGTGTGCGGAACCCTCTGTAACATTTTACATGGGAAGGGGATCTGTACTTGAATAGACATATATAATGTACAAATGAACCAGATTGTGTACACCTCAGACAAACAATATTCTAAGCTTTACCCCAATTAAAAAAAATTTTAAAACCAAGAAGA
Source organism: Balaenoptera physalus (assembly GCF_965194825.1). Lineage (NCBI taxonomy): Eukaryota > Metazoa > Chordata > Mammalia > Artiodactyla > Balaenopteridae > Balaenoptera > Balaenoptera physalus. Next base: position 1,016,277 of record NW_028126504.1, read on the forward strand.
AATAATGAGACATAAACTTATGGGGGTTTCTCCATGCACATTCCAATATAATTTACAACCTAGGAACACGACTTCCAGAAAGGCTCTGCTGCCCTAGTACCCAGATTTGGGAATGGAGGAATGCTGCCTGCTTGAGGCCACTTCCCACAACAGCAGCTTTTAACCCATTGCTAAATGTCACTAAATAGGCACCACACTTGCAGTTCGGGAAATGAGACCTGCTCTCTAAAAAAATTCTGGGCTGGAAAATCGACCAAAAAATTTAACAGAGGGCAAGCTTCCAAGAAGACAATTTCAAGAGTTATATTGTACTCCCAACTGTTTCCTTTTTTGAGCAGAAAAGAAAACGGCAGAGAAAAATGATGAGTTTTATGAATTTTCAAAGACATGAAAACCCAAAGTACAAAAACCTATCAGCTCACACCAGCCAGAAGGGCCATTAGCATAAATGCTGCAAACAATAAATGCTGAAGCGATTGTGGAGAAATGCGTACCCTCGATTCTAAGGGGGACGTGGTAAGAGCCACTAATGAAAACACAAAGAAGGTGCTTTGATAAGGGTAACACGGTGCTACCAGTCAATCAATCACACCCACTGCTGGGCCTATCCCCTGAGAAAATGAGAATCAAAAAGTCACAGGCTTGGGGCTTCCCTGGTGGTGCAGTGGTTGAGAGTCTGCCTGCCAATGCAGGGCACACGGGTTCGAGCCCCGGTCTGGGAAGATCCCACATGCCGCGGAGCAACTGGGCGCGTGAGCCACAACCACTGAGCCTGCGCGCATGGAGCCTGTGCTCCGCAACAAGAGAGGCCGCGATAGTGAGAGACCCACGCACCGCGATGAAGAGTGGCCCCCGCTCGCCGCAACTACAGAAAGCCCTCGCGCACAAACGAAGATCCAACACAGCCAAAAATAAATAAATAAATAAATAAATAAATAAATAAATAAATAAATAAATATTAAAAAAAAAAGTCACAGGCTGGCAATCCTGCACTCTAACAATATTTTCCATAGCCAACACTTGGAAGCAATGAAAATGTCCATCAACCGAGGAATGCACAAAGTAGAAGTGGTCCACGTACACAGTGGAAAATTATTCCAATAAAAAATAAAAATTAAATTTAAAAATCCAACAAAAGTAAAGAGACATCAGCTTGTGTGGGTTTGTCCGGGCACACTCCACTCTAATTTATACCGAGAAACACCACAGGCCGCAAGGGCATTTCCCTAGTTACCAGGGTGGGGAACATAGAAAGGCTGCCACCCTCTGGCAGTTACCTGCAAAAACAGCTTTAAGGCCTGTGCTAATGGTCATTTCATAGGAAGAAGTAATGCAGGACTGTAAATGAAACATGCCCTCAATATGTCTTGAGGGAGGTAATGGCCAAAACATTTCAAAATGTGACACATACTTTAAGAGAACACTTTGAAGAACTAAGGGGTAATCACAGCTTGAAAAATAAAAAGGATATGCCTTAAAGCTCAGTTTCAACGGATTATGAGGCACATGCGAATTCAACCAAAAAGAGGTATCAGCTCACACTTGTCAGAAAAACCATCAGCAAGAAAACTACAAACAATAAATGCTGAAGCTGTTGTGGAGAAATGCATACCCTCAACTTCAAGGGGGAAGTAACTTGGAAAGGGCAACAAATGAGAACAGAATGGAGGTGCCTTAAAAAGGTAAACATTGAGCTACCATATGATCCAGCAGGCCCACTCCTCGACCTATAATCTAAGAAGAGAGAATTGGAAAGACACAGGCAGGCCAATCTGCATTGCACAGTATTACAATAGCCAAGATATGGAGGTAACCAAAAAGTCCACCAACAGATGGGTGGACAAAGAAGAACTCCTCCATGTATAGATGGAATATTCGCTAGTGAAAAAAATGAAACAATGCCATTTGCAGCACCATAGATGAGTCTAGACGTAATCACACCACCTGTAGTAAGTGAGAAAGTAAAAGACACATATCCTATCATATCACTTTTAGGAGTTACATAAAAATTGATACTAATGAAGATATTTCCACAGAGAAAGGCAATCACAGATTCATTAAAAAACTTATGGTTCATCTGATAGAAAGGGATGAGGATTGGATAATTTACCATATTGGGGTTAACAGAGATATACAAACCATGTGAAGTATATAATCACCAAAGACGTACGGAAGACCAGGAGAAGACTACTCAACATTGTGTCATAACCTATATGGGAAAAGGATGCGAGGAAGAATAGATACACGTATATGTGTGAAAGAACCACATTTGCACACCTAGAACAAACAAACCATTGTAATCAAATTTGCTTGGATAAAAAATAAAAAGTAAATTATAAATATGAACAACAAGTAATGAGACATAAACATAAAGGGCTTTTTCCTGGCACATTCCATTCTAATTTACAACCTAGAACACCACTTCCATTAAGGCTCTGTTTCCCCAGTTACCAAATTTGGTAAAGGAGAAATGATGCCACCTTGTGGCCGTTTCCTGCAAGAGCAGCTTTAAACTCACAGCTAATGGTCACTTAACATTCACAAGGACTCAGGGCTGTAAAGGACACCTGCCCTAAAAAATTGTGCTGAAGTAGGGAATGGACAAAAATTTCAAAACAGTCAAATGTTTCCAGAAGAGAGTATGAATATTAACGTTTTACTCACGCTCTTTTAAAAAAAAGGAAAATGGATAAAAGCTCAACCTCAGGGAGTGTTAGACCCATGAAATCTAATCTACAAAAAGTTTCAACTTACACCAGTCGACTGACCATCAGCAAAAAGTCTACAAACAATAAATGCTGACGGGGTTTTAGAGAACTGTGTACCCTCTACCTGCTGGTGAGACGTAAAGGGGTAACGGCCAATAATGAGAACAGAAAGGAGCTGTGTTTAAAAGTAAAAATGGAGGTACCATTCAATCCAGCAGGCTCACCTTTGGACCTCTCACCGGAGAAGACAAGAATCGAGAAGACACAGGCCGCAAAAGCTTCAGTGCAGCCGTATTCACAATAGCCAAGACAGTGAAGGAATCAAAATGTCCAACAACAGGTGAATAGATAAAGAAGAAGTGGTCCATGTACACATTGGAATATTAGCCATGGAAAACAAAGAACCATTGTTCTTTGAGGCACCACAAATGAGTCTGGAGATAATCACGAAACATGAGGTAAGTCCGAAAGCAAAAGACCTATATTCTATGATATCACTTATAGGCGTTATCTAATAACTGACACAAATGAACATATTTCCACAGAGAAAGACACTCACAGATTTAGAAAACAAACTATGCTCATCTAAAAGGAAAGGTGGGGGGAGTGGATAAATTAAGGTTAGTGTTACTATATGTATACAAACACATATTATATACATATTTCAAAAAGACCTACCATATAGAAGGGAGGTGTGCGGAACCCTCTGTAACATTTTACATGGGAAGGGGATCTGTACTTGAATAGACATATATAATGTACAAATGAACCAGATTGTGTACACCTCAGACAAACAATATTCTAAGCTTTACCCCAATTAAAAAAATTTTTAAAAGCAAGAAGAAATAATGAGACATAAACTTATGGGGGTTTCTCCATGCACATTCCAATATAATTTACAACCTAGGAACACGACTTCCAGAAAGGCTCTGCTGCCCTAGTACCCAGATTTGGGAATGGAGGAATGCTGCCTGCTTGAGGCCACTTCCCACAACAGCAGCTTTTAACCCATTGCTAAAGGTCACTAAATAGGCACCACACTTGCAGTTCGGGAAATGAGACCTGCTCTCTAAAAAAATTCTGGGCTGGAAAATCGACCAAAAAATTTAACAGAGGGCAAGCTTCCAAGAAGACAATTTCAAGAGTTATATTGTACTCCCAACTGTTTCCTTTTTTGAGCAGAAAAAAAAACGGCAGAGAAAAATGATGAGTTTTATGAATTTTCAAAGACATGCAAACCCAAAGTACAAAAACCTATCAGCTCACACCAGCCAGAAGGGCCATTAGCATAAATGCTGCAAACAATAAATGCTGAAGCGATTGTGGAGAAATGCGTACCCTCGATTCTAAGGGGGACGTGGTAAGAGCCACTAATGAAAACACAAAGAAGGTGCTTTGATAAGGGTAACACGGTGCTACCAGTCAATCAATCACACCCACTGCTGGGCCTATCCCCTGAGAAAATGAGAATCAAAAAGTCACAGGCTTGGGGCTTCCCTGGTGGTGCAGTGGTTGAGAGTCTGCCTGCCAATGCAGCGCACACGGGTTCGAGCCCCGGTCTGGGAAGATCCCACATGCCGCGGAGCAACTGGGCCCGTGAGGCACAACCATGGAGCCTGCGCGCATGGAGCCTGTGCTCCGCAACAAGAGAGGCCGCGATAGTGAGAGACCCACGCACCGTGATGAAGAGTGGCCCCCGCTCGCCGCAACTACAGAAAGCCCTCGCGCACAAACGAAGATCCAACACAGCCAAAAATAAATAAATAAATAAATAAATAAATAAATAAATAAATAAATAAATATTAAAAAAAAAAGTCACAGGCTGGCAATCCTGCACTCTAACAATATTTTCCATAGCCAACACTTGGAAGCAATGAAAATGTCCATCAACCGAGGAATGCACAAAGTAGAAGTGGTCCACGTACACAGTGGAAAATTATTCCAATAAAAAATAAAAATTAAATTTAAAAATCCAACAAAAGTAAAGAGACATCAGCTTGTGTGGGTTTGTCCGGGCACACTCCACTCTAATTTATACCGAGAAACACCACAGGCCGCAAGGGCATTTCCCTAGTTACCAGGGTGGGGAACATAGAAAGGCTGCCACCCTCTGGCAGTTACCTGCAAAAACAGCTTTAAGGCCTGTGCTAATGGTCATTTCATAGGAAGAAGTAATGCAGGACTGTAAATGAAACATGCCCTCAATATGTCTTGAGGGAGGTAATGGCCAAAACATTTCAAAATGTGACACATACTTTAAGAGAACACTTTGAAGAACTAAGGGGTAATCACAGCTTGAAAAATAAAAAGGATATGCCTTAAAGCTCAGTTTCAACGGATTATGAGGCACATGCGAATTCAACCAAAAAGAGGTATCAGCTCACACTTGTCAGAAAAACCATCAGCAAGAAAACTACAAACAATAAATGCTGAAGCTGTTGTGGAGAAATGCATACCCTCAACTTCAAGGGGGAAGTAACTTGGAAAGGGCAACAAATGAGAACAGAATGAAGGTGCCTTAAAAAGGTAAACATTGAGCTACCATATGATCCAGCAGGCCCACTCCTCGACCTATAATCTAAGAAGAGAGAATTGGAAAGACACAGGCAGGCCAATCTGCATTGCACAGTATTACAATAGCCAAGATATGGAGGTAACCAAAAAGTCCACCAACAGATGGGTGGACAAAGAAGAACTCCTCCATGTATAGATGCAATATTCGCTAGTGAAAAAAATGAAACAATGCCATTTGCAGCACCATAGATGAGTCTAGACGTAATCACACCACCTGTAGTAAGTGAGAAAGTAAAAGACACATATCCTATCATATCACTTTTAGGAGTTACATAAAAATTGATACTAATGAAGATATTTCCACAGAGAAAGGAAATCACAGATTCATTAAAAAACTTATGGTTCATCAAATAGAAAGGGATGAGGATTGGATAATTTACCATATTGGGGTTAACAGAGATATACAAACCATGTGAAATATATAATCACCAAAGACGTACGGAAGACCAGGAGAAGACTACTCAACATTGTGTCATAACCTATATGGGAAAAGGATGCGAGGAAGAATAGATACACGTATATGTGTGAAAGAACCACATTTGCACACCTAGAACAAACAAACCATTGTAATCAAATTTGCTTGGATAAAAAATAAAAAGTAAATTATAAATATGAACAACAAGTAATGAGACATAAACATAAAGGGCTTTTTCCTGGCACATTCCATTCTAATTTACAACCTAGAACACCACTTCCATTAAGGCTCTGTTTCCCCAGTTACCAAATTTGGTAAAGGAGAAATGATGCCACCTTGTGGCAGTTTCCTGCAAGAGCAGCTTTAAACTCACAGCTAATGGTCACTTAACATTCACAAGGACTCAGTGCTGTAAAGGACACCTGCCCTAAAAAATTGTGCTGAAGTAGGGAATGGACAAAAATTTCAAAACAGGCAAAAGTTTCCAGAAGAGAGTATGAATATTAACGTTTTACTCACGCTCTTTTAAAAAAAAGGAAAATGGATAAAAGCTCAACCTCAGGGAGTGTTAGACCCATGAAATCTAATCTACAAAAAGTTTCAACTTACACCAGTCGACTGACCATCAGCAAAAAGTCTACAAACAATAAATGCTGACGGGGTTTTAGAGAACTGTGTACCCTCTACCTGCTGGTGAGACGTAAAGGGGTAACGGCCAATAATGAGAACAGAAAGGAGCTGTGTTTAAAAGTAAAAATGGAGGTACCATTCAATCCAGCAGGCGCACCATTGGACCTCTCACCGGAGAAGACAAGAATCGAGAAGACACAGGCCGCCAACGCTTCAGTGCAGCCTTCTTCACAATAGCCAAGACAGTGAAGGAATCAAAATGTCCAACAACAGGTGAATAGATAAAGAAGAATTGGTCCATGCACACATTGGAATATTAGCCATGGAAAACAATGAACCATTGTTCTTTGAGGCACCACAAATGAGTCTGGAGATAATCACGAAACATGAGGTAAGTCCGAAAGCAAAAGACCTATATTCTATGATATCACTTATAGGCGTTATCTAATAACTGACACAAATGAACATATTTCCACAGAGAAAGACACTCACAGATTTAGAAAACAAACTATGCTCATCTAAAAGGAAAGGTGGGGGGAGTGGATAAATTAAGGTTAGTGTTACTATATGTATACAAACACATATTATATACATATCTCAAAAAGACCTACCATAGAGAAGGGAGGTGTGCGGAAACCTCTGTAACATTTTACATGGGAAGGGGATCTGTACTTGAATAGACATATATAATGTACAAATAAACCAGATTGTGTACACCTCGGACAAACAATAGTCTAAGCTTTACCCCAATTAAAAAAAATTTTAAAACCAAGAAGAAATAATGAGACATAAACTTATGGGGGTTTCTCCACGCACATTCCAATATAATTTACAACCTAGGAACACGACTTCCAGAAAGGCTCTGCTGCCCTAGTACCCAGATTTGGGAATGAAGGAATGCTGCCTGCTTGAGGCCACTTCCCACAACAGCAGCTTTTAACCCATTGCTAAAGGTCACTAAATATGCACCACACTTGCAGTTCGGGAAATGAGACCTGCTCTCTAAAAAAATTCTGGGCTGGAAAATCGACCAAAAAATTTAACAGAGGGCAAGCTTCCAAGAAGACAATTTCAAGAGTTATATTGTACTCCCAACTGTTTCCTTTTTTGAGCAGAAAAGAAAACTGCAGAGAAAAATGATGAGTTTTATGAATTTTCAAAGACATGAAAACCCAAAGTACAAAAACCTATCAGCTCACACCAGCCAGAAGGGCCATTAGCATAAATGCTGCAAACAATAAATGCTGAAGCGATTGTGGAGAAATGCGTACCCTCGATTCTAAGGGGGACGTGGTAAGAGCCACTAATGAAAACACAAAGAAGGTGCTTTGATAAGGGTAACACGGTGCTACCAGTCAATCAATCACACCCACTGCTGGGCCTATCCCCTGAGAAAATGAGAATCAAAAAGTCACAGGCTTGGGGCTTCCCTGGTGGTGCAGTGGTTGAGAGTCTGCCTGCCAATGCAGGGCACACAGGTTCGAGCCCCGGTCTGGGAAGATCCCACATGCCGTGGAGCAACTGGGCGCGTGAGCCACAACCACTGAGCCTGCGCGCATGGAGCCTGTGCTCCGCAACAAGAGAGGCCGCGATAGTGAGAGACCCACGCACCGCGATGAAGAGTGGCCCCCGCTCGCCGCAACTACAGAAAGCCCTCGCGCACAAACGAAGATCCAACACAGCCAAAAAGAAATAAATAAATAAATAAATAAATAAATAAATAAATATTAAAAAAAAAAAGTCACAGGCTGGCAATCCTGCACTCTAACAATATTTTCCATAGCCAACACTTGGAAGCAATGAAAATGTCCATCAACCGAGGAATGCACAAAGTAGAAGTGGTCCACGTACACAGTGGAAAATTATTCCAATAAAAAATAAAAATTAAATTTAAAAATCCAACAAAAGTAAAGAGACATCAGCTTGTGTGGGTTTGTCCGGGCACACTCCACTCTAATTTATACCGAGAAACACCACAGGCCGCAAGGGCATTTCCCTAGTTACCAGGGTGGGGAACATAGAAAGGCTGCCACCCTCTGGCAGTTACCTGCAAAAACAGCTTTAAGGCCTGTGCTAATGGTCATTTCATAGGAAGAAGTAATGCAGGACTGTAAATGAAACATGCCCTCAATATGTCTTGAGGGAGGTAATGGCCAAAACATTTCAAAATGTGACACATACTTTAAGAGAACACTTTGAAGAACTAAGGGGTAATCACAGCTTGAAAAATAAAAAGGATATGCCTTAAAGCTCAGTTTCAACGGATTATGAGGCACATGCGAATTCAACCAAAAAGAGGTATCAGCTCACACTTGTCAGAAAAACCATCAGCAAGAAAACTACAAACAATAAATGCTGAAGCTGTTGTGGAGAAATGCATACCCTCAACTTCAAGGGGGAAGTAACTTGGAAAGGGCAACAAATGAGAACAGAATGGAGGTGCCTTAAAAAGGTAAACATTGAGCTACCATATGATCCAGCAGGCCCACTCCTCGACCTATAATCTAAGAAGAGAGAATTGGAAAGACACAGGCAGGCCAATCTGCATTGCACAGTATTACAATAGCCAAGATATGGAGGTAACCAAAAAGTCCACCAACAGATGGGTGGACAAAGAAGAACTCCTCCATGTATAGATGGAATATTCGCTAGTGAAAAAAATGAAACAATGCCATTTGCAGCACCATAGATGAGTCTAGACGTAATCACACCACCTGTAGTAAGTGAGAAAGTAAAAGACACATATCCTATCATATCACTTTTAGGAGTTACATAAAAATTGATACTAATGAAGATATTTCCACAGAGAAAGGCAATCACAGATTCATTAAAAAACTTATGGTTCATCAAATAGAAAGGGATGAGGATTGGATAATTTACCATATTGGGGTTAACAGAGATATACAAACCATGTGAAATATATAATCACCAAAGACGTACGGAAGACCAGGAGAAGACTACTCAACATTGTGTCATAACCTATATGGGAAAAGGATGCGAGGAAGAATAGATACACGTATATGTGTGAAAGAACCACATTTGCACACCTAGAACAAACAAACCATTGTAATCAAATTTGCTTGGATAAAAAATAAAAAGTACATTATAAATATGAACAACAAGTAATGAGACATAAACATAAAGGGCTTTTTCCTGGCACATTCCATTCTAATTTACAACCTAGAACACCACTTCCATTAAGGCTCTGTTTCCCCAGTTACCAAATTTGGTAAAGGAGAAATGATGCCACCTTGTGGCCGTTTCCTGCAAGAGCAGCTTTAAACTCACAGCTAATGGTCACTTAACATTCACAAGGACTCAGGGCTGTAAAGGACACCTGCCCTAAAAAATTGTGCTGAAGTAGGGAATGGACAAAAATTTCAAAACAGGCAAAAGTTTCCAGAAGAGAGTATGAATATTAACGTTTTACTCACGCTCTTTTAAAAAAAAGGAAAATGGATAAAAGCTCAACCTCAGGGAGTGTTAGACCCATGAAATCTAATCTACAAAAAGTTTCAACTTACACCAGTCGACTGACCATCAGCAAAAAGTCTACAAACAATAAATGCTGACGGGGTTTTAGAGAACTGTGTACCCTCTACCTGCTGGTGAGACGTAAAGGGGTAACGGCCAATAATGAGAACAGAAAGGAGCTGTGTTTAAAAGTAAAAATGGAGGTACCATTCAATCCAGCAGGCGCACCATTGGACCTCTCACCGGAGAAGACAAGAATCGAGAAGACACAGGCCGCCAACGCTTCAGTGCAGCCTTCTTCACAATAGCCAAGACAGTGAAGGAATCAAAATGTCCAACAACAGGTGAATAGATAAAGAAGAAGTGGTCCATGTACACATTGGAATATTAGCCATGGAAAACAATGAACCATTGTTCTTTGAGGCACCACAAATGAGTCTGGAGATAATCACGAAACATGAGGTAAGTCCGAAAGCAAAAGACCTATATTCTATGATATCACTTATAGGCGTTATCTAATAACTGACACAAATGAACATATTTCCACAGAGAAAGACACTCACAGATTTAGAAAACAAACTATGCTCATCTAAAAGGAAAGGTGGGGGGAGTGGATAAATTAAGGTTAGTGTTACTATATGTATACAAACACATATTATATACATATCTCAAAAAGACCTACCATATAGAAGGGAGGTGTGCGGAACCCTCTGTAACATTTTACATGGGAAGGGGATCTGTACTTGAATAGACATATATAATGTACAAATAAACCAGATTGTGTACACCTCGGACAAACAATAGTCTAAGCTTTACCCCAATTAAAAAAAATTTTAAAACCAAGAAGAAATAATGAGACATAAACTTATGGGGGTTTCTCCACGCACATTCCAATATAATTTACAACCTAGGAACACGACTTCCAGAAAGGCTCTGCTGCCCTAGTACCCAGATTTGGGAATGAAGGAATGCTGCCTGCTTGAGGCCACTTCCCACAACAGCAGCTTTTAACCCATTGCTAAAGGTCACTAAATATGCACCACACTTTCAGTTCGGGAAATGAGACCTGCTCTCTAAAAAAATTCTGGGCTGGAAAATCGACCAAAAAATTTTACAGAGGGCAAGCTTCCAAGAAGACAATTTCAAGAGTTATATTGTACTCCCAACTGTTTCCTTTTTTTAGCAGAAAAGAAAACGGCAGAGAAAAATGATGAGTTTTATGAATTTTCAAAGACATGCAAACCCAAAGTACAAAAACCTATCAGCTCACACCAGCCAGAAGGGCCATTAGCATAAATGCTGCAAACAATAAATGCTGAAGCGATTGTGGAGAAATGCGTACCCTCGATTCTAAGGGGGACGTGGTAAGAGCCACTAATGAAAACACAAAGAAGGTGCTTTGAAAAGGGTAACACGGTGCTACCAGTCAATCAATCACACCCACTGCTGGGCCTATCACCTGAGAAAATGAGAATCAAAAAGTCACAGGCTTGGGGCTTCCCTGGTGGTGCAGTGGTTGAGAGTCTGCCTGCCAATGCAGGGCACACGGGTTCGAGCCCCGGTCTGGGAAGATCCCACATGCTGCGGAGCAACTGGGCCCGTGAGCCACAACCACTGAGCCTGCGCGCATGGAGCCTGTGCTCCGCAACAAGAGAGGCCGCGATAGTGAGAGACCCACGCACCGCGATGAAGAGTGGCCCCCGCTCGCCGCAACTACAGAAAGCCCTCGCGCACAAACGAAGATCCAACACAGCCAAAAATAAATAAATAAATAAATAAATAAATAAATAAATAAATAAATAAATATTAAAAAAAAAAAGTCACAGGCTGGCAATCCTGCACTCCAACAATATTTTCCATAGCCAACACATGGAAGCAATGAAAATGTCCATCAACCGAAGACTGCACAAAGTAGAAGTGGTCCACGTACACAGTGGAAAATTATTCCAATAAAAAATAAAAATTAAATTTAAAAATCCAACAAAAGTAAAGAGACATCAGCTTGTGTGGGTTTGTCCGGGCACACTGCACTCTAATTTATAACCGAGAAACACCACAGGCCGCAAGGGCATTTCCCTAGTTACCAGGGTGGGGAACACAGAAAGGCTGCCACCCTCTGGCAGTTACCTGCAAAAACAGCTTTAAGGCCTGTGCTAATGGTCATTTCATAGGAAGAAGTAATGCAGGACTGTAAATGAAACATGCCCTCAATATGTCTTGAGGGAGGTAATGGCCAAAACATTTCAAAATGTGACACATACTTTAAGAGAACACTTTGAAGAACTAAGGGGTAATCACAGCTTGAAAAATAAAAAGGATATGCCTTAAAGCTCAGTTACAACGGATTATGAGGCACATGCGAATTCAACCAAAAAGAGGTATCAGCTCACACTTGTCAGAAAAACCATCAGCAAGAAAACTACAAACAATAAATGCTGAAGCTGTTGTGGAGAAATGCATACCCTCAACTTCAAGGGGGATGTGACTTGGAAAGGGCAACAAATGAGAACAGAATGGAGGTGCCTTAAAAAGGTAAACATTGAGCTACCATATGATCCAGCAGGCCCACTCCTCGACCTATAATCTAAGAAGAGAGAATTGGAAAGACACAGGCAGGCCAATCTGCATTGCACAGTATTACAATAGCCAAGATATGGAGGTAACCAAAAAGTCCACCAACAGATGGGTGGACAAAGAAGAACTCCTCCATGTATAGATGGAATATTCGCTAGTGAAAAAAATGAAACAATGCCATTTGCAGCACCATAGATGAGTCTAGACGTAATCACACCACCTGTAGTAAGTGAGAAAGTAAAAGACACATATCCTATCATATCACTTTTAGGAGTTACATAAAAATTGATACTAATGAAGATATTTCCACAGAGAAAGGCAATCACAGATTCATTAAAAAACTTATGGTTCATCAAATAGAAAGGGATGAGGATTGGATAATTTACCATATTGGGGTTAACAGAGATATACAAACCATGTGAAATATATAATCACCAAAGACGTACGGAAGACCAGGAGAAGACTACTCAACATTGTGTCATAACCTATATGGGAAAAGGATGCGAGGAAGAATAGATACACGTATATGTGTGAAAGAACCACATTTGCCCACCTAGAACAAACAAACCATTGTAATCAAATTTGCTTGGATAAAAAATAAAAAGTACATTATAAATATGAACAACAAGTAATGAGACATAAACATAAAGGGCTTTTTCCTGGCACATTCCATTCTAATTTACAACCTAGAACACCACTTCCATTAAGGCTCTGTTTCCCCAGTTACCAAATTTGGTAAAGGAGAAATGATGCCACCTTGTGGCCGTTTCCTGCAAGAGCAGCTTTAAACTCACAGCTAATGGTCACTTAACATTCACAAGGACTCAGGGCTGTAAAGGACACCTGCCCTAAAAAATTGTGCTGAAGTAGGGAATGGACAAAAATTTCAAAACAGGCAAATGTTTCCAGAAGAGAGTATGAATATTAACGTTTTACTCACGCTCTTTTAAAAAAAAGGAAAATGGATAAAAGCTCAACCTCAGGGAGTGTTAGACCCATGAAATCTAATCTACAAAAAGTTTCAACTTACACCAGTCGACTGACCATCAGCAAAAAGTCTACAAACAATAAATGCTGACAGGGTTTTAGAGAACTGTGTACCCTCTACCTGCTGGTGAGACGTAAAGGGGTAACGGCCAATAATGAGAACAGAAAGGAGCTGTGTTTAAAAGTAAAAATGGAGGTACCATTCAATCCAGCAGGCGCACCATTGGACCTCTCACCGGAGAAGACAAGAATCGAGAAGACACAGGCCACCAACGCTTCAGTGCAGCCTTCTTCACAATAGCCAAGACAGTGAAGGAATCAAAATGTCCAACAACAGGTGAATAGATAAAGAAGAAGTGGTCCATGTACACATTGGAATATTAGCCATGGAAAACAATGAACCATTGTTCTTTGAGGCACCACAAATGAGTCTGGAGATAATCACGAAACATGAGGTAAGTCCGAAAGCAAAAGACCTATATTCTATGATATCACTTATAGGCGTTATCTAATAACTGACACAAATGAACATATTTCCACAGAGAAAGACACTCACAGATTTAGAAAACAAACTATGCTCATCTAAAAGGAAAGGTGGGGGGAGTGGATAAATTAAGGTTAGTGTTACTATATGTATACAAACACATATTATATACATATCTCAAAAAGACCTACCATATAGAAGGGAGGTGTGCGGAACCCTCTGTAACATTTTACATGGGAAGGGGATCTGTACTTGAATAGACATATATAATGTACAAATAAACCAGATTGTGTACACCTCGGACAAACAATAGTCTAAGCTTTACCCCAATTAAAAAAAATTTTAAAACCAAGAAGAAATAATGAGACATAAACTTATGGGGGTTTCTCCACGCACACTCCAATATAATTTACAACCTAGGAACACGACTTCCAGAAAGGCTCTGCTGCCCTAGTACCCAGATTTGGGAATGAAGGAATGCTGCCTGCTTGAGGCCACTTCCCACAACAGCAGCTTTTAACCCATTGCTAAAGGTCACTAAATATGCACCACACTTTCAGTTCGGGAAATGAGACCTGCTCTCTAAAAAAATTCTGGGCTGGAAAATCGACCAAAAAATTTTACAGAGGGCAAGCTTCCAAGAAGACAATTTCAAGAGTTATATTGTACTCCCAACTGTTTCCTTTTTTTAGCAGAAAAGAAAACGGCAGAGAAAAATGATGAGTTTTATGAATTTTCAAAGACATGCAAACCCAAAGTACAAAAACCTATCAGCTCACACCAGCCAGAAGGGCCATTAGCATAAATGCTGCAAACAATAAATGCTGAAGCGATTGTGGAGAAATGCGTACCCTCGATTCTAAGGGGGACGTGGTAAGAGCCACTAATGAAAACACAAAGAAGGTGCTTTGAAAAGGGTAACACGGTGCTACCAGTCAATCAATCACACCCACTGCTGGGCCTATCACCTGAGAAAATGAGAATCAAAAAGTCACAGGCTTGGGGCTTCCCTGGTGGTGCAGTGGTTGAGAGTCTGCCTGCCAATGCAGGGCACACGGGTTCGAGCCCCGGTCTGGGAAGATCCCACATGCTGCGGAGCAACTGGGCCCGTGAGCCACAACCACTGAGCCTGCGCGCATGGAGCCTGTGCTCCGCAACAAGAGAGGCCGCGATAGTGAGAGACCCACGCACCGCGATGAAGAGTGGCCCCCGCTCGCCGCAACTACAGAAAGCCCTCGCGCACAAACGAAGATCCAACACAGCCAAAAATAAATAAATAAATAAATAAATAAATAAATAAATAAATAAATAAATATTAAAAAAAAAAGTCACAGGCTGGCAATCCTGCACTCCAACAATATTTTCCATAGCCAACACATGGAAGCAATGAAAATGTCCATCAACCGAAGAATGCACAAAGTAGAAGTGGTCCACGTACACAGTGGAAAATTATTCCAATAAAAAATAAAAATTAAATTTAAAAATCCAACAAAAGTAAAGAGACATCAGCTTGTGTGGGTTTGTCCGGGCACACTCCACTCTAATTTATAACCGAGAAACACCACAGGCCGCAAGGGCATTTCCCTAGTTACCAGGGTGGGGAACACAGAAAGGCTGCCACCCTCTGGCAGTTACCTGCAAAAACAGCTTTAAGGCCTGTGCTAATGGTCATTTCATAGGAAGAAGTAATGCAGGACTGTAAATGAAACATGCCCTCAATATGTCTTGAGGGAGGTAATGGCCAAAACATTTCAAAATGTGACACATACTTTAAGAGAACACTTTGAAGAACTAAGGGGTAATCACAGCTTGAAAAATAAAAAGGATATGCCTTAAAGCTCAGTTACAACGGATTATGAGGCACATGCGAATTCAACCAAAAAGAGGTATCAGCTCACACTTGTCAGAAAAACCATCAGCAAGAAAACTACAAACAATAAATGCTGAAGCTGTTGTGGAGAAATGCATACCCTCAACTTCAAGGGGGATGTGACTTGGAAAGGGCAACAAATGAGAACAGAATGGAGGTGCCTTAAAAAGGTAAACATTGAGCTACCATATGATCCAGCAGGCCCACTCCTCGACCTATAATCTAAGAAGAGAGAATTGGAAAGACACAGGCAGGCCAATCTGCATTGCACAGTATTACAATAGCCAAGATATGGAGGTAACCAAAAAGTCCACCAACAGATGGGTGGACAAAGAAGAACTCCTCCATGTATAGATGGAATATTCGCTAGTGAAAAAAATGAAACAATGCCATTTGCAGCACCATAGATGAGTCTAGACGTAATCACACCACCTGTAGTAAGTGAGAAAGTAAAAGACACATATCCTATCATATCACTTTTAGGAGTTACATAAAAATTGATACTAATGAAGATATTTCCACAGAGAAAGGCAATCACAGATTCATTAAAAAACTTATGGTTCATCAAATAGAAAGGGATGAGGATTGGATAATTTACCATATTGGGGTTAACAGAGATATACAAACCATGTGAAATATATAATCACCAAAGACGTACGGAAGACCAGGAGAAGACTACTCAACATTGTGTCATAACCTATATGGGAAAAGGATGCGAGGAAGAATAGATACACGTATATGTGTGAAAGAACCACATTTGCCCACCTAGAACAAACAAACCATTGTAATCAAATTTGCTTGGATAAAAAATAAAAAGTACATTATAAATATGAACAACAAGTAATGAGACATAAACATAAAGGGCTTTTTCCTGGCACATTCCATTCTAATTTACAACCTAGAACACCACTTCCATTAAGGCTCTGTTTCCCCAGTTACCAAATTTGGTAAAGGAGAAATGATGCCACCTTGTGGCCGTTTCCTGCAAGAGCAGCTTTAAACTCACAGCTAATGGTCACTTAACATTCACAAGGACTCAGGGCTGTAAAGGACACCTGCCCTAAAAAATTGTGCTGAAGTAGGGAATGGACAAAAATTTCAAAACAGGCAAATGTTTCCAGAAGAGAGTATGAATATTAACGTTTTACTCACGCTCTTTTAAAAAAAAGGAAAATGGATAAAAGCTCAACCTCAGGGAGTGTTAGACCCATGAAATCTAATCTACAAAAAGTTTCAACTTACACCAGTCGACTGACCATCAGCAAAAAGTCTACAAACAATAAATGCTGACAGGGTTTTAGAGAACTGTGTACCCTCTACCTGCTGGTGAGACGTAAAGGGGTAACGGCCAATAATGAGAACAGAAAGGAGCTGTGTTTAAAAGTAAAAATGGAGGTACCATTCAATCCAGCAGGCGCACCATTGGACCTCTCACCGGAGAAGACAAGAATCGAGAAGACACAGGCCACCAACGCTTCAGTGCAGCCTTCTTCACAATAGCCAAGACAGTGAAGGAATCAAAATGTCCAACAACAGGTGAATAGATAAAGAAGAAGTGGTCCATGTACACATTGGAATATTAGCCATGGAAAACAATGAACCATTGTTCTTTGAGGCACCACAAATGAGTCTGGAGATAATCACGAAACATGAGGTAAGTCCGAAAGCAAAAGACCTATATTCTATGATATCACTTATAGGCGTTATCTAATAACTGACACAAATGAACATATTTCCACAGAGAAAGACACTCACAGATTTAGAAAACAAACTATGCTCATCTAAAAGGAAAGGTGGGGGGAGTGGATAAATTAAGGTTAGTGTTACTATATGTATACAAACACATATTATATACATATCTCAAAAAGACCTACCATATAGAAGGGAGGTGTGCGGAACCCTCTGTAACATTTTACATGGGAAGGGGATCTGTACTTGAATAGACATATATAATGTACAAATAAACCAGATTGTGTACACCTCGGACAAACAATAGTCTAAGCTTTACCCCAATTAAAAAAAATTTTAAAACCAAGAAGAAATAATGAGACATAAACTTATGGGGGTTTCTCCACGCACACTCCAATATAATTTACAACCTAGGAACACGACTTCCAGAAAGGCTCTGCTGCCCTAGTACCCAGATTTGGGAATGAAGGAATGCTGCCTGCTTGAGGCCACTTCCCACAACAGCAGCTTTTAACCCATTGCTAAAGGTCACTAAATATGCACCACACTTTCAGTTCGGGAAATGAGACCTGCTCTCTAAAAAAATTCTGGGCTGGAAAATCGACCAAAAAATTTTACAGAGGGCAAGCTTCCAAGAAGACAATTTCAAGAGTTATATTGTACTCCCAACTGTTTCCTTTTTTTAGCAGAAAAGAAAACGGCGGAGAAAAATGATGAGTTTTATGAATTTTCAAAGACATGCAAACCCAAAGTACAAAAACCTATCAGCTCACACCAGCCAGAAGGGCCATTAGCATAAATGCTGCAAACAATAAATGCTGAAGCGATTGTGGAGAAATGCGTACCCTCGATTCTAAGGGGGACGTGGTAAGAGCCACTAATGAAAACACAAAGAAGGTGCTTTGAAAAGGGTAACACGGTGCTACCAGTCAATCAATCACACCCACTGCTGGGCCTATCACCTGAGAAAATGAGAATCAAAAAGTCACAGGCTTGGGGCTTCCCTGGTGGTGCAGTGGTTGAGAGTCTGCCTGCCAATGCAGGGCACACGGGTTCGAGCCCCGGTCTGGGAAGATCCCACATGCCGCGGAGCAACTGGGCGCGTGAGCCACAACCACTGAGCCTGCGCGCATGGAGCCTGTGCTCCGCAACAAGAGAGGCCGCGATAGTGAGAGACCCACGCACCGCGATGAAGAGTGGCCCCCGCTCGCCGCAACTACAGAAAGCCCTCGCGCACAAACGAAGATCCAACACAGCCAAAAATAAATAAATAAATAAATAAATAAATAAATAAATAAATAAATAAATAAATAAATATTAAAAAAAAAAAGTCACAGGCTGGCAATCCTGCACTCCAACAATATTTTCCATAGCCAACACATGGAAGCAATGAAAATGTCCATCAACCGAAGAATGCACAAAGTAGAAGTGGTCCACGTACACAGTGGAAAATTATTCCAATAAAAAATAAAAATTAAATTTAAAAATCCAACAAAAGTAAAGAGACATCAGCTTGTGTGGGTTTGTCCGGGCACACTCCACTCTAATTTATAACCGAGAAACACCACAGGCCGCAAGGGCATTTCCCTAGTTACCAGGGTGGGGAACACAGAAAGGCTGCCACCCTCTGGCAGTTACCTGCAAAAACAGCTTTAAGGCCTGTGCTAATGGTCATTTCATAGGAAGAAGTAATGCAGGACTGTAAATGAAACATGCCCTCAATATGTCTTGAGGGAGGTAATGGCCAAAACATTTCAAAATGTGACACATACTTTAAGAGAACACTTTGAAGAACTAAGGGGTAATCACAGCTTGAAAAATAAAAAGGATATGCCTTAAAGCTCAGTTACAACGGATTATGAGGCACATGCGAATTCAACCAAAAAGAGGTATCAGCTCACACTTGTCAGAAAAACCATCAGCAAGAAAACTACAAACAATAAATGCTGAAGCTGTTGTGGAGAAATGCATACCCTCAACTTCAAGGGGGATGTGACTTGGAAAGGGCAACAAATGAGAACAGAATGGAGGTGCCTTAAAAAGGTAAACATTGAGCTACCATATGATCCAGCAGGCCCACTCCTCGACCTATAATCTAAGAAGAGAGAATTGGAAAGACACAGGCAGGCCAATCTGCATTGCACAGTATTACAATAGCCAAGATATGGAGGTAACCAAAAAGTCCACCAACAGATGGGTGGACAAAGAAGAACTCCTCCATGTATAGATGGAATATTCGCTAGTGAAAAAAATGAAACAATGCCATTTGCAGCACCATAGATGAGTCTAGACGTAATCACACCACCTGTAGTAAGTGAGAAAGTAAAAGACACATATCCTATCATATCACTTTTAGGAGTTACATAAAAATTGATACTAATGAAGATATTTCCACAGAGAAAGGCAATCACAGATTCATTAAAAAACTTATGGTTCATCAAATAGAAAGGGATGAGGATTGGATAATTTACCATATTGGGGTTAACAGAGATATACAAACCATGTGAAATATATAATCACCAAAGACGTACGGAAGACCAGGAGAAGACTACTCAACATTGTGTCATAACCTATATGGGAAAAGGATGCGAGGAAGAATAGATACACGTATATGTGTGAAAGAACCACATTTGCCCACCTAGAACAAACAAACCATTGTAATCAAATTTGCTTGGATAAAAAATAAAAAGTAAATTATAAATATGAACAACAAGTAATGAGACATAAACATAAAGGGCTTTTTCCTGGCACATTCCATTCTAATTTACAACCTAGAACACCACTTCCATTAAGGCTCTGTTTCCCCAGTTACCAAATTTGGTAAAGGAGAAATGATGCCACCTTGTGGCCGTTTCCTGCAAGAGCAGCTTTAAACTCACAGCTAATGGTCACTTAACATTCACAAGGACTCAGGGCTGTAAAGGACACCTGCCCTAAAAAATTGTGCTGAAGTAGGGAATGGACAAAAATTTCAAAACAGGCAAATGTTTCCAGAAGAGAGTATGAATATTAACGTTTTACTCACGCTCTTTTAAAAAAAAGGAAAATGGATAAAAGCTCAACCTCAGGGAGTGTTAGACCCATGAAATCTAATCTACAAAAAGTTTCAACTTGCACCAGTCGACTGACCATCAGCAAAAAGTCTACAAACAATAAATGCTGACGGGGTTTTAGAGAACTGTGTACCCTCTACCTGCTGGTGAGACGTAAAGGGGTAACGGCCAATAATGAGAACAGAAAGGAGCTGTGTTTAAAAGTAAAAATGGAGGTACCATTCAATCCAGCAGGCGCACCATTGGACCTCTCACCGGAGAAGACAAGAATCGAGAAGACACAGGCCGCCAACGCTTCAGTGCAGCCTTCTTCACAATAGCCAAGACAGTGAAGGAATCAAAATGTCCAACAACAGGTGAATAGATAAAGAAGAAGTGGTCCATGTACACATTGGAATATTAGCCATGGAAAACAATGAACCATTGTTCTTTGAGGCACCACAAATGAGTCTGGAGATAATCACGAAACATGAGGTAAGTCCGAAAGCAAAAGACCTATATTCTATGATATCACTTATAGGCGTTATCTAATAACTGACACAAATGAACATATTTCCACAGAGAAAGACACTCACAGATTTAGAAAACAAACTATGCTCATCTAAAAGGAAAGGTGGGGGGAGTGGATAAATTAAGGTTAGTGTTACTATATGTATACAAACACATATTATATACATATCTCAAAAAGACCTACCATATAGAAGGGAGGTGTGCGGAACCCTCTGTAACATTTTACATGGGAAGGGGATCTGTACTTGAATAGACATATATAATGTACAAATAAACCAGATTGTGTACACCTCGGACAAACAATAGTCTAAGCTTTACCCCAATTAAAAAAATTTTAAAACCAAGAAGAAATAATGAGACATAAACTTATGGGGGTTTCTCCACGCACATTCCAATATAATTTACAACCTAGGAACACGACTTCCAGAAAGGCTCTGCTGCCCTAGTACCCAGATTTGGGAATGAAGGAATGCTGCCTGCTTGAGGCCACTTCCCACAACAGCAGCTTTTAACCCATTGCTAAAGGTCACTAAATATGCACCACACTTTCAGTTCGGGAAATGAGACCTGCTCTCTAAAAAAATTCTGGGCTGGAAAATCGACCAAAAAATTTTACAGAGGGCAAGCTTCCAAGAAGACAATTTCAAGAGTTATATTGTACTCCCAACTGTTTCCTTTTTTTAGCAGAAAAGAAAACGGCGGAGAAAAATGATGAGTTTTATGAATTTTCAAAGACATGCAAACCCAAAGTACAAAAACCTATCAGCTCACACCAGCCAGAAGGGCCATTAGCATAAATGCTGCAAACAATAAATGCTGAAGCGATTGTGGAGAAATGCGTACCCTCGATTCTAAGGGGGACGTGGTAAGAGCCACTAATGAAAACACAAAGAAGGTGCTTTGAAAAGGGTAACACGGTGCTACCAGTCAATCAATCACACCCACTGCTGGGCCTATCACCTGAGAAAATGAGAATCAAAAAGTCACAGGCTTGGGGCTTCCCTGGTGGTGCAGTGGTTGAGAGTCTGCCTGCCAATGCAGGGCACACGGGTTCGAGCCCCGGTCTGGGAAGATCCCACATGCTGCGGAGCAACTGGGCCCGTGAGCCACAACCACTGAGCCTGCGCGCATGGAGCCTGTGCTCCGCAACAAGAGAGGCCGCGATAGTGAGAGACCCACGCACCGCGATGAAGAGTGGCCCCCGCTCGCCGCAACTACAGAAAGCCCTCGCGCACAAACGAAGATCCAACACAGCCAAAAATAAATAAATAAATAAATAAATAAATAAATAAATAAATAAATAAATAAATAAATAAATATTAAAAAAAAAAAGTCACAGGCTGGCAATCCTGCACTCCAACAATATTTTCCATAGCCAACACATGGAAGCAATGAAAATGTCCATCAACCGAAGAATGCACAAAGTAGAAGTGGTCCACGTACACAGTGGAAAATTATTCCAATAAAAAATAAAAATTAAATTTAAAAATCCAACAAAAGTAAAGAGACATCAGCTTGTGTGGGTTTGTCCGGGCACACTCCACTCTAATTTATAACCGAGAAACACCACAGGCCGCAAGGGCATTTCCCTAGTTACCAGGGTGGGGAACACAGAAAGGCTGCCACCCTCTGGCAGTTACCTGCAAAAACAGCTTTAAGGCCTGTGCTAATGGTCATTTCATAGGAAGAAGTAATGCAGGACTGTAAATGAAACATGCCCTCAATATGTCTTGAGGGAGGTAATGGCCAAAACATTTCAAAATGTGACACATACTTTAAGAGAACACTTTGAAGAACTAAGGGGTAATCACAGCTTGAAAAATAAAAAGGATATGCCTTAAAGCTCAGTTACAACGGATTATGAGGCACATGCGAATTCAACCAAAAAGAGGTATCAGCTCACACTTGTCAGAAAAACCATCAGCAAGAAAACTACAAACAATAAATGCTGAAGCTGTTGTGGAGAAATGCATACCCTCAACTTCAAGGGGGATGTGACTTGGAAAGGGCAACAAATGAGAACAGAATGGAGGTGCCTTAAAAAGGTAAACATTGAGCTACCATATGATCCAGCAGGCCCACTCCTCGACCTATAATCTAAGAAGAGAGAATTGGAAAGACACAGGCAGGCCAATCTGCATTGCACAGTATTACAATAGCCAAGATATGGAGGTAACCAAAAAGTCCACCAACAGATGGGTGGACAAAGAAGAACTCCTCCATGTATAGATGGAATATTCGCTAGTGAAAAAAATGAAACAATGCCATTTGCAGCACCATAGATGAGTCTAGACGTAATCACACCACCTGTAGTAAGTGAGAAAGTAAAAGACACATATCCTATCATATCACTTTTAGGAGTTACATAAAAATTGATACTAATGAAGATATTTCCACAGAGAAAGGCAATCACAGATTCATTAAAAAACTTAAGGTTCATCAAATAGAAAGGGATGAGGATTGGATAATTTACCATATTGGGGTTAACAGAGATATACAAACCATGTGAAATATATAATCACCAAAGACGTACGGAAGACCAGGAGAAGACTACTCAACATTGTGTCATAACCTATATGGGAAAAGGATGCGAGGAAGAATAGATACACGTATATGTGTGAAAGAACCACATTTGCCCACCTAGAACAAACAAACCATTGTAATCAAATTTGCTTGGATAAAAAATAAAAAGTAAATTATAAATATGAACAACAAGTAATGAGACATAAACATAAAGGGCTTTTTCCTGGCACATTCCATTCTAATTTACAACCTAGAACACCACTTCCATTAAGGCTCTGTTTCCCCAGTTACCAAATTTGGTAAAGGAGAAATGATGCCACCTTGTGGCCGTTTCCTGCAAGAGCAGCTTTAAACTCACAGCTAATGGTCACTTAACATTCACAAGGACTCAGGGCTGTAAAGGACACCTGCCCTAAAAAATTGTGCTGAAGTAGGGAATGGACAAAAATTTCAAAACAGGCAAATGTTTCCAGAAGAGAGTATGAATATTAACGTTTTACTCACGCTCTTTTAAAAAAAAGGAAAATGGATAAAAGCTCAACCTCAGGGAGTGTTAGACCCATGAAATCTAATCTACAAAAAGTTTCAACTTGCACCAGTCGACTGACCATCAGCAAAAAGTCTACAAACAATAAATGCTGACGGGGTTTTAGAGAACTGTGTACCCTCTACCTGCTGGTGAGACGTAAAGGGGTAACGGCCAATAATGAGAACAGAAAGGAGCTGTGTTTAAAAGTAAAAATGGAGGTACCATTCAATCCAGCAGGCGCACCATTGGACCTCTCACCGGAGAAGACAAGAATCGAGAAGACACAGGCCGCCAACGCTTCAGTGCAGCCTTCTTCACAATAGCCAAGACAGTGAAGGAATCAAAATGTCCAACAACAGGTGAATAGATAAAGAAGAAGTGGTCCATGTACACATTGGAATATTAGCCATGGAAAACAATGAACCATTGTTCTTTGAGGCACCACAAATGAGTCTGGAGATAATCACGAAACATGAGGTAAGTCCGAAAGCAAAAGACCTATATTCTATGATATCACTTATAGGCGTTATCTAATAACTGACACAAATGAACATATTTCCACAGAGAAAGACACTCACAGATTTAGAAAACAAACTATGCTCATCTAAAAGGAAAGGTGGGGGGAGTGGATAAATTAAGGTTAGTGTTACTATATGTATACAAACACATATTATATACATATCTCAAAAAGACCTACCATATAGAAGGGAGGTGTGCGGAACCCTCTGTAACATTTTACATGGGAAGGGGATCTGTACTTGAATAGACATATATAATGTACAAATAAACCAGATTGTGTACACCTCGGACAAACAATAGTCTAAGCTTTACCCCAATTAAAAAAATTTTAAAACCAAGAAGAAATAATGAGACATAAACTTATGGGGGTTTCTCCACGCACATTCCAATATAATTTACAACCTAGGAACACGACTTCCAGAAAGGCTCTGCTGCCCTAGTACCCAGATTTGGGAATGAAGGAATGCTGCCTGCTTGAGGCCACTTCCCACAACAGCAGCTTTTAACCCATTGCTAAAGGTCACTAAATATGCACCACACTTTCAGTTCGGGAAATGAGACCTGCTCTCTAAAAAAATTCTGGGCTGGAAAATCGACCAAAAAATTTTACAGAGGGCAAGCTTCCAAGAAGACAATTTCAAGAGTTATATTGTACTCCCAACTGTTTCCTTTTTTTAGCAGAAAAGAAAACGGCGGAGAAAAATGATGAGTTTTATGAATTTTCAAAGACATGCAAACCCAAAGTACAAAAACCTATCAGCTCACACCAGCCAGAAGGGCCATTAGCATAAATGCTGCAAACAATAAATGCTGAAGCGATTGTGGAGAAATGCGTACCCTCGATTCTAAGGGGGACGTGGTAAGAGCCACTAATGAAAACACAAAGAAGGTGCTTTGAAAAGGGTAACACGGTGCTACCAGTCAATCAATCACACCCACTGCTGGGCCTATCACCTGAGAAAATGAGAATCAAAAAGTCACAGGCTTGGGGCTTCCCTGGTGGTGCAGTGGTTGAGAGTCTGCCTGCCAATGCAGGGCACACGGGTTCGAGCCCCGGTCTGGGAAGATCCCACATGCTGCGGAGCAACTGGGCCCGTGAGCCACAACCACTGAGCCTGCGCGCATGGAGCCTGTGCTCCGCAACAAGAGAGGCCGCGATAGTGAGAGACCCACGCACCGCGATGAAGAGTGGCCCCCGCTCGCCGCAACTACAGAAAGCCCTCGCGCACAAACGAAGATCCAACACAGCCAAAAATAAATAAATAAATAAATAAATAAATAAATAAATAAATAAATAAATAAATAAATAAATAAATATTAAAAAAAAAAAGTCACAGGCTGGCAATCCTGCACTCCAACAATATTTTCCATAGCCAACACATGGAAGCAATGAAAATGTCCATCAACCGAAGAATGCACAAAGTAGAAGTGGTCCACGTACACAGTGGAAAATTATTCCAATAAAAAATAAAAATTAAATTTAAAAATCCAACAAAAGTAAAGAGACATCAGCTTGTGTGGGTTTGTCCGGGCACACTCCACTCTAATTTATAACCGAGAAACACCACAGGCCGCAAGGGCATTTCCCTAGTTACCAGGGTGGGGAACACAGAAAGGCTGCCACCCTCTGGCAGTTACCTGCAAAAACAGCTTTAAGGCCTGTGCTAATGGTCATTTCATAGGAAGAAGTAATGCAGGACTGTAAATGAAACATGCCCTCAATATGTCTTGAGGGAGGTAATGGCCAAAACATTTCAAAATGTGACACATACTTTAAGAGAACACTTTGAAGAACTAAGGGGTAATCACAGCTTGAAAAATAAAAAGGATATGCCTTAAAGCTCAGTTACAACGGATTATGAGGCACATGCGAATTCAACCAAAAAGAGGTATCAGCTCACACTTGTCAGAAAAACCATCAGCAAGAAAACTACAAACAATAAATGCTGAAGCTGTTGTGGAGAAATGCATACCCTCAACTTCAAGGGGGATGTGACTTGGAAAGGGCAACAAATGAGAACAGAATGGAGGTGCCTTAAAAAGGTAAACATTGAGCTACCATATGATCCAGCAGGCCCACTCCTCGACCTATAATCTAAGAAGAGAGAATTGGAAAGACACAGGCAGGCCAATCTGCATTGCACAGTATTACAATAGCCAAGATATGGAGGTAACCAAAAAGTCCACCAACAGATGGGTGGACAAAGAAGAACTCCTCCATGTATAGATGGAATATTCGCTAGTGAAAAAAATGAAACAATGCCATTTGCAGCACCATAGATGAGTCTAGACGTAATCACACCACCTGTAGTAAGTGAGAAAGTAAAAGACACATATCCTATCATATCACTTTTAGGAGTTACATAAAAATTGATACTAATGAAGATATTTCCACAGAGAAAGGCAATCACAGATTCATTAAAAAACTTAAGGTTCATCAAATAGAAAGGGATGAGGATTGGATAATTTACCATATTGGGGTTAACAGAGATATACAAACCATGTGAAATATATAATCACCAAAGACGTACGGAAGACCAGGAGAAGACTACTCAACATTGTGTCATAACCTATATGGGAAAAGGATGCGAGGAAGAATAGATACACGTATATGTGTGAAAGAACCACATTTGCCCACCTAGAACAAACAAACCATTGTAATCAAATTTGCTTGGATAAAAAATAAAAAGTAAATTATAAATATGAACAACAAGTAATGAGACATAAACATAAAGGGCTTTTTCCTGGCACATTCCATTCTAATTTACAACCTAGAACACCACTTCCATTAAGGCTCTGTTTCCCCAGTTACCAAATTTGGTAAAGGAGAAATGATGCCACCTTGTGGCCGTTTCCTGCAAGAGCAGCTTTAAACTCACAGCTAATGGTCACTTAACATTCACAAGGACTCAGGGCTGTAAAGGACACCTGCCCTAAAAAATTGTGCTGAAGTAGGGAATGGACAAAAATTTCAAAACAGGCAAATGTTTCCAGAAGAGAGTATGAATATTAACGTTTTACTCACGCTCTTTTAAAAAAAAGGAAAATGGATAAAAGCTCAACCTCAGGGAGTGTTAGACCCATGAAATCTAATCTACAAAAAGTTTCAACTTGCACCAGTCGACTGACCATCAGCAAAAAGTCTACAAACAATAAATGCTGACGGGGTTTTAGAGAACTGTGTACCCTCTACCTGCTGGTGAGACGTAAAGGGGTAACGGCCAATAATGAGAACAGAAAGGAGCTGTGTTTAAAAGTAAAAATGGAGGTACCATTCAATCCAGCAGGCGCACCATTGGACCTCTCACCGGAGAAGACAAGAATCGAGAAGACACAGGCCGCCAACGCTTCAGTGCAGCCTTCTTCACAATAGCCAAGACAGTGAAGGAATCAAAATGTCCAACAACAGGTGAATAGATAAAGAAGAAGTGGTCCATGTACACATTGGAATATTAGCCATGGAAAACAATGAACCATTGTTCTTTGAGGCACCACAAATGAGTCTGGAGATAATCACGAAACATGAGGTAAGTCCGAAAGCAAAAGACCTATATTCTATGATATCACTTATAGGCGTTATCTAATAACTGACACAAATGAACATATTTCCACAGAGAAAGACACTCACAGATTTAGAAAACAAACTATGCTCATCTAAAAGGAAAGGTGGGGGGAGTGGATAAATTAAGGTTAGTGTTACTATATGTATACAAACACATATTATATACATATCTCAAAAAGACCTACCATATAGAAGGGAGGTGTGCGGAACCCTCTGTAACATTTTACATGGGAAGGGGATCTGTACTTGAATAGACATATATAATGTACAAATAAACCAGATTGTGTACACCTCGGACAAACAATAGTCTAAGCTTTACCCCAATTAAAAAAAATTTTAAAACCAAGAAGAAATAATGAGACTTAAACTTATGGGGGTTTCTCCACGCACATTCCAATATAATTTACAACCTAGGAACACGACTTCCAGAAAGGCTCTGCTGCCCTAGTACCCAGATTTGGGAATGAAGGAATGCTGCCTGCTTGAGGCCACTTCCCACAACAGCAGCTTTTAACCCATTGCTAAAGGTCACTAAATATGCACCACACTTTCAGTTCGGGAAATGAGACCTGCTCTCTAAAAAAATTCTGGGCTGGAAAATCGACCAAAAAATTTTACAGAGGGCAAGCTTCCAAGAAGACAATTTCAAGAGTTATATTGTACTCCCAACTGTTTCCTTTTTTTAGCAGAAAAGAAAACGGCGGAGAAAAATGATGAGTTTTATGAATTTTCAAAGACATGCAAACCCAAAGTACAAAAACCTATCAGCTCACACCAGCCAGAAGGGCCATTAGCATAAATGCTGCAAACAATAAATGCTGAAGCGATTGTGGAGAAATGCGTACCCTCGATTCTAAGGGGGACGTGGTAAGAGCCACTAATGAAAACACAAAGAAGGTGCTTTGAAAAGGGTAACACGGTGCTACCAGTCAATCAATCACACCCACTGCTGGGCCTATCACCTGAGAAAATGAGAATCAAAAAGTCACAGGCTTGGGGCTTCCCTGGTGGTGCAGTGGTTGAGAGTCTGCCTGCCAATGCAGGGCACACGGGTTCGAGCCCCGGTCTGGGAAGATCCCACATGCTGCGGAGCAACTGGGCCCGTGAGCCACAACCACTGAGCCTGCGCGCATGGAGCCTGTGCTCCGCAACAAGAGAGGCCGCGATAGTGAGAGACCCACGCACCGCGATGAAGAGTGGCCCCCGCTCGCCGCAACTACAGAAAGCCCTCGCGCACAAACGAAGATCCAACACAGCCAAAAATAAATAAATAAATAAATAAATAAATAAATAAATAAATAAATAAATAAATAAATAAATATTAAAAAAAAAAAGTCACAGGCTGGCAATCCTGCACTCCAACAATATTTTCCATAGCCAACACATGGAAGCAATGAAAATGTCCATCAACCGAAGAATGCACAAAGTAGAAGTGGTCCACGTACACAGTGGAAAATTATTCCAATAAAAAATAAAAATTAAATTTAAAAATCCAACAAAAGTAAAGAGACATCAGCTTGTGTGGGTTTGTCCGGGCACACTCCACTCTAATTTATAACCGAGAAACACCACAGGCCGCAAGGGCATTTCCCTAGTTACCAGGGTGGGGAACACAGAAAGGCTGCCACCCTCTGGCAGTTACCTGCAAAAACAGCTTTAAGGCCTGTGCTAATGGTCATTTCATAGGAAGAAGTAATGCAGGACTGTAAATGAAACATGCCCTCAATATGTCTTGAGGGAGGTAATGGCCAAAACATTTCAAAATGTGACACATACTTTAAGAGAACACTTTGAAGAACTAAGGGGTAATCACAGCTTGAAAAATAAAAAGGATATGCCTTAAAGCTCAGTTACAACGGATTATGAGGCACATGCGAATTCAACCAAAAAGAGGTATCAGCTCACACTTGTCAGAAAAACCATCAGCAAGAAAACTACAAACAATAAATGCTGAAGCTGTTGTGGAGAAATGCATACCCTCAACTTCAAGGGGGATGTGACTTGGAAAGGGCAACAAATGAGAACAGAATGGAGGTGCCTTAAAAAGGTAAACATTGAGCTACCATATGATCCAGCAGGCCCACTCCTCGACCTATAATCTAAGAAGAGAGAATTGGAAAGACACAGGCAGGCCAATCTGCATTGCACAGTATTACAATAGCCAAGATATGGAGGTAACCAAAAAGTCCACCAACAGATGGGTGGACAAAGAAGAACTCCTCCATGTATAGATGGAATATTCGCTAGTGAAAAAAATGAAACAATGCCATTTGCAGCACCATAGATGAGTCTAGACGTAATCACACCACCTGTAGTAAGTGAGAAAGTAAAAGACACATATCCTATCATATCACTTTTAGGAGTTACATAAAAATTGATACTAATGAAGATATTTCCACAGAGAAAGGCAATCACAGATTCATTAAAAAACTTAAGGTTCATCAAATAGAAAGGGATGAGGATTGGATAATTTACCATATTGGGGTTAACAGAGATATACAAACCATGTGAAATATATAATCACCAAAGACGTATGGAAGACCAGGAGAAGACTACTCAACATTGTGTCATAACCTATATGGGAAAAGGATGCGAGGAAGAATAGATACACGTATATGTGTGAAAGAACCACATTTGCCCACCTAGAACAAACAAACCATTGTAATCAAATTTGCTTGGATAAAAAATAAAAAGTAAATTATAAATATGAACAACAAGTAATGAGACATAAACATAAAGGGCTTTTTCCTGGCACATTCCATTCTAATTTACAACCTAGAACACCACTTCCATTAAGGCTCTGTTTCCCCAGTTACCAAATTTGGTAAAGGAGAAATGATGCCACCTTGTGGCCGTTTCCTGCAAGAGCAGCTTTAAACTCACAGCTAATGGTCACTTAACATTCACAAGGACTCAGGGCTGTAAAGGACACCTGCCCTAAAAAATTGTGCTGAAGTAGGGAATGGACAAAAATTTCAAAACAGGCAAATGTTTCCAGAAGAGAGTATGAATATTAACGTTTTACTCACGCTCTTTTAAAAAAAAGGAAAATGGATAAAAGCTCAACCTCAGGGAGTGTTAGACCCATGAAATCTAATCTACAAAAAGTTTCAACTTGCACCAGTCGACTGACCATCAGCAAAAAGTCTACAAACAATAAATGCTGACGGGGTTTTAGAGAACTGTGTACCCTCTACCTGCTGGTGAGACGTAAAGGGGTAACGGCCAATAATGAGAACAGAAAGGAGCTGTGTTTAAAAGTAAAAATGGAGGTACCATTCAATCCAGCAGGCGCACCATTGGACCTCTCACCGGAGAAGACAAGAATCGAGAAGACACAGGCCGCCAACGCTTCAGTGCAGCCTTCTTCACAATAGCCAAGACAGTGAAGGAATCAAAATGTCCAACAACAGGTGAATAGATAAAGAAGAAGTGGTCCATGTACACATTGGAATATTAGCCATGGAAAACAATGAACCATTGTTCTTTGAGGCACCACAAATGAGTCTGGAGATAATCACGAAACATGAGGTAAGTCCGAAAGCAAAAGACCTATATTCTATGATATCACTTATAGGCGTTATCTAATAACTGACACAAATGAACATATTTCCACAGAGAAAGACACTCACAGATTTAGAAAACAAACTATGCTCATCTAAAAGGAAAGGTGGGGGGAGTGGATAAATTAAGGTTAGTGTTACTATATGTATACAAACACATATTATATACATATCTCAAAAAGACCTACCATATAGAAGGGAGGTGTGCGGAACCCTCTGTAACATTTTACATGGGAAGGGGATCTGTACTTGAATAGACATATATAATGTACAAATAAACCAGATTGTGTACACCTCGGACAAACAATAGTCTAAGCTTTACCCCAATTAAAAAAAATTTTAAAACCAAGAAGAAATAATGAGACTTAAACTTATGGGGGTTTCTCCACGCACATTCCAATATAATTTACAACCTAGGAACACGACTTCCAGAAAGGCTCTGCTGCCCTAGTACCCAGATTTGGGAATGAAGGAATGCTGCCTGCTTGAGGCCACTTCCCACAACAGCAGCTTTTAACCCATTGCTAAAGGTCACTAAATATGCACCACACTTTCAGTTCGGGAAATGAGACCTGCTCTCTAAAAAAATTCTGGGCTGGAAAATCGACCAAAAAATTTTACAGAGGGCAAGCTTCCAAGAAGACAATTTCAAGAGTTATATTGTACTCCCAACTGTTTCCTTTTTTTAGCAGAAAAGAAAACGGCGGAGAAAAATGATGAGTTTTATGAATTTTCAAAGACATGCAAACCCAAAGTACAAAAACCTATCAGCTCACACCAGCCAGAAGGGCCATTAGCATAAATGCTGCAAACAATAAATGCTGAAGCGATTGTGGAGAAATGCGTACCCTCGATTCTAAGGGGGACGTGGTAAGAGCCACTAATGAAAACACAAAGAAGGTGCTTTGAAAAGGGTAACACGGTGCTACCAGTCAATCAATCACACCCACTGCTGGGCCTATCACCTGAGAAAATGAGAATCAAAAAGTCACAGGCTTGGGGCTTCCCTGGTGGTGCAGTGGTTGAGAGTCTGCCTGCCAATGCAGGGCACACGGGTTCGAGCCCCGGTCTGGGAAGATCCCACATGCTGCGGAGCAACTGGGCCCGTGAGCCACAACCACTGAGCCTGCGCGCATGGAGCCTGTGCTCCACAACAAGAGAGGCCGCGATAGTGAGAGACCCACGCACCGCGATGAAGAGTGGCCCCCGCTCGCCGCAACTACAGAAAGCCCTCGCGCACAAACGAAGATCCAACACAGCCAAAAATAAATAAATAAATAAATAAATAAATAAATAAATAAATAAATAAATATTAAAAAAAAAAGTCACAGGCTGGCAATCCTGCACTCCAACAATATTTTCCATAGCCAACACATGGAAGCAATGAAAATGTCCATCAACCGAAGAATGCACAAAGTAGAAGTGGTCCACGTACACAGTGGAAAATTATTCCAATAAAAAATAAAAATTAAATTTAAAAATCCAACAAAAGTAAAGAGACATCAGCTTGTGTGGGTTTGTCCGGGCACACTCCACTCTAATTTATAACCGAGAAACACCACAGGCCGCAAGGGCATTTCCCTAGTTACCAGGGTGGGGAACACAGAAAGGCTGCCACCCTCTGGCAGTTACCTGCAAAAACAGCTTTAAGGCCTGTGCTAATGGTCATTTCATAGGAAGAAGTAATGCAGGACTGTAAATGAAACATGCCCTCAATATGTCTTGAGGGAGGTAATGGCCAAAACATTTCAAAATGTGACACATACTTTAAGAGAACACTTTGAAGAACTAAGGGGTAATCACAGCTTGAAAAATAAAAAGGATATGCCTTAAAGCTCAGTTACAACGGATTATGAGGCACATGCGAATTCAACCAAAAAGAGGTATCAGCTCACACTTGTCAGAAAAACCATCAGCAAGAAAACTACAACAATAAATGCTGAAGCTGTTGTGGAGAAATGCATACCCTCAACTTCAAGGGGGATGTGACTTGGAAAGGGCAACAAATGAGAACAGAATGGAGGTGCCTTAAAAAGGTAAACATTTAGCTACCATATGATCCAGCAGGCCCACTCCTCGACCTATAATCTAAGAAGAGAGAATTGGAAAGACACAGGCAGGCCAATCTGCATTGCACAGTATTACAATAGCCAAGATATGGAGGTAACCAAAAAGTCCACCAACAGATGGGTGGACAAAGAAGAACTCCTCCATGTATAGATGGAATATTCGCTAGTGAAAAAAATGAAACAATGCCATTTGCAGCACCATAGATGAGTCTAGACGTAATCACACCACCTGTAGTAAGTGAGAAAGTAAAAGACACATATCCTATCATATCACTTTTAGGAGTTACATAAAAATTGATACTAATGAAGATATTTCCACAGAGAAAGGCAATCACAGATTCATTAAAAAACTTATGGTTCATCAAATAGAAAGGGATGAGGATTGGATAATTTACCATATTGGGGTTAACAGAGATATACAAACCATGTGAAATATATAATCACCAAAGACGTACGGAAGACCAGGAGAAGACTACTCAACATTGTGTCATAACCTATATGGGAAAAGGATGCGAGGAAGAATAGATACACGTATATGTGTGAAAGAACCACATTTGCACACCTAGAACAAACAAACCATTGTAATCAAATTTGCTTGGATAAAAAATAAAAAGTAAATTATAAATATGAACAACAAGTAATGAGACATAAACATAAAGGGCTTTTTCCTGGCACATTCCATTCTAATTTACAACCTAGAACACCACTTCCATTAAGGCTCTGTTTCCCCAGTTACCAAATTTGGTAAAGGAGAAATGATGCCACCTTGTGGCCGTTTCCTGCAAGAGC